>NW_024081124.1:4224-67989 GCF_003009895.1 Hyaena hyaena
ACCCCCAAGCCCACCTCATTCCTTACTAGCTCAGAACACACCGCAACCACCCTCTCTGAATCCCCCCACCTCCCTGAGGTCCACGGGGTGGCTCAAGGGAATGCAGACAGCCCCAGACATGACGCCTCACTCCACCCTGACTCCTGCTGCCTCCTCCCCCTGGGCTTCTATGTCTTGGGTCTCCTCTGGCTTCTGTGTGCCTCCGTGGTCCTGATCCTGCTACTGACCCGGGCCCCGCGTGCGAGGCCACAGGCCCTGGCCGCAGCCACGCATGCCACGCATCTGGAGCTGCAGAGGGGAAAGCAGGTGACCGTACACCGGGCCTGGCTCCTCCTCCTCGGGGGCGCACTGCCCACCTTCCGCTCCAGTCTCTTCCTGTGGGTGCGGGCAAACGGCCGCGTGGGGCCTCTCGTGGCGGGACGGCGGCCCTCGGCCCTGAGTGAGGGTCGTGGCCAGGACCTGCTGGGCACCGTGGGCATTAGGTACTCTGGCCACAGCCTCTGAGGCTGGGTGGTGTGGGGCCCTGAGAGGCTGTGATGGCTTTCCTGTCGGGCTCTAGCTGGGGGGTGGGGGGGTGCTTAATTACTTTTCCTTTATCCGAAGCCTCTTCTCCACACCTCGGGCACAACCACAGCAAAGCAGCGGGGGTGGTGAGATGTGACAGCTGGGTGCGCCACAGAACAGGGCTTCCCCTGCCACGGTGCGGGGAGGGTCCCAGACCCCTAGGTCATCGCAGTCACCTTGGGGAAGCTTTAGGAAAAAGCAAACGCAACAATCAGCATTCTCACAAGCGCACTGAGACCTGAAAAGAGACGGATCAAGATAAGAGCCCTGCGGCCCCTGGGGGCTCAAGTGGTTAAGGCTCAGGTCAGGATCTCACGGTTTGTGGGTTTGAGCCCCGCGTCGGGCTCTGTGGTGACAGCTGGGAGCCTGGAACCTGCTTCAGATTCTGTGTCTCCCTCTCTGACCCTCCCCTGCTTGCACTGTCTCTCAAAATATAAACACTAAAAACAAAACAATAAAAAGCCTGCCCTGATGGCCCCTGGGTAGCCTAAATATGGTAGTCTTATTTTATTTTCCTTGGCTTGGTATTTTCTAGCTTCCTACCATGGAAGTTGTGTAAGAAAAAAAAATTTTACGAATAAAAGTTTGTTTCCTTTTGAAAGGAAAGGGTGCCTGGAGCACCTGCCGTTAGCACATCTGAGGCCACACCTGCCCCCACTCTAGAGGAGCACTCACCCAAGAGCTCGGCACCCCCTCCCGCCTCCTCCAGGGGGGCGGCACCCCTCCACACAGCCACAGCTGTCCGCCCCGGGAGCAGCCCCCCTGCCTGTAGCTTGCAGGCCCAGGCCCGAGGCCCGGAGGGGCGTGGCGTGCCCACTTTGGTGGGTTTTACCAGGTGGTCTCGGAGAAGCCAGGACACAGGAAAAGGAACCCACTTCCCTCGGCTCCGCCCCTTCCCACTGCACTGAGCGGAGCCCCTTCCCCAGAGGGCGCCGCTCACACTCCCCTGGACAGATCAACCGCGAGCTTGGCTGGCCGTCAAGGGCTCCTACGCGCCGCCCCCGCTAACCTCTGACGACAGGCCCCTCGGCCCCTGTGCTCTGGCTGCCGCAAACCTGCAGATCACCGCCTCTGAGCCTCTGCTCTCCTGCCGGCCGGGAGAGCTGCCCGTCCCGCCCGCGCACCACCAGCACCGGCCGTGCCAGGCCAGATGCCCCACGGTTCACAAGCTCTACCCCTTACCCTGCAACGGTCGGCTGCGCTCTCCCCTTTCCGCGTGCCCTGGGCCCTCCTCCCCCCTGGACTCGGAACCTCGTAAGGACAAGGTCCAGGCTCCCGGTGTCTCAGAGCGGCCACCACGGCGCAAGCCAGCAGACGCCTGGCGAGGGTAAGAGGAGAGGCAGAGCTGGGAGGGCCCAAGCCAAGGAGTCAGTTCCCACCTGCTGCCTGCCTGTCCCCCGGCCTGGCTCAGGAGCCTTCGGGGCCTCAGGCTGTCCAGCGCTCCTTCCACTTGACCTTCCCGTGCCCTTTAACGCCCCAGGATACTCTTTAGGCTCCTGGAGGCAGGGCCTGGGCGTCTTTCTTCTAAAGAAACAGGGAAAGGCAGTCACCCTCCCCCCCCGGGGTGGGGCTCAGATCAACACCCCCACCCCCACTTCCTCCAGCCTCCAGGCTTTGGGGGTCCTAGGCCCTGCCTCTTTCTTTCAAGCGCCCCCTGCCCACAGGCCAGCTTTCCCCACTGACTCCTCATTCCCTCCTCTCTGGGCTGCAGAAAGGCGGCGGAGCCCGGAGGCTTTCCTTGGGATCACGGGAGGTGACCCACGCGTCTGAGGTCCTCGGACTCCTTCTATAGCTGACAGGACCCGGGTTTGGGTTTTCCTTACCTGGTGCGACAACACTGATTTACACAGCGTTTGCGTAAAACCAGCAGGTGCTTCTTCCTTTAACACCTTTCCCGGGAAACTCCGGTCCCTGTTCTCCGCGGACCTCCACTACTTCCTCCCCTCCCCCCACAACTATCCAGATCTGGGGGCGGTGTCATCAATCCAATTTATTCATCACGTCCTCCCACCGCGACCTTGTGTGATCGTCCCCACAGCTTCTGCCGTCTCCTGTCCCCTCAGCTCTGCCTTGGTTTACCCACCGAGAAGGCGAGTCCTCTGCTGTCCTACGTGCCCTGAAACTAACACCCACGAGAAGACCGGAAGTCCTTAGCAAGTGTCCCAGCTCCCTCCAAGGCACAGCCAGGGGCAGACATGTCACGAGGATGAGCACAGGGAGGGCGAGGTGACGCAGGGACAAGACAGACCAAAGTCCTTTACCGCAGAGGAGAGGACCACACCGTGGAGGGAAAATAAATAGAGGGGCCCAGGGCGGCAGAGTCCAGGCCCCCGGGGCGCGCGGACTGTGGGGGCAGTGGGGAGGGGAGCCCTGGCACACTGGCTCCGGGCCCCTTGCCTGCCTCAGCCACTGAGGAAGAGACGCTTGTAGGCCTTGTTCATCTGCTCCAAGAAGATGAAGGTGAGGACGGTGTGGGGGCCCAGGCGGGCGTAGTACGGCGTAAAGCCCTTCCACAGGCTGAAGAAGCCCTCGTAGCGGATGACCTTCACCAGCACGTCCTGAACGGGCAGACAGGCGGGGCTAGGGCCCGGCTTCTAGGACCACGTCCCTTCCACCCACTACCCTCACCACCCTCCTCCAGCCCGAGCCCCTGTCCAGCCTCCTCACCAGCCCGTTCTTGTATTCCGGCTTCCCGTCGATCATTCTCATGTTCTGAATCCTGGAGGAGAGAAGGTAAGGGCGTGAGACACGTGAGGCGGGCCCTCCCATCCCCTCCGGGCCCAGGCCCGCGCGCTCACCGGGTCTTGGCGATGTCCACGGGCATGGAGGCGGCAGTGGTGACCAAGCCGCTGATCATGCTGGCGCAGAAGTGGCACAGGATGTTGTCGGAGAAGTAGCCTGGTGGAGGCGGAGCAGGGGTGAGTCAGCTGGGAGCTGGCCCGGACCAGGGGGCAAGGGCCCAGCTCTGGGTCTCACCTGAGTCCAGTAAGAACTGCTTGGACTGGGAGTAGGAGGCAAGCTGGGCCGCGTTGACCACAACCGCACGAGCCATAGTAGGGATGCAGCCCTGTGGGGGGGTGGGGGTGGGGCAGTGTGCGTCAGAAACTGCAGAGACGTGACGCCCCCCCCTCCCCCCACTCTCCAGCCCCTCACTCACCCTCCATAGTGTGGGGACGCCCTCCTCCCGCACAATTCGAATCAGGGCATTAAACACGTTTTTGTAGCCCCGGCGCTGGTCAGGTGGAAGCCTGGTGGGAAGGCGGGGCAAGCTCAGGATAGACCACCCTGCCCCCCAGGAGCAAAGAAAGGGAGACCAGAACAGGTCAGTGTTCAGCACCAGACCCAGGATGAGAAACCCGTGCTCTGATGCTAGAGTCCAGGGAATGAAGCAAGGACTCACCGGCCGTCGGCGGTCATGCGGATAAGAGCCACCTCAGCCGGGGTTCCCACAAAGGCCCCAGTCGCACCGGCCGTCATGCCAATCAGGGCCTTCAGCAGAAAGCCAGGGGGTGTACCGTCAGCCCCGGTGAGGCGCTCAAACAGCACCGTGTAGATGCCGAGGCGGGTAGTGGTGTAGGTGGCCTGGCGCAGCAGGCCAGCCGACAGCCTGCGGAATGAAGGGGTCAGTGCATCAGGCCAAGGTCTAGGAGCCGCCGGCCCGTACCCTGCCCCGTCTCCTGTAGCCCCGTTACCCAGTATAAATGCCCCGCAGCCCTTCTGCCCTCAGGATGCTGGTGAGGGCGTGGAAGCTGGTTTTGTACTCTCGCGTCTTGGCTCCTTCCCCACTCAGCTGCATCCGGTTCTTCACCAGATCCAGGGGTTGCACAAAAACCGTGGCGCCCATCCTAGAGGAAGACAGATGCGGAGTCAAGGGCCACGTGTCCCGGACCTACCAATGACCACTGGAACCTGGCAACAAGGGATCACAAAGTGCAAAGCCTTCCACGTGATCAGCTAAGCGTCCCGGAGGCTAGTGGGTATGTATGTAAGCTTCTGCCTGTACCGAAAACAATAGATCTTTAAAGTCCAGCAGGGACCGCAATGAAAATGCTCCACGCAGCTCCGCGGGGGGTCAAGCGGTGACCTGAAACTACATGCAGTCCGACCCCGGGGAGAGGAGGTGGACATTCAGGACCTGGGGCTCCACAAAGTGGGACAGGAGCCACGCAGTGACCTGGAACCCCACGTAACCCGGGAAAGTCGAGCAATGACCCAGTACGCTGACCAGTAGGGGCCCTGCAGCGGGTAAAGAGGCCCTGGCGGCCCTTCAAGGGCCTCACGATACACCGGGGGCCGCGCTGACCCAGGGCCGGCTCTGCAACAGACCCGGTTCCCTGCACCCGTCCCTTCCTCCTCCCGTCCTATCCCTGGGGCCAGAGCTTACCCGGCCAGGCCCCCAAACAGGAACTTGACGGACTTCGGGGAGGTGCGGGGCTTCGCGTCCATCCCGCCGGCCCCGGAACTCGCCGTCGCCGCCATCGCCGCTCAAGGGCCCCCGGCTCCGGGTCCTGCGCGCGCGCGGCCCCACTCGCGCCCAAGGTGACACCGCGCGCGCAACAGGGCCGAGGGCGCGCGCGCACGCCCCTCCGGCTCTCGGGTCCAGCTCCAGCTGGAAGCCGGCGCAGGCGCAGGCGCGCGGCGCAGAGGCGACCGGGAGGAGGGCGGGGCCGAAGGCGGGACTTGGAGGCTGGGTGCGGGAAGGGGTGTGGCTGGCTTAGGAAACCTCTTAGATGCAGTTTTCACCGAATTGGACTCGCGGGAAAACAGTGTCAGGAGATCTCGCGAGACAAAGTGAGCTAGGGAAACCAGATTTTGGACGGGAGGGGAGGGTGTCTCTCGCGATAGACTCGGCAAGCGCTCAGCGGGTGGGAGGGAAGGTGTGGTGAGGACTCTCGCGAGACCTGAAGGCACCGCGGCCGCCTCGGCGGCCGGAGAGTCGAGAGGTTTGTAGAGAGGGCAGCTCTGAGGTCCCGGGCATTGAAGGGGAAGCGACTAGGTCGTTTTCTGGGGCTTCGACGCTCCATGCATCCGCAGAGGCACTCCCTCCACCTCTAACCTTTCTTTCGACGGGCCTTTTAGGACCGGAAGTCCTTCCTTCCGAGCGCCCAGTGTAGAAGGCGGCCTGACTTTCCTTCCCGGAAGCCCCTCTCCGGCAGCTGGAAAGACAGCCCACCTGCCCGGAAGTCCCGCCTCCTCGAGCGCCCCCACCCTTCCAGAAGTTTTTCTGTCACCTGTGCTTGCCTCCGTCCCCCTTCCCGGGCCTGTCCCTGTACCCGAAAAGGACACGTTTAGTGCCTCCCTCTCTGCCCCACTGAAGGGTTGGCTGCCCCACTCCCGGACCCGGGGTTCCTTCCCCGCGCCCACATGTAGCTGGGAAGCGGGGCCTGGGGGCGATTGGACCCCTGGGATCCTGAAGGAGTGGCGGAGAGGGCGCGCACCTCCGCTTCTGCTCCTGCGGTATACCGGGCCGTGGCCTCCCCCGCCGCTCCCCTCCCGCTGCCATGCACCCCGCGGCCTTCCCGCTTCCTGTGGTTGTGGCCGCCGTGCTGTGGGGAGCGACCCCCACCCGCGGGCTCATCCGAGCGGTGAGTGCGAGGGGCTGGCGGGGGAGGGGTGCTGGGGGCGGGGCTGTAGGCCGGAGGGGAACTTGGACTCTCTCGTGCGCAGACATCGGACCACAATGCCAGCATGGACTTTGCAGACCTGCCAGCGCTCTTTGGGGCTGCCCTGAGCCAAGAAGGACTGCAGGTGACTCTCTTCCCTTTTGTTCGTTTCCCTGCGTCCTCTCTTCTGGGTGGGGGTGGAGGAGCCTCGCCCTTGCGTGACGCTGGGGGCGGGGGGGGAGGCGGCAGGTTAGGAGCTAAGTGCAGAAGCACGTCTAGCGTGGAATTCAGAGTCTGGTGGGAGAAGACAAAGTTTGCTCCTGGAACTCTGAGCCCCTGTGCGGGACACGGAGATAATAAGAGGCGGGGCGAAGCGGTGCTTATCAGCAGGGTCTCCGAGCCACTTGTAGGTTTTATGAGGTTGGGCAAGGTCGGTACGTGTGTGCACCTTGGTTTGTTTCGCCGTAAAATGGGATAAGAGACGTTTTCCCAGGATTACTGTGAGAATGCAGTCAGATAAGCAGCGTTGGGGTATTTCCCGAAGGCTGCCATCCAGCAAGAACTCCATTGGGCCGTAGTTGTCAATATAGTCGTTCGTAAGATGGGTAATTGGAAAATTGAAGGTGGAAAAGAGTCTAAGTGAGGGCCTTTTAAAGGGTCTCACCGCTTTTAGTCAACAGTTTGCGGATTGGGCGGCCTCCCACCTAGCAGATGGTAAGGAGCTCCGAAGAGCTGTACCTAAACTTAAGGCTTTTTTTACAGGCAAGAAAAGGCAGGACACGTAAGTTAGGCTAGCAAAAGAGGTGATTGTGGTAAGATACCTTCCTTAAAGGGAGGGCAGGGGCCCGTCCCCTAGAGGACCTCAGTCCTTCTGACCGGGTAATTCCAGATTGGTGAAGATTCCATTCTTGCGCGGAGGCTTGAAACTCATTCTGTGAGGTATCAAGTTTGGCAGTGTGGGTCCTAGCACAAGTGACTCCATTTTGTGCCTTCGTTATTAACCGAGGGAAGTACATTTTGTAGGCGTATGTGCTGGAAAAGGAAATGTGAAGTGGAGCTTGAGACAAAGGGATGTGTAGGAGTGGAGAATTGGTTTATGAGCTGGGAGGCTGGACGCCGATGGTTTGAATCAGCTCGGAGCGTAGGGTGTAAGCTCATCCGATGCAGGGAGAGAGGTGGGGGGAGATCTGGTCCAGGGATGCTGTTTGATGGACTCGCGTCTTCAGGCGGACTTCTGATGTGGGCGGGGCGCTCCAGCCCCACAGATGAGGAAGTGACGGGCAGAGTATGTGCAGCACAGGGCAGCCAGGGTGCTCGGCGGGCCCCTGTGGTGAGCGGACCCCAAGCAGGTGAACTCCAACCGCCGTTTGCTTCTCTTCCCCAGGGCTTCCTTGTGGAGGCTCACCCGGCCAACGCCTGCAGCCCCATTGCCCCACCGCCCCCAGCCCCGGTCAACGGGTCAGTCTTTATTGCCCTGCTTCGAAGATTCGACTGCAACTTTGACCTCAAGGTTGCTGAATGTGGAGCGGGGCCTGGGAAGTGAGGGTGACGAGAGGCGCCGGCAGTGGAGGGAGGCAGGGGCCTCGAGGGCCCCCTTACCGCCCGCCTCGTCTCCCTAGGTCCTCAATGCTCAGAAGGCGGGTTATGGCGCCGCTGTGGTGCACAACGTGAACTCCAACGAGCTTCTGAACATGGTGTGGAATAGCGGTAAGGCTGGCGGTGTGGGCGGTGGGGCTCAGGTGAGGTGGTGGGGGCGCCGAGAGCTTGGGGAAGACGACGAGCCTGTCCTTTGGGTGGGAGGGAGCCCAAGAGCCAAGTTACCAGGGTCCGCAGGGGACAGGGGTGGAGGACCGGGTCCCCAGTGTGCCGCGCTGTCCCCGCAGAGGAAATCCAGCAGCAGATCTGGATTCCGTCAGTGTTTATCGGGGAGAGGAGCTCCGAGTACCTGCGCGCCCTCTTTGTCTATGAGAAGGGGTAGGATGCACCCCCTTCAACCCTTCCCTGCCACCCTGGAGCCCCCCGCCCACGCCCTTCACATGCTGCCTCTGGACTTTGCCCTCGCGCCTTCCTCATCCGCACGCCTTGTCCTGCGCCCCTCTGTCCCTCTTCCTTTGTCCCTTCGTCTCCGCTGCTTCTCTGATAACCGCCTTGCTTCTCCCAGGGCTCGGGTGCTGCTCGTCCCCGACAACAGCTTCCCTTTGGGCTATTACCTCATCCCTTTTACGGGGGTCGTGGGGCTGCTGGTCTTGGCCATGGGAGCCGTGATGGTGAGTAGCCCGGGGGGCATGGTGGGCAGAGCTGGGGCCTTTAGAGCTGGCCTGGATCTGGGTTGGGGGGCGGCGGTGGCTGCACTGGACTGTCTGGTCTCGTTCCCTGAGTTGGACCCATGCACTCCCCCTCCCCCCAGATAGTCCGTTGTGTCCAGCACCGGAAACGGCTCCAGCGCAACCGACTGACCAAAGAGCAGCTAAAACAGATTCCCACGCATGACTATCAGAAGGGTGAGGGCGCAGTGGGGGCCGGGGTCTCTCCCACAGCCCGCCTGGCTCTGAAGCAGTTCGAGCTCAGGACACCGGGGGCAAAGACGCCGCCTTTCCCTCTCGCTCCCCACGTGCAGGGCGGCCAAGTGGGGGGGGGGGGGGAGCACACAAACTGCTTCTTTGTGCCGCTCCTGGATGGAGGACTGCCCTTGCCTGGAAGGGAGGACGTGAAGAGAGCTGAGAAGTGGAAGGAGTGGGGAGGGGCTGGTGTGGGGAGGAAGGCACAGGTGAGGGGGGGCTGGGTCTCCAGGTCCGGGAGCCTCCAGTGCCCATATAAGGTTGTGGCAGAAGCCCTGCCCCCCCTTCCGCTCCTCCCCCTCCCCGCTCCCCACCCTCACACCTCCGCTCAGAAACCCACTTCCCTTCTTACCTCTGCTTCTCTTTGCTTGTCCCTTCGAGCCCCTGATTGCTCGCGCCCTGCTGTGTCCTCAGCCTGCCCTTCTCAGCTCTGCCCCAGGCCTTGCAAGGCCAGTGCGGAACGGGCGTTCTGGAGGGCCGTGGTCAGGCGTGGCTCGGTGAAAGGACCCCCTTCCTCCCCCCCAGGAGACCAGTATGACGTCTGTGCCATCTGCCTGGACGAGTATGAGGACGGGGACAGGCTGAGGGTGCTCCCCTGTGCTCACGGTGAGGCCCCCACTCCCCGCAGGCCCCCCGGCTTCCCCGCAGGCCCCTGGGGCCTCACCTGCGGGGCCTCACCTCGCGCCCCTCGCAGCCTACCACAGCCGCTGCGTGGACCCGTGGCTCACCCAGACCCGGAAGACCTGCCCCATCTGCAAGCAGCCCGTGCACCGGGGTCCTGGGGACGAGGATCAGGAGGAAGAGACTCCGGGGCAAGAGGGTGATGAAGAAGGGGAGCCAGGGGACCAACCTGCCTCAGAGCGGACCCCGCTTCTGGGCTCCAGCCCCACGCTCCCCACCTCCTTCGGCTCCCTGGCTCCCACCCCCCTAGTCTTCCCCGGGTCTCCGGCAGACCCCCCGTCCTCTCCGTCCTGCTCTTCGGAGGCTGCCTTGCTGGTCTAATACTCCCCCCCCCCCCCACGCCCTCCAGTGACCTATTTGCACAGCCCCTTTTCCTCCCTCGGATCTTCTGTGCTGAGGGACGGGGGACATTTCCAGCCCAGCTTCCTCCCTTGCCCTTCCCCATCCTTTTGAAGGGGTCAGGGTGTAGAGGGACTGGGTCTTCATTTATGGGGTTAATAAAATGTTTTCTGTGAACTGAGGAAGGGTGAGCTCATTGTCACACAGGTGAACTCCTTATATTTGGGGGGAATTGCACCTCCCCCCGGTTTTTTGGGGTGTTTTTTTTTTTTTTTTGCCATAAAGGGGCAGGGGAGTGTCTGGAGAATAACCTGTAGCCATGGGGACAGCCCCAGCAGGCATCTACTGTGACTCAGAGGGGGAGCCCCACCCACACAAGGATGACTCAACTGGCCCTGCCTTGCCCGCAGGCCTGGACCCATTCTCTGGGCCAGACTGGCTCTTTTCCATTATCTCCCAACTCAGCTAGAAAGTGCCACTGTGGAAGGGCTGGGCCACCTGACCAGGTAGGCCAGAGGCAGGTGGTTAGGGCTGGCCCAGACGCCAGGGAGGCTCAAACACCTAGACTTTGTAATGCATCGACCCCCTTCTAACCCGAAGCCAAGATAAAGGAGGCAGGTCACGGGGACAGTCCATCCCGATACCCAGGCCAAACCACACGGCACCTTGTTAGTAGAATCTTTTTTATTCAGAAAAAAAAAAAAAAAACCCAAAAAACAAAAAAGTTTTCCAACCACACACAGGAGGGGTATGGGCAGGGGGAGGTGTCTGTCCATCCAGCCCCAGCCCCCAGCCCATGTGGTTTTGGCAGCAACAAGGGGTGTGGGTAATGGCCCAAAAATAAAAATGGTGCACGTGTGTATGGGAAGGAGGGGGTGCAAAAGCGGTGGGGGGCGGACGAGGTCAGTACTGGGAGCGCCGCAGGTGAGAGGCCATTTCATAACATTTCTTGTTGATCATCCCGCCGTGGACACCTTCCTTGCCCATCAGCAGGACTAGCGCTGGAGGAGAGAGAAAGGAGGCTAGGACCCAGGTGTCCCCATCCCACCCCCGCCAGCTGTTCAGCAGCTGTCCAGCCCTGGGGGCTGTAACCCAACCTCCTCTCTCCCAGCCCCCCCCCACCCCACACACAGGCAGGCTGTCAGTCACCCAGGAACAATAGGGCTTTTCAGGAGGGGGAACTCAAGCTTCAAGCTGGAGAGGAACACGCTAAAATTTAGGGGCCAAGGGCCTGCAGAGCCCAGACTCTGGTTCAGGCGACAAATAACCACAGTTGGCCTGCCACCTCCAGGTCGCAACAAAAGAATTCAAAAGACCGAGATGAGGTGCCAACTTCTGACCCCCTAGTCTGCCTTGTCCGAGAAAACGGGAGTTTCTCCTCCAACACGGCTCAGGGCAGGAAGGAACTTAAGAGGTAACACGGTTCAACTTCTTTATGTTATAAGATGAGGAACTGAGACCCAGCTGGAGGAACTATCCAGCGTCCCAGCATCCAGCAGCCTGGGGCTGTCCCTCCGCACTGGGGGAACCGCACAGAAGAACCCAGAAGACCACGAGGAGGTACACTGGGGATGGATCCCGGAGCTGGAGAGAAGATTAAAAGTCAGAAACTCACTCTTGGCAGTCATGGTGACAGTGATGTTGAAGGTGGGCGCGCCGCCAGTGCTCTTGGTGCGGAGATCCATGGTGAACTCCCCATCCTGCAGCAGCGAGTCCCGGATAACCGAGCATTTCTGGCCCCCAAGCGTCAGCCCGTTCACGAAAAAACTCGACCGGTCCTTGCCAACCAGGACACCAACCTCAGCTGGCTGGAAAGGGAACAAAGCGCCCCTCAGAGTTAGTACGCTCAAGTTCCCACCCTCTTCTCCAAGGACCCACCTGCCCCCACTTCTAGGGGGGAACCTAAAACCCCTCCCCCACCCCGAAGGAAGGGAATATGTTATCTGCTTTGTGCACATCTATGAAATTCGGAAAAAAAAAACTTAAAAGGGCTGTTGGAAGTTTGTACACAGAAAGATCATGGTCCTCAAAGCCAGAAAATGGTCCCAGGAAAGGGCTACATATTCCTCTGGAAACTCCGATCTGATTTAATACGGAAAGCAAATCCATGAAATAAAGGGCCCAAAATCCAGGGAGAGGAGTGCAGTGGAATGGAATGGGGAGCCTTTGGATGCACAGAACTCTCCTTCAGGAAAAGCAGAAGCTCAGAGGGGAAGGGAGGGGGCGGGCGAAGCAGGAGAGGCAACTTTGCCCTTATTTGGTCAAAGGTTCTGCAGGAGTTGTTAGGGGCCCGGACGCCTGGGTCTCCAAGTGACTTCGGGTTTAGGTCCAGGTATCTGCGCCCCAGGATGAGGAAGCAGAGCCCCGGGGGCCTTCCGGGAAAGTTGGAAAACTTCTGAAGGGAGCCCGGGGCTACACCCGCAGACCCTGCCACCGGGTCTACACACCCCAGGGAACCTTTCTCCCCCCTCCCCCTAACCCCCCAAGCCCCCACATCCGGTCCCCTCCCGCCCGGAAATCCCCTTCCCCCCCTCCCGAACTTCCGCTCCCCCTCCCCACTTCCGGGCAGTGTGGACAGGGGAGGTGGTGATGGGGACAGCGGGAGTCGTCCCTCATTCCTCTGCTCACGCTACCCTACAACTTCTCACGAAGTTCCCCCGCTCCGGGCCCCGCCGGATGGCGGGAAGGGAGGGCGAGGGGACTTCCGGGACGGCCTCCCAGGAATGCGGGGCACGGCGTGCCGACCCGGGGGGGGGGGGGCCGCGCGTGTGGCGGCCTCGCCCTCTCTAACGGAGCCGGGAGGGCGGGGAGCCCCGGGGACCGGCGTGCGACCCAGGCCACGCGCCCGGGGCTCCCTCCCGCGGCGGGAGGAACAAAGGTGGCGGAGCGCGAGCGGCCGCCGGAAGCGGGGCCGGGGGTCCCCAAGCGCCGGGCCGGTCCCCGGCCCCGCCGGAGCCCGCCCCGCCCTAGACGAGGCGGAAGTGGGCCTCGGCACCGGGCGGCGCGCCCCTCCCCGCCCTGTGCCCCGGATGTAACGCCCCGTCGCGGGGAGCGGGGCGGCGGGAGGGCCGGGCGCCGCCGCCCCGGGGCGTAGGGCTCGGGGGCAACCGAGGGCCCGCTCACGTGCAGCCGCCATCGGCGCCCCGTCAGGGGCCAGGACCCGGTGGCGGCCCTGCGCCGCCCTCCCCGGACCGCGCCCGCCCCCACCCCAGTCCCTTCCTCCGGGTCCGCGCCGGCCGCTGCCCCGGGGCGCGCGGGCCTCGCACTACCGTGATGTTGACGAAGGTCTTCCCGGGGACGGCGGCCCAGACGGAGGGCGAGTCCTTGTAGCCCACGATGGCCGCGTCCTGACAGGTCCCGTCCGCCATGAGGTTGTCGATGTAGGCGTTCCACCCGGCCATGGCGCTGCTGCTGGGGCTGCTCTGGGCGCTGCTGCTGGGGCCGCGGGCTGAGCTCGGGGGCCTCGGGCTGGCGGGCGGGGGGAGGCGGAGAGCTCGGGGCACGCGCTGCCGTCCGGACCGCGGCTCTGCTCGCTGTGCAGCAGCCCTCGCACCGCCACTTCCTGCTCCTCCCCCCCCCTTAGATTTTTATTTGCAAAGGGCGGCAGGGGCGGGGCCTGCTCCCCGTTCCCTCCCTCCCCCCGTCTCCTGCCCAGAGACCGAACTTTGCAAATGCAATTTTAAAAATCCCTCCCCCTATTGCAAAATGTGCAGAGTTGGGGAGAAAGCTATGTAAAAGGATTGGGGGGTGGGGGCGGGGGCGGTGGTCAGGGAGGGGTTAGGGTTCGGGCTCGCTCCACTTCGCCTGGAATATAAAGCGGACTTTGGTGTCGGGGAAGGGAGTGAGCCCGAGGGTGGAAGGAAAGTGAAAGGGAGAATCGGCGAGCTGCGAACTGGGCGCCGCGAGGAGGGTGCGGGGCGCTCGGGGTTAAACGGCACGGCTCCCCCCTCCCCCACCTCCGCCGGAGGGCAGGAGCGGCGGCGGCGGCGGCGCGTGCGCCCGCGCCTGCGCGGGGCCCGGCCGGGCGGGAGGGCGCGGGGCGGCTGCGGCCCCGCGGAGGCAGGCGGGCCGGAGGGTCCCCCCGCTCCGCCCGGCAGCAGGCAGCGGCGGCGCGCGGGAGCCCGGAGGGATGTGACGGAACACCCCGGCCGTCTTCGGAGCTGAAGGCATCGCGGCGGGGACACGCGTGTGCCCAGCACCAGCCCGAGCGGCACGAGCCGGGCTCCCGGCGGTGACCCTCGCGGGGTCCGCTCCGGCGCCAGGCCCCCCTCGCACACTCCGCCCCCCGGCCCAGCACCTCGCGCCCCCGGCCGCGCCGCCGAGGTCACCGTGCGCGGGACGGGGGGGCGGGACTACTTTTCAGGGCGGAAGAGTACCGGGAGGCCCCCAGCCTTGCAACTTTTTCAATGAGGGGAAAGTCCCTCTCCGTTTGGGCCCCTTGGGTTTTTTCCTAATTTTCGGTAAAAGTTCGCCTGAGAACTTGAGTGCGGCGGGCGCGCCCCGCGCTGGGCGATGGGCAGGGCCCCGCGGCGGCTCAGGCTGGGCGGCCCCGCGCGCGCCGGCCGCCGAGGGGCTGGGCCGCTTCCGGCGCCGGGGGAGGGGCGGCCGCTGGTCCTGCCCGGCCTGGGGCGCGCGGCCGCCGCGAGCCCCCGGCACCGACGCCCCCCCCCCCCAGCCCGTTCCTCGACAGTCGCGCGCCTGAGTCACCGGGCCGCTCGGGCGGGGCCGGCGCGCGGGCACGTGGCGGCGCTCCCCGCCCGNCCTCGACAGTCGCGCGCCTGAGTCACCGGGCCGCTCGGGCGGGGCCGGCGCGCGGGCACGTGGCGGCGCTCCCCGCCCGCCGCCTCCCGACCTCTGCCCCGCCGCACCCCCGACCCCGGGCGGGAAAAAGTCTCGGGAGGGCGCGGCCGGGCGTGGGGGGAGGGGCGGGGGCGCGCCCCGGAGGACACCCCCCTCCCCGCCGGGGCCGCCCGCCCTCCCGCCATTCATCTCGTGCACTCCCGATTAACATCATTCACTGGCCGGCGGGGGCCGCGCCCCGAAGCGCCCGAGGTCGGCCGGGAGAGGGGCTCCCCGTCTGCCAGTCTCCACGCAGGGCGACAAGTGCTGTCCCAGCGCTATCACTGGGGAGCCGAGCCAACGCTGGGGGCCCGTCTAAATTCGTCTCCCCGCCCCTCCCCCACCCCCTGCCGGGCCCAGAGCGGAGAGGGTGGGGTGGGGCCCAGAGCGGCCGCGATGAGGACCCTCAGAGGTGAGACCCTCTCGCCTGCCGAATGTTCAGAGCCCCGAGCGTGCCCGGACCCGAGGGGCAGAGGCGCCGGGGCTGCCCAGTGAGCCGAGCCGCGTGTGGGGACGTCCGTCCTGCAGCCCCCCCTCCAGGCCCCCTCCCCAGCCCTGCGCGGCTCAGGTTACGCCTGGCCTTTGCTAAAGGGCACTGGTTCCTCTTTAACCTTTGCAAAATGGGAATGTAGTCCTGGGGAGGAGAGAGACCCCCCACCTGACGCCGCTCCCCGGAGCTGGAGTTAGGAGTAGGGGCTTGTATTGGGGGGTACGGAGGAGGGGGGTTAGTCATCGACCTTTGGGAAGGGAGCAGGTGCCCAGGGCCAAAGGCTTCTGCTTTAGGCTGTAGTGGGCACTTGGCCGGCACCCCACTGCGGAGGGGGGGGACGGCGAGGGAGAGAGGGGCGGGGCTGGCCGGGGCACAGGGTGCCTGGGGATAAATGCCCAGCCCGAGAGGGGGTGAGCTGACACCGTCCCAGCTGCCATCCAGACTCGGAGCGCACCCCAGACCCCCAGCCGAGACGTCTCAGGTCTGGTGATTCTTGCAGTCCCAGAGGATGGGGGGTGGCGAAGGGGGAGCGTGGTGCCTTTTGGAGAAAGGGGGGACCGTGTCAGCCAGTTCTTCCTCCTGGGACCCCCGGGTGCTGGAGAGGATCGGAAGGGTTGGAGGAGGCAGGACCGGGGTGCCCAGGACCGGGGACGACACCGTGAAGACTGAAGAGAGGCAGGCGGAGGTGGATTGCGAAGGGGAGTGAGAGCCGGGGCCAGGTGGGGAATTTGGGGTCCCTGCGGATTTCGGAGGTGCAGGAAGATGCGAATGACCATAGCAGGAGCGGGTCTGAGGGCCAGCGGCCTGGGGAGCACGGTGCTTGAGCAGAAGGCTGAGGGAGCAGGCCTCGGTGCAGCTTTGCGGGGGACAGCTGTGGGGGACGAGGGTCCAGGCTGCCCCAATCCAAGCAGTTCCAGGAGGGGCCCCTGGGTTCCCAGGTTGGGGGTGGAATAGGAGCTGTGCTGAGTGGGGGAGGGGGCTGGCCGCGCCTCTTCACTCTGTGACCTTTTTGTGGGATATTTTTAGCTCCAGCACCTGCCTTCTTGGGGTGGGGAAGATTCTTAAAGGGCAAGGGATTTCGGGCTCCTTGAGGGATCCACTGTCCACACTCAGTCGCGCCTCCTGTCCTGCAGCCATGGCCATGCAGAAGATCTTTGCCCGGGAAATCCTGGACTCCAGGGGCAACCCCACAGTAGAGGTGGACCTGCACACGGCCAAGGGTAACACAGGCCCCCAGACGTGCTTCGCCTTGGAAGACCCCGGCCCCAGTGGGCTCTGCCCCCGAGTCACCGTCCCCTCTCTGTGGGATCCCCTTCCCCAGGACTTCGTCCCAGGCCTGTCTCCCAGCCTGGCTCCCTGGCGGGGAGAAGCGGGAGCCTCCCCCTGCACTGCCCCCTGTCCCTGGGCTCAGAGAAGACATCTTGGCCCCTTGGGTGTGGCTGGGACCTCGAGTGACCTTCCCGTTCAACCCGCCCAGGCCGATTCCGAGCAGCTGTGCCCAGCGGAGCGTCCACGGGCATCTATGAAGCCCTGGAACTGAGAGATGGAGACAAGTCCCGCTACCTGGGGAAAGGTAAGGGCGGCCAATCGCCCTGGCGCCTGTTGTCCGGGGTGGTGTCAGGACATGGGTGGATGACGCACTGGGGGGCGGGGGGGGGGTAGAGCGCTGGACCCCGCAGGAAGAGGCCTGCTGGCGTCGTCAGAGATCCGAACCCCTCCTCCGGCCTGTCTAGGGGTCCTGAAGGCTGTGGAACACATCAACAAGACCCTAGGCCCCGCTCTGCTGGAAAAGGCAAGACAGCCCCTGCTCCCCCCACCGCCCCCTGAGGCCTCACCCCAAGCCGCTCCTGCTTGGGAGGGGCCCTGCTTGGCCGGCCTGTCCACCCTGAGTGCCTGCACTGCCTCCTACACGTGACCTGTGTTCTCCCTTCCCTGACCTTTCCTTCTAGAAACTAAGCGTTGTGGATCAAGAAAAAGTTGACAAATTTATGATCGAGCTGGATGGGACGGAGAATAAGTGTGAGTGAAGTGGCGGTGGGGGGGGGGGGAAGGGAAGGGGCGGGAGAGGCGTGGGAGAGACCCCGGGACTGAGGTCGGCTTAGGCTGATCTCCGCGTGGCACGTTTCGGGGCCACACCGTGGCGGGATGGATCTTTATTCACTGCACAGGCATTTCCTGACGCCTGCCCTCTGCCGGGCCCGGCGGCCCTGAGGCGGACACATTGCCCTGGGGTGGGGGCTCCCAGGGCGCCTCGGGGAGAGATCTGTTAACCGGCTCCTGATGCCCGGTGGGGTGGGGTTCTGGATTCTTCCTGGGGTGACCCGGACGCTGGGGGAGAAGCTCTCACTCTCTCTCTTTGCGCACGCCTCCTCTAGCCAAGTTTGGGGCCAATGCCATCCTGGGCATATCCCTGGCCGTGTGCAAGGCCGGCGCGGCAGAGAAGGGGGTCCCGCTCTACCGGCACATCGCAGACCTCGCCGGGAACCCGGACTTGGTCCTCCCCGTGCCCGTGAGTGCGGCTGCCCTCGCCGGACGCCACAGCGGCTGAGCCGCCGCACCCGGGGAGGAGGAGGGCGTGAGCTGCCCCGGGCAAGGCTACCTTCCAGACCCAGCTCCGGGGAACCCGTTTCCTGCGGCGGCCGGGCCGGCTCCAGCCGCCGCCCAGCCCCTCCCTCCTTCCCACAGTCCAAGCCTTCCCTTAAGCCTCGGCTGCCTTCCCTTGACTAACCCTGGGCCTTCGCATTCCAGCGCTAGACCCGGTGCGGGCCCCGGCCCCGGCGCAGATCCCACGCTTCCTCATGGCGAGGATCTTGGCGTTTCTTTCTGTCTCCGATAATCCTTCTTAAACCCAATTTCCTGTTGATGGAAACCATATGAACATTATCTCACTTATCTCACTAATAACGTACCACTTATCACTAATTAACGAGGCAGCTTATAGAAGAGCGGGAGCTCTGGAGACGAGCCGCTAGGTTTCTGCCTGTTCACTAGCTATGTGGTCTTAGGCGAGTGTATTTCACCTCTCTCTGCCTCACTTTCGCCATCTGTAAAATGGGTGATGATAAGCGCCTAGTTGATAGGGCTGCTGTGAGCATGAAGTGAGCTCACAGAACACGTGGAGCACTGGCCTGGGGTAAGCACCACGCCAGCGTCACTAACTGTCACACGGCAGCCACACGCTAAGAACGTCACACTCCGCTTCTGTAATTTTTGGCGCGTGACCCTGCAGGGAAGCTGTGGCATCCCTGTCCCACGGCAGTGAGGAAAGAGACTCCGAGGCGCAAAAGTACTCGCCCCTAGACCGTTCAACTGGTAATCGGACACTAGGATTCTCGTTCCTTCTAGATCCCTGCCAGCCCCCGGCCCAGGTCTGAGCTCCCCCTCCCCCTCACAGGCCTTCAATGTGATCAACGGGGGCTCCCACGCCGGAAACAAGCTGGCCATGCAGGAGTTCATGATCCTGCCCGTGGGAGCCAGCTCCTTCAAGGAGGCCATGCGCATCGGCGCCGAGGTCTACCACCACCTCAAGGGCGTCATCAAGGCCAAGTATGGGAAGGATGCCACCAACGTGGGCGACGAAGGCGGCTTCGCACCCAACATCCTAGAGAACAATGAGGGTCAGTGTGGGCTCCGAGGGACATGACCCTACGTCCCCACGGAGGAGGGGGCTGCAGAGACGGGGCGCCCGGAGCCTCAGGCGCTCTCTTGCCCCTCCCCCAGCCCTGGAGCTGCTGAAGACGGCCATCCAGGCAGCTGGCTACCCAGACAAGGTGGTGATCGGCATGGACGTGGCAGCGTCTGAGTTCTATCGTAACGGGAAGTACGATCTCGACTTCAAGTCCCCCGATGACCCCGCACGGCACATCACCGGGGAGAAGCTGGGGGAGCTGTACAAGAATTTCATCAAGAACTATCCCGGTAAGCCCCCCATGCGTCCCGCGGGCCCCGCCCAAGCCCCTGGCCGCTGCTGCCGTCCTGAGCCCCGTGAGGTCCCCTTCCAAACTCCTCGGATCTTCACCCAGACTCTTCCCCCATCCCCTTCCAGTGGTCTCCATCGAGGACCCCTTTGACCAGGATGACTGGGCCACCTGGACCTCATTCCTCTCGGGGGTTAACATCCAGATCGTGGGCGACGACCTCACAGTCACCAACCCCAAGAGGATTGCCCAGGCCGTCGAGAAGAAAGCCTGCAACTGCCTGCTGCTGAAGGTCAACCAGATCGGCTCCGTGACCGAGTCCATCCAGGCGTGAGTGGCTCCCCGCCGCGGCCTCCCTCCCTCCCTCCGCCCCAGCTCTGCCTGGCCAGCCGAGTCTCACTTCCCTGGGTCCTGCCCCAGCCCCGCCCTCCTGACCCCACATCTTTGCCCAGGTGATCCCACCGTGCCCCGCCCCCACCCAGATCCTGCCCTCCTTCCCCCCACCATGTGCAGGGCCTGGGTTCAGAATCTAGAATCGCCCCTTTTCTCCTTCCCCGAGAACTTAGTCATTCCCCTCCCTGCGAAGGGGCCCCCCTCCCCCAGATGGAAGGGAGAAGTCCCACCAGCCCTGGGCTTTCCCTTTGAGGCCCCGGTCAGTCGGCCTTATCGGGTGTCCTCTGTGCCCAGCTGCAAACTGGCCCAGTCTAACGGCTGGGGGGTGATGGTGAGCCACCGCTCCGGGGAGACCGAGGACACCTTCATCGCTGACCTCGTGGTGGGGCTCTGCACGGGACAGGTACTCACGGCCCCCGAGGGTCTGACCGAGTTTCCTGGGGGGCCTGGGGTCCCACTCCTGGGTTGGACGCCCCACAGGGAGCTCCGTCGGGGCCTGGCCAGATCTCGCTTCTCCGGCCTCACACGGTCTTCCACATTCCCCTTTCTTCCTCAGATCAAGACCGGTGCCCCCTGCCGCTCGGAGCGCCTGGCCAAGTACAACCAGCTCATGAGGTACGGGCTGCAGCGGGGGCTGGCCGTGGGGAGCGGGCGGCCGGGCGTAGGGAGGCACAGCCCTGACTCCACCTGCCTTCTAGGATCGAGGAGGCTCTTGGGGACAAGGCTGTCTTTGCCGGACGTAAGTTCCGTAACCCGAAGGCCAAGTGAGCAGCTGGAGGCCCTGAGACACCATGAGACCCCACGGGACAGACCTAGGCCTGCAAGCCGCTCCCTGGGAAATAAACACTGGTGCCAACCTAGCCGCCGTGTGGTCCTTGTGGGAGCCGGCAGACGCTGGTCTCTGGGCGGATGGGTGGGGCGGGAAGGGAAGGACAGATGTGGGACCTTGCGGGACCCGGCAGGAGACGAGGCTGGGGAAGCCGGTGCCGTGGACGCAGCGGGAGAGGCGCTGGAGGACTGTGGAGCCGTGGGAGGGGACCGTGGGGTGGGGACCGAGCCTCTGCGGCACCCCTAGGCGCCCCTGGGGAGGCCACGTAGCATCCGCCCGCCAGCGGAAGCCCACAGGTGCGCGGCAGCCCAAGTAAGACCCAAGTGTGCACGCTCCTCGGGACGGGCAAGTTCTCGGGGGCGAGAGCGTGAACACTCTGCAAGTCCTCTTCCGTGTCCCCGCAGGAGCGCCAGCATCGGGCCGTCCTCGCTCTACACAAACAGCAGTTTCATCCCCTTCAACCTAAAATTCCCTCCGTCCCCAGGACCTGCCCCTCCCCATTCAGACAGACAAGACCGTGGGTCAAACAGTGTTTATTGAACGTAAAGTAATCCCAGCCTCGTGGGGAAGAAAATTCCAAGGAGAAAGGAGAATAATACACGTTAAATACCCACCTGCGCATTCACACTCGCACGCACACACGCACACACCCCGCTCGGGTATCCAAGCTCCGACGTGACACGCCAAGCACCCGCCTCCCCGCCCGGGGCCGGTGACCCGGTGACCGCGGATGGGAGGCGGGCAGAGGTGGGGCTCCAGGATGGGTTGTGATAGCAGCAGCCTGTCCCCCGCTGTCCCCGGCCCGCCCCGGTGGCTGGGGCGCCTAGGACGTCGGCGGCAGCTCCTCCCCGCTCTGCCGCAGGCGCTTCTTGGCCCGGATCTCGTTCATGGCCTCCTCGATGGAGCGCGTGTCCCTCTTGTTGGCCACGGGCACTGGGGGCGAGGAGGGCGGGAGTCCGGTATCACAGCCTCTCCCCTGCCTCCCCCCGCCGCCCCCTTCCCCCCCCCCGCGCCGCGCCTCACCACAGCCGTAGGTCTTGTTGGCCTGCAGCATGTGGGCCGCGTCCTTGGCCGCCCCCTTGCCGATGAGGTGGCTGTACTTGTCTTTGTAGTCGCTGGCGGGGCTCACCACCACGGGGCCCTGCTGGGCTGCCTCCTCCTCCTGCCGCTGGGCCAGCTCCTGGGGGTGCAGAGGGAGGCCCGCGCTCAGCGGCCCCGACTCGGGGTGCCGGGCTCCGGGGCCGCCCGGGCTGCTCACCTTCAGCTTGCGCTTCTCCTCGGCCTTCTGGGGGTCCCACTCCTCGCCGCGGCGGTAGGACTCCAGCTCGTCATCCGAGGGCGCAAACTCCTGGGGACAAGGGAGTGCTGGGGTCAGGGGTCCACACGCACCCCAGGCCTCTCCCCTCGGCGGGGGCGGGGGGGGCACAGGCCGGAGGTGAGAGATGGGGGAGTACGGAGCTCGGGCCTTTCACCTTCTTGAAGATCATGACGTAGCGACACTCATCATCTTCTCCGAAGGAGAAGGACGTCAGGCCGGCCACCTCCACCACATCGTGTCTGGGAAGGAAGGGCGGGGGGGAGAGTGTACGGCGCCGCGGAGGGGGGGGCACCCCCTCCTCGAGGCTCCCCGCGGGCCCTCCCCTACCCGGCCGCCCAGCCCCGCAACACTCACAGGATGCTCCTCTCGACCTTGTTCATCGGCTGAAACTTTTTCTTGATCTGCCCGCTGTCTTGGATGAAATCGGACACCTCTTTCTCCATCTTGGGAGAAGGAAAAGGAAGGCCTGGGAGGGCCGCTCGGCCCCAGCAGCCTCTCCCGACTGGGGCCTCCCCACACCTCTCCCGGCCTCCCTCCCGACACGGGCTTGCAGGGGCCTCACTGGAGATGTCCTGGGGACCGCAGCGCTCAGCCCTCCAGCGCTAACTTCCGGGAAGTCCTCCCGGAGGCTGCCCGCGACCCCTCCCGCTGTCCTCACCCTTTTACGAAACTCCACTTTCTGCTGTTTCTCTTGCTCCTGGAGTTTCTTCAGGCGGGCAGCCTGCTCTGGAGGGGGAGACGGTGGCGTGAGGCCGGGGCGGAAGCGCAGGTGGGGAGGGCTCGTCAGGCTGCAAGGGGGCCCCGTGCCCGATGGGAGAGAGGGGTGGGGGGGCGGCTACCCAAGCGTCGGTTCGGACGTGTACCCGGCGCCGCGCTAGGCCCCGAGGCACAGAGACGGACCGAGCTGCGGCCCCCAGGAGCCCGCAGTGACCGGGAGCAGCAGAGACTGGATCGTGCTTGGGCCCCATTTCCCAACCCCACTGGGGAACCCGATTAAATGTATTTCACGCCCATGACACACGAGGAACCCAGATAGCCAGGGAGGTCAGGAGAGCGCAGTCGGCCCTGGCCTCCGACAGCTTCCTGTCCCAGCATCTATGCAAGAAAGGGGAAATTATTTAACTTCCTATATTTTGTGACACCCCCACTTCTCACTTCTATGGACAGGATGACGCTGGAGGGACAGACCCCCTCCTCCTTTGGGAGCGCAGGTGTCCCAGGTGAGCTGCGAAGGAGCTCCCCCAGCTCAGGTCTCGGTGCCTCCGCCCCTCTCCGGCCGCCTCAAGTCCTTCATGTCCTCAACACCACTTCCTTGGATCCAAATCCCTATAGCTGCCCGAACCGCCCCCCACTTGCCTGAGCACCCCAGGCCTTTGCACCTGCGGCTCCCTGCTTCAAGTGCTTCTCCGCCTCTTGCACACTGAGACCCACCGTGAGTCACAGTCTGACTTCCTCTGGGCCGAAAGCACATTTGGTTCAGACACCCGCCGGAGCACGTGCTGGGAACCCACATAACATAAATGTGTATTTGCCCCACCAGACTCTGGGCTGCTGGGGGGCAGGGGCCCTCATCTCCCGTCCTGTTAGCCTCCGTGGCCCCAGCGCCTGCCAGCTGAGGGCTCTCCTTTCTCTCATACCAGGGGCTTTCTCATCAGGGCATCTTATCTTCACCACTGAAGCTCTGTAATTGGTCTGTGAGTCTTCCCTCTGCATCCGAGGAAGTGGTGTAAGATTAAGGTTAAGAACGTTGGCCAAGGGGCACCTGCGGGCAGCTCAGCCAGTGGAAGCACGCAACTCTTGACCTTGGGGTTGTGGGTTCGAGCCCCAAGTTGGGTGTGATTACTTAAAAATAGATATCTGAGGTGCCTGTTGGTTAAGCCACAGACTTCGGCCCAGGTCACAATCTTAGTTTGTTGAGTTCCAGCCTGCACTGGGCCCTGTGCTGACAGCTCGGAGCCTGGAGCCTGTTCGGATTCTGCGTCTCCCTCTCTCTCTCTCTCAGAAATAAGTTAAAAAAAAAAAAAAAGTCGGAAAAAAAATAGTGAGTAGGCATAAGACTCACAGCCGGGTTTAAAGCCCTGCCACTTAGTAACCCTGTGACCTCA
Organism: Hyaena hyaena; assembly: GCF_003009895.1. NCBI lineage: Eukaryota > Metazoa > Chordata > Mammalia > Carnivora > Hyaenidae > Hyaena > Hyaena hyaena. The sequence continues at coordinate 27,861 of NW_024081124.1, forward strand.
GGCGAGCGCCTGCACTCTGTACATCAGCTTCCTGGTCCACCAACCGCCACCCCTGAGCCCCGCCTAGGCAGTCAGGGCGAGCACGAATTCCAGGCCCAGTTCGCACACGTCCCCGGCTTCCTCCGAGCTCTGTCCGCTCACTGCACACCGGGTCAGGGCCCCTGGGTCATTGCCCTCGTGACAATTACTTTGCAAGGTGGCCACCAAACTGCGGGGTGAACATTTCCTGCACGCGACCGTCCGCCGGGCTCGCGGCCCCCGCCCGAGCCCGCCCGCAGGGAGCCGCTCGGGGGCCGGGGCGTCCCCGTTCCTCCGGTCACTAGCTCGATCCGCCGGCAGCCGGGGACCGGGAGGCTGACCTCGAGGGAGGAGCGGCGGGGACACGGCAGGGACCGGGTTAAACCAGGTGCGCGGAGGGGGGGGAGGGCGCAAAGCACCCGAAAGACCCGGCCGCCAATCGGCGGCGCTGGGGGTGGGGTGGGCCCGAAGAGGGTGGGACAAGACTTCGTGGGCAGGGCTCTAACTGGAGGTGGCCAATAGAGGCCAAGGGGTGGCGGACGGGCGTGCCCAGGACCCAATCCGAATGCGGCTGGGGTGCGGGACTCGCAGGCCGGACACGCCCCCTCCAAACGCGGGCGGGCCGGGGCGGGAAGGCGAGCCAGCCAATCGGAGGACGACAGCGGCGGACGGGCGGGTCCGCCGGCGAATTGGAAACAAGGACTGCGGAAGGCCAGTAGGGAAGAGGCGGGAGGCGGCGCTGGGCTTGAGATAGCCAATCACCGCCCGCTAAGAAGAGCGGGCGGGCCGGCAGCCCTTTTAGGGACTCTGGGGGTCTCCGTAGGGGCCTGTGTGGGGGTCTTTCAAGGCTGAGGAGGCGGTAGCATCCGAAGGGGGAAGAGTGCGGTCCTGGGAACCGGGCGAAGAAAGGCGGTTGCGGATTTGGGGTCCTCACCTCGGGCCTTGCGCCGAGACTCCTGGTCCCCGAGGCTGGGTGGCTTCTCCATGGAGCTCAGGATGGAGCCCAGTAGGTCCGCCATCTTGGGAGTGACTGAGAAGGGGCGGTGCGTCTTAAAGGGAAGGGCGAAATGCCTTTAAGGCCGGAAACACGTCGGAGGCGGAGAGCCCCGCGCCGGGCGCGCCCCGCCCGCAGCCGCCCGCCGCCGAGGCTCCGCCCGCCCGCGCGGCGCAGACAGAGGCGGGAGGCCGGATGGTGCAGCGATGTTTAATGGCAACTCGTAGAAATCAAGCCCATGCACAAGTAGAAAGTGCTCGTGGCGCCGGCCGGGGGCCCCCGCCGCGCCGCCGTCCCCGCGGCGCCGTAAATAGACTCTTCACTCTGCTCTGTATGTTACAGTATGTACAGGCCCCTCCCCTCGGGGGCGGGGCGGGGCGGGGACGCGCGCCGGCATGCGGACTCGGGCGGGGGCGCGCGGCGGGGGCGGGGCCGAGGCGGATACATTCAGAGACGCGTCCAACAAATAAATAAGGCCAGTCGGGAGGGGGCCGGGGCGGGTGCAGGCAGCGGGGAGGCGTGGAGCTGGGGCAGGCGGGGCTCCGGGGGTCGCGGCTGAAGATGCGGGGAGGTGGGCCCGGGGAGCCGGCGTGATGGGGGGGTGGGGCGAGAGACGGGGCGCGCCCCAGCGGGGAGAGGCGGGTCGGCCGGGGTCCCGGGAGGGCTCCGGCCGCGACCAGCGGGACAGCGGCCGACGGGGGCGCCCCTGCCGCCGAGGGCCCGGCCCCGGTTAAGACTGCCAGAAGCGGCCCCCGGGGCGGCGAGGAAGGCGGCGCAGCGATCAGGTGGCCAGGCCGGGCTGGGGGAGCCCTTCCAGCTCCCGGTTCTGCTTCAGCTCCCTCATCCTGCAGGGAGACGGGGAAGGGGTCAGGACGCGGGGCGGTGGAGGTGGCCGCGGGGAGCCGGTGGCCCGGGACGCGGGTACCTGTGCCGGCAGCGCCGCAGGAATCTCATGATCTTCCGCGCTGCCTGGTCCTGCTTCTTGGTGAGAAAGGAGCCCCTGCTGGAAGGAAGGAGCGATGAGCAGACGTGGCCCGCCGGCGCGCCCCGCCCCCGGCCCCCGGCAGGGGAAGGCGGGGAGGGGGCCCGGGGCCCGACCTGGTGCGGGCGGGCAGGCTGCCCGCGGGCCGGCGGCGGTACGAGCGGTAGTGCTGCTGGATGAGCACGGCTGCCCGGCGGCTCTGCTGAAACCGCTTCTGCTCGTAGTAGCTCCGGAACTTGCTCTGGATCAGGATGGCCGCCTGGGTCATCTTCTTGTAGAGCGCAAACTGCAGGGACGGGGAGCGGGGACAGGGGCTGGGGTGGGGGGACAGAGTCCCAGCGCCCTGAGGGTCACCCCCGAGTTCGGTGGGTGCTGGTCTCTAATCCACGCGCTCGTGGAGAGGCCGCCTCGTCTCCGACAAGCACACCCAGACCTCATGCCTAATACCTTGAGCGCGATCCAGGTCAGCTTGTGGAGAGAGAAGCGGGTTAGGGCCCCAGCAGCACTGCAGTGCTCCGGGCCGCGGTGGGGGTGCGTTCGCGGCGGTGGGGGGCGCCCTCTGGGGAGAAGGTGCTCACCTGCTTGTACTTCCGGTAGCAGCGCTGGATCACTGCGGCCGCCACCTCCTGCTGCTCCTTCAGCCTCCGGCCCTGCCAGATGCAAGTCTCAGACCTCCAGCCTGGGGCCCGCCGGTCCCCGGACTCGGGCTGCTGTGATTCATCTCCTGGGACCCCAGGGGCTCTGACCTTGTACTTCCGGAAGGCCGTCTGGATGACACGAGCCGCCTCGTACAGCTCCCGCTGCTCGTGATCGGACAGCGTCAGGAGGGCAAAGTCGCTCTCCATCTTGCCGCTGGCAGAAGCCGACAGAAACTCTGCCCAGGAAGGGGCAGGAGGGACGGCCAGGCGACCACGCTCAAAGGGCAGTTCGCTGCAGGGACAGGGAGAGGGGTGTCGTGGGGCACTGGGGCCCACTGTGACACGTGTCCAGCCGCAGAGCCTGAGGAGGACTCGAGAGCTCCTCAGCCAGCACCCGTCCCTTCCTCAGGGGCCGGGGTCCGGGCCACAATGGAGCCCCGGCTCCGGGGAAGGACCTCCCCGCTCCCGGCTCGCCTTGACGGATCGGTGTCCTGAGGCGGTCACCTGGGTGGGGCTGAGCTGGGGAAATGGTCCACGTTCTCCAGGTAGCTGGCCAGCCAGGACATGGTCTCGCTGAGCCCCAGGGCCCCTGTCCGCTCCCTCATTGGCGCTCCGGCCGCGGGCAGCCCCACGAAGTCCTCTCGTTTAATCCGCTCCGGTGTGGCCTCGATGATCTGCTTGGCCAGTGAGATCATGTCCACCTGCACAGAGAGAGGCTCAGTGAGTCCGGAGCGGCTCCAGCCACCAGGTGGTCCTGCCGCACCAAAGCTGCCACCATCGTCCCCTGCTGTCTTGTCGCTCCTCTCACCACCAGACAGGGCTCAGGGATGGCTGTCCCTGCTCCCCCGTTCTCATCAGCCACCGTTTAGGATTCTTCCCTTTGTGCCCGCCAGGCCCCCCCCCCCCCCAGGCCTGTGGCCCTTTCTGTCCAGACGTTGTGAAAAACAGGACAGGAAGGACCCACTCTGAACGGGCTTGCACGAGCAGAGCAAACGAAGGACTCGCCCCTCCGGGCTGAGTGCCCCCTGGCCCCCCTGCCCCGCGCCAAAAGACCAGCGCGTGCTCCCCACAGGCTCGGCCGTGCCCGCAGCCTCCGGCTCCCTGAGCTCGGTGCCTGCCACCTGCTGGACACACCGGTCAGATGGCTCCAGCTGTGAGGTCAGCATGTTGCCAACGTGGCCTAAGTGTTTAGTGCTTCTGATACTAACTACACAGTGAGTCCATTGATCTCCAGCGCGGGTACCTCCCCAGGTTTTAGCAGAGGAGCGTGCTGCTAGGCTCAGAGATTCACTCCTCTATACACTCCCTCAAGTCTTGCTTCACTTTTACCCTGTGCAAGCCTCCCTCCCTCCCCAGACCGCTGCCAGCCCCCCCAGCTCGTCAGCCTCCGCCCCACACAGCGCCCGCTTCCCTCCATCAGGCCAGTTCCCCAGAAACCTTGGCTCTGCATGGGCTCAGCAGGTAACCCCTCAGCCCAGCTCCAGCTACGGCTGTGCTCTAGAATTTTCGACCTCTGATGCCTTGTGACTTCTGAGTCACCTGTCCCAAAATAAGGGTACACAGCCCAAACTGAAGCCAGACTCAGATTCTGCTTCAGGGGATGATCAGCATCTGTGCGGCCTGGCCCCCCCCACCTGGCGCCGTTTCTAGCCTTTATGGTCCGTCCGCACGAGCACGAGCAGTATACCGGGATCACGTCCACGGCCGCTGGGCCGTCTGCTTCCTCAGGAGCATCCCCCACTTCGGAGGCTGGTGGGAGAGGAGGCGGTGAGGGCGCTGGCCCTTGGGGGTTGGTGGCTTCACAGTCCATGAGGAATAGGGAGGCCTCAGGGCCCCCAGTGGAGAGCTGGCCCGGGCCAGTCTCTTCCATCGGCATCTCTGAGGCCGGCAGAGGAGCGGGGGGAGGGCTGCCGTCCGGGGCGCTCGAGTAGGCTGATGTGACAGAGAACGTGCCATCTGACAGCTCTGAGGGCGAGGAGACCCCGCTCAGGCCTGCAAGGGACCAGGGAGAGGCAAGGGCAGCAGGTGTTCCGGGGCCCGTCTCAGACTTCTTCCCGCTCCTCTCCCCCCTTGCCTGCCCTTCCTCGCTCTGTCTCCCCCCAAACCCGCAGTCTCCTCTGAGGTTGGGGGTGGCCCTCACCAGTGTCTGGGCTGGAGGAGGGGGGCGACAGGGCGGGTGGGGGCTCTGCCGAAGCTTCCTGTCTTTGCAGCTCCTCCAGGCAGCGGGCCAGGCGCACGTGGCCCCGGGACTGCGCCACGGACAGGGGCAGGCGGCCCAGAGAGTCCGGGATGCCCAGCGCCCGTCTGTTCCAGCGGAAGAGGAGCACGGCGGCCTCCAGGTGCCCCAGGGCGCAGGCCCACATCTGACAGGGTGGAGAGGGCGGGCGTGAGGCCCGGGCCTTCGGGTCCCAGCTCCGCCTGCCCCTTCCCCGCGGCCCGCCGCCCCTGCGCGCTCACCAGAGGGGTGCAAGAGAAGTGGTCCACGTTGAGCGGGTCAGCCTCTTGCTCTAAGTCCAGGCTCCCTGTCCCCACGCTCCTGGAGGGTTGGGGACAGGGACAGGAGCCCAGTCAGGGTAAGAGCAGGCACAGCAGGAACATCAGAATCGAGGGGCCGGTGGGGAGGCCGGGGGACAGGCCGTCTAGAAGCACTGAGGTTGGTGCGGCAAGGCCGCGGGAGGCACATGTGGGGGGTGGAGAGCCCGTCCGAGTCTCTGGCCCCCCCTCCAGCCCCTGGCACTTCTGTCCCAGCCCCCCCTCCGCACAGCCCTGCTCACCGCCACTGGCTCAGGGTCTCGATGAGGCGGGCGTAGCCCTGGGCGGCAGCCAGGTGCAGGAGGCTCATGCCCCGGAAGGGGCTTCCGTGAGCCAGCTGTTCGGAGCCCCTCCAGGTGGAGCGAGGGATCATGCTCTCTACCAAGACCACCACTCGGGCCTCAAACCCGGGCCCCTGGCCTTCATCCTGCATTTCAGACAGCCTCGTGCAGGGACCCGAGCACCTGGTCCCCAGCTCAGGCTGGCCCTGGCCGCCCACACCTGCCCTCCAGCTTCCTGTCCCACCCTGCCCATACGTCCCGTGCCAGCTTCCCGCCACCCAGAGCTGTCTGGACCCCGGGTGTCCCAGTTAGCCAGCCGCAGACGCCTCTCCGTCTCAGGGCCCAGAGGCCTCTCCCTGTGCACTTCCGTGGAGACTTGGGCCCCGCTCTCCCGGTCCCCTCCCCCACCCTCTTCAGATCAGAAATAGTCCAAAGCCTGTCGTGCCAAGAGGGCGCCCAGAATAGCCACTCCTGCCCCGCGGTGGAACAGGAGCGGCAGAGGGGTGACGTCAGGGAGGAGGAGGCTGGGGACGGGAGAGCCGCACACCGGAGCCATCTTCTCCAGAAGACCCCCGAGCTCCCTCCTCGCGCAGGTACCTGGATCGGAGGCGCGGCAGGACCGCGGCAGGGAGCCTGCCCGGCTGCCGCCATGTCGGCCATGCGCTTCTCCATCTGCTCCAGTCGCTCCAGGATGGACATCCGGAACTGGCTGTCTGAGGGGGAAGAGGTACGGGAGGCTGAGCGGCGGCCAGGGTCCGGCTGTGCCCCGAACACCACAGCTGGGCCTGTCCCCGGGTCTGGGAGTGGAGACCCGGGGTCACGTTCTCTCCTCTTCCCCAGAACAGTAGCTCCTTTGCCCCCCCCCCCCCCCCCGCCCTAAATGCAGCCCATCAGGACCCGGGCCTTCAACCAGGGCTTTACGCTACCCACCGACCTGGAACCAGAACTGTGTCCTTCCAGACACAGACACGGAGGGATTCCCAAACAGCCTGTGGCCTGAGCTGGCCCCGGTCTCTCTCACACGCCCCCAGCCTTCTAGATGCACCGTTCCGTCCGCTCTCCTTGCCCCAGACGCTACCTCTGTCCCCCATGCTGGAGCTGAAGGACACCAGGGCCCCTCTTCTCTGTTGTCCACTGCCCAGCAGAGCTTGGGGGCTGTGATTTAAAAAGCACCACCCCCTCCTCCCGGCCCCCCGGCAGCTGTCCACAAAGAGGGTGGCGGGGCTGGAAGGTGACAGAGATGGACGGCCACGTCCATGACTCCTCTTCCTCCCCCACCCCATGCACAAAAGCGCACACCCCAAGCTATATCTGTCCCTTCCTGAGGTCACACAGGGACAAGGAGGGGAGGCGGGAGGGGACCGGGGCCTTGGGAAAACAGGCACAGAGACACAGGTGGGGGTCGTGGATGTCCTGCCTGAGACACTGGGACAGAAGCTGGGACAGAAGCGGATGAAGGAAGAGGTGATGGGGGAAGGGGGGGATGAGCAGAAAGACACAACAGAGAGGGGGGAAAGGGTAATCCAGGTGGAGGAGAGGAGAGGAAGGGCGGGAGGGTCACCAAACAAGCAATAAGGAAGGGAAGAAGAGGGGCAAGGCAGGACACTGGTCCAAGGAGCAGGGGAGGGTGGAGGCCCGCAGGTGAGCCAGGAACACACAGGCAGTGGGGCGGCCATGGCGGGACATGTGAGCAGGGCGGCCTGTGGGGGGCTGCCCCCAGGAGGGAGGTGGCTGGGGGTTGGGGGCACAGAGGGAAGGAAGTCCGGGGCGGGGGGGCTAGGGACGACAGCAGGACCAGGAGAAGCAGGTGGGGAAACTGCCGGAAGCCACAGGGACACACACACGTGTGAGTGCCTGCATCTCTGTGTAAGAAAGTGTATTAAAGGAGAATGTCACAGGCATTTTTCATGTTCTAGCACATGCTTTTCTGTTATCCTTTTACAGCAAACACCCATCTTCCTAGCTAGAGGGGAGAATCCTAAGGAGATTTAAATACACGTATGGATACACTCATACACTTGTGCACACCCCAGGCACGGCCCCGCACCCTGGCCCTCCCCCACCGCCTGGCCTCGCCTGCCCAGCGCCCATCTCTGGGACAGAGGGCAGGCCAAGAGCTGGCTCCAAAGTTTCTGGGGAAGAGGGGGTGGGGGGCAGTGGCTGCTGCATTTGGAAATGACCAATGAAGCAGGAGCTGGGGAAGGGGTGCTAAGTCGGGGGCTGGGTGGTGGCCCCCCGAGTCCTGAGGGCTCGTGGAGCATGTCCTCCTCAAAGGCTGTGGGGCCGGAGGGAGTCGGAAGCCCAAAGGGGTCAGACGGCTAAGTACTCACCGTCCAGTGACAACCAGTCAAGCTGAGTACTAGGCAGTGACAGGAACCGGCGGGCTCGATACTCGAAGAGCACAGAGGCGGAAAGGGGCCCCTCCCGCCCCGCCACCTGCAAAGACACCAGCCCCACCTCATGGGCTGGGGAGGGCAGGGTCAGCAAGGTGGGCTCTCTCCCTGGCTCCTCCTCTGGCCCCCATGTGAAGGCCACACACCATCATTTCATAGCTGGCTCCCCTCCGCCCGTGCTGTGGGCCAAGAAGCCCCGACTTAAGTGGCTTTGGTCCTGATGGGGAAGGGACTCCTTTCATTCAAGAACTTAAAACCTGGGGCGCCTGGGTGGCTTAGTCGGTTAAGCGTCCGACTTTCGCTTAGGTCATGATCTCGCGGTTCGTGGGTTCGAGCCCCGCGTCGGGCTCTGTGCTGACTGCCAGCTCAGAGCCTGGAGCCTGTTTCAGTCTGTGACTCCCTCTCTCTCTGACCCTCCCCTGCTCATGCTCTCTCTCTCTCTCTCTCTCTCTCTCTCTCTCTCTCTCTCTCCTAGAAATAAATAAAACATTAAAAAAAAAAAAAACTTAAAACCTACTACAGGCCAGAGACACCTGGGACTGCAGACTCTGTGGTTAAGATGTTCCTTATTCAGCACCAAGGCCTGGAAGCTGGGGGCCGGAGACTCCTACACTTATAAACAAGTTTGATCCCCCAAGGTCAGGGTCCAGAGGTCATAACCCCTTACAAGGCCAGGAGAAAAGAAACACCTGCTCACCAGCAGCGTCTAATGAGAGCTGTGTCCCAGGCTCTCCACATCTGTGGCCTTGAGAATGAAACCGCCAGGCCCTGGTCCCAAGACTAGAGGCCAAAACAATTCCCGATACCCAGCCTCTCTGAGCTCCCCTCTCCTTCCATGCACCGCGGAATCGGGCTGCTGCGGTGCAGGGGGGCGAGCCACACAATCCTGTCACTCCGGTGGCCCCCGAGGCCCTGGTAACGCTGACTGTTGGGTGCATGGTGAGGAGGCAAGGTGACGGCAGACCACCTCCATGGGGAGGTTCTGTGTCCACGCCCTCCAGTGGGGCAGCGCGAAGCCACATGTGGCTACCGAACACTCAAAACGTGGTTAGTGAGAGTCAGGAGCCACATTTTACACTGTGGCTGATGGCTACTGTACCAGCCAGCCCGGGTCTAGAAGGGAACGTGCTTCAGTCCAGGACTGCTTGAAGGAGACCAACACGCCTCCCTTCCCGTGCTCCCAAGAGTTCCCTTGAGAGCGGCCAGAGACAGCCTTGAGCCAAGCCAGAGGCCTGCATGGACACTGGAGGCCCGGCGGGTCAAATGCCTGACCTCACAGGAGCAGAGGCCTTGGGCCCAAAAAAGGAGCGGACCTATCCAAGGTCACCAGTGAGCTGAGGACTAGGCTCCTTAGCCCGGGGCCTAGCCCTTCTGACACATAAGCCCCTGTGGGGACACGGGCTCAGCCTCAAGACCCCACAGAGTCGTTCCCAGCGCTTGCTGGAACCTAACTGCCCATACGCCAGCCTGCTGTCCCAGTCCCGTGCCGTCCCTGGTCCCCATACCAGGACAGTAGCAGCGCAAGACACCAGGCTGGACGAGTGAGCCTGGCACCGCGATGTGATCGAAGACACAGGAGTAATGCTCGGCGGCCTCTGTCCAGGGACCTGTGATGAGCACCTTGACCCCACCCTGCAGAGAGAGGGTGGGAGCTGTGTGACCGGAACCCCGTGGGGCACTCGCTGCCGCACCCCTGCATCAGCCTAGAGCCTGAAGGCACGCGTGCTGCAGGGTGGGCCCTGTGCTAGATTCCGGGTGCACGGACTGGGCGGGTCACAGCGGGGTGAGGTCAGCTAGCCTGTCCCTCCTCACGACGCTCCTGCCCAGAATGGGGAACCCACTGCTTCCCTTGCCCGAGGCTCCCACGGTCCTTCCCCTCTCTGGGGCAGCTGAGAGCGAGCGCAACTTCTCGGCTGCTGAAGGCGGACTCTCAGCTTCCCACAGTCCGCCACCACCACCGGCCGTGTTCTCTCCAGGCTGGGCTCCCCTACTGCCCTGCCCGTGACACAGTCACCAGAGCACAGTGCCCCCCAGGCACCTGGGGGACCCACACAACTACACCTAGCCCGCAGGGGGGAGGGGAGGAGGGAGGGCTAACGAGGGAAGCAGGGATGACAAGCAAGTGGCCAAAGTGAGGGAAACCAGGTGGCAGCGTGGGTGGGGGAGGCGGAGGGGACGGCGGCCTGAGGCTCACCTCCGGGTAGGACCACTCTGGGGAGAAGTCCGTGATGCTGCTAAGAGCCGGAGAGAGTGGGGCGGCTGGGGCGGGGGCGCCTGGGGCCTCGTCGCTGATGAGCTCTCCCATGAGGTCAGGGAATGATGAAAGACCGAAGGGCTCCAGTTCGCCGGCCCCTGCAGCTCCTCCAAACAAGGCCTCCCCTCTGCCTCCCCTGCCTGCTGGCTCCAAGGGGGCAGGTGAGGGCGGGGGCGGAGGGGGGGAGGGTGCGGGTGGGGCAGCGTCCTGGGCCTTGAGCTCCTCCCCACCACTGTTGTCTTGAATGAAGAAGCAGTTCTCTCGTCTCCCAGCCGCTCCCGGCGGCGGCGGTGGAGGGGGACCCCGGGAAGCCGCCTGGGGCTCCAGGGCAGCAGCGGGCTCTAGGGCAGGGCACGGGGTGTGTGCGCCCTCTGCCTCGGGGAAGTCCGGGCTCACCCCCTGGCCCCCTCCGTATGTCTGGCCCCTCTGGGGGCTGTTGAGAAAACGATCGGGGTCGAAAGCGGGGCTGGGAGGAGCTGGTGGGGCAGGGGGCTCGGATCCTACAACCACAGCCAAGCTCACGGGAGGCCTGGGGCCAGCCTGCGGGGCCAAGTGCCTGGTGGGCGTCAAGCCCCCAGCGCGCTGCTCCAGTCCCGTCAGGAGGAGGATTGCGGTGCCCCCCCGGGAGGACCCCCCTCGGGAGGCGGGCGGGCTGGGCCTGATTTCTAGGGGTTCCGCAAAGCCTGAGGAAGTAGAGGAAGAGGAAGAAGGGGAAGTATGTGCCTTGGGGACCTCTGGAGCAAGAGGGGTGATCAGCGGAGGAGGCTCAGGGGGGTGGGGGTGGGGGACAGAGGTCAGGGTTAAAGCTCGGGGCTCCACTTTGGGAGAGATGATGCGGTGTTTCGTGCTGCTGCATTTGTGGGTGAGGCTCCCGGAACCTGCATTGGGAAAGGGCAGGAGGAGAAAAGGGAAAAGACTCTTGATCTCCAGCTTCCCTTACCAGCAGCCCCCAGGAATTTCCCCACTGTTTGCGGGTGGATGAGGTGAAATACCGACTGTGGCCACTGGGAGGCAGAAGCGGTTCCCCTTCCCCCCAAATTAACAGGCCTGCGGGAGCGCGCAGGAAGAGCAGCGGAGAGACCCGGGAAAGGCACAGAAAAAGGACAAGAGAACAGAACCGAGGCGGTACCCGCTGGGCGTCAGCGGCCGGGCGGGGGTGGCCCAGAGTCGCTACGGGTCGGAGACAGAGGAGGAGCTGGGGCTGCCGGAACCCCAGGGAAAGGAGCCAGCGTGCACCCAGACGGGAAGGCCTCTGCTCCTGCTGCCCAGCTTTCCGGAACATGCAAGAGACATGCAAATCTGCATGCAAACCCTGGCAGGACAGAGACCCCCTCGGCTGGCCGAGGGGGCGCGGCATGGCTAGGTGGGGAGGGGGGGCAGGGGTCACTAACCGAGGCCCCCACTGCACAGGCAGGCGTGGGTTCGGGGTGCGGGCTTGGTCGGGTGGGTGTCCAGGATCTGCTGCACCAGCTGCTCTACGGAGAACTCCTCCGTGCCATTCCCACAGCTCCACTTGATGCCGTGGACTGTGGGGGTGGGGCGGGGGCGGGGTGCTATGGGACTCGCACAAACAGTCCACAGAGCGCCCGCCGGCTTCTCCCAGCACCTGACGCACTCCAAGGCCTCCAGGCAGCTGCCTCAAAGTGGCTTGGACGTGCAACTACCAACCGTCCTCCAGCCCCCTCTACGGATTCCCAGACCTCAGGACACGGCGGGAGTCCTGGCGTCCCCTTGGAAAAGCACCCGCCCCCCCCTCCCTGTGCTTCTGGGTGTAGAGGCCCCCAGCAGTCCCCCCCCACCCACCCGCAGCCTTACACATGGGCTTCAGCTGCCCCAGCAGCTCCTCCCGGGGCCACTTGAGCCACTCGCGACGGTCACTGCTGATGGAGCAAAACATGGGGCTGCAGCCCTTTCCACAGTCTTCCAAGGCCGGGACGTTCAGGTAGTGCACAAGTACGATGTCGGGGTTCTGAGAGCACAAGCCGCACACACCGCGCCGTGGGGCCCGGGGGAGGGGTCTCGGGTTACTAGGACTCGCCTTCTTCCCAGGCGCCCCAGCCTCACCCCCCCCCAGTCTCACCCCCGAGCCGTGGCTTTCTCCATTCCCTCCCCTCCCCTCCCCAGGCCCAGGTCCCCACTGACAGCGCCCGGCCCCCTGAGCCCCGCGGCCTCACCTGGAGCAGCCAGTAGCAGCGCCGATGGAATGTGGGGACGATGGAAGAGTGAACGTAGCAGCCATAGAGACACTGCCAGGAGACAGGCTGGGGTGGGGGGAGGGCTAGTCTGCTCCCCGACTCCTCCTCTGCTCAGTCCCTTTGCAGGAATCCCAACCTTTCCGGCAGCTGCTCTTCCCCCGACCCACCCCCCACCCCCGGGGGCTCCCCACGCGCCTTCCCAGGCCCAGCACCCTGACCGGGCCCGGCCTGGAGGCGGGGGAGGGGCTGTCTGGACACTGGGAGGAGGGAGAGAAACTTGTGCTCGGCGGTTCCGGACGCGGACGCCCGAGGGAATCCAGGAGAAGCCAGGGGGGCTGGTGCCCTCCCAGGAGCCTCGTCCCAGAGAGCTGCTCGGGGAGGCAGCCGCGCCACCCACGGGGGTGAGAAAGGAAGGGGGGGCCGGGCAGGGGACCAGGACACAGCCCTGCAAGGCCCAGACCCGGCGGAGGAAAGACGGCTGGCGCCCGGCTCACCTCCATGCCCTGGACTTTCAGCTTCATGTGGTCCTCGCGGGTGGTCTTCCCGTCCTTGCGCTTCTTCCAGAGGTAACCATCTTTCCGGTACTTCACCTTCTTGCGGTTGTAGAGGATGATGGAGCCGTTCTGAGGCCTGGGGAAGGAAGGCTTGGCCCTGTGTTCGGAGAACAGGACCCGGGACCCCCCACCGCTCCCCACCTCGCAAAGCTCACCTTGTCTTTGGGGCACAGGACAGCCACTCGTCATGCTTCTCGAAGGTGATCAGATAGGACGCAATCTCCTGCAAGACAGGGGCGCTCAGGCGGGGGGGTCCCCTTCGCAGACTCGGAGCCTGGCCTCCTGCTCACGGCCCTCGGCCCCACTCTCTGCTGAGTTCCGGCGGCCAGTGGGGGCTGGCGACCGGGGTGCTCCAAGCCAGGACCACGGCCTCCTAAGAATCCCGGCTCCATCTCAGACAAGGGCCTTGATCTTGGGGTCCAGTCCCATCTCTTCATCATCAGCTCTTCGCACGGCCCTATTGTTTCACTCTTTCTAAATTCCATCCTCGTACCATCTCCTGACCCAAAAAAGCTCAAAGGCTCGACACCGCCAGGAATTCCGGATTCCTCAGCCCGGCTCCAAGGTTCTCTCAGACCAGGGATCGAATCACTGCTCCCCCTGTTTACCTTTATTCCACCTGCCATTCCTACGGGGCTGGTCCATCGATTCTTCTCTGAACATGCCCCGAGCAGTCAGCTCCTGCGTGTCGGTGTCCCACAGCCTGCTGCGCCTGGACCTCCTAGCCGTCCCGTAGAGCAAACCCCTCCCCAGATCTCCGAGAAGCCCTGCTCACTGCCCTTATTCTTCCTGCACTTTTAACACCACCACCCACATATGCTCTTTTACTGACGATGCTCGTGTAACGAATTAATCGAGTCGGTGATGACTGAGCAGCAAGAGCACACAACCTATTGGCGTGCGGAGCACAGAAGGTGTGTAACACAGGGGCCGTGCCTCCAGAAGGAGCCAATGTTGGTGGGGGTTAAAAGCAGAGCTCTACACTCAAATACACTCCACAAGGTAGACCAGTTTCCTCCTCTACCGCGTGGGGATGACGATAGTGTCCGGGCCACAGAGTGGTTCGAGGACTGGATGAAATAACGCAGGTCAAGCGCTCAGCACAGTGCTGTGTTTGTAAGGAAGGTTCTGTATGTGGTAGCTGTTATTTTTACCCAGGTGGATGTGCCCAGAAGTGAGCTCCTACGAGATTCAGGTCTTTCTACCTCCTCCATGACCCGGAAAAAGCTTAGAGCGATATTGTGCACTGAGGAGCATGGACACACAGGAAGACCCCCACCCCCACCCCGGCCTCCCCCCCAGGGACTGGCCCTCCTCCCCTGGGGCTCCCTGGAGAACCTCATTTGTATTCCAGCGAAGCCGCTCTGGAGGCAGCAGCGGACAGCGAGGAAGACACTCCAGCAGCTTCTTGGGGAGAAAGATCTTCAGGTGGTGGCTGTTCTCTGGAGGGAAGCAGAAGGCAGGGCTTAGGGGGCGGCCCCCGACACCTCTGTGATGGCCCAGGGTACGAGGGCCGAATCCAAAGCGCTGGGAGCATCTGGAACAGGACAAGGAGAGCAGGGACCCAGGAACCAGGAACTGAGGGTCAGCACAGACTGCATACTCACCAGCAACCTCGGTGGTGTCCTTGGTATTCATGGTGAGGGCTCCAGGGGGCAAGGTCACCCCCGGCCTGAGAGGCCGGGGGGAGGGGGAGTCTGTGCTGGGAAGGCAGAGAACAAGGTCACAGGCAGAAGGCCCACGCTGACCCGGGATGAGGAGGATGAGACAGAGAGGCCTGTGGAGCTGGGGCGAGATGCCCAGGGAAGATGAGGAGGCCGGGGGGAAGGAGCTGGACAGAGGCAGGGGAGCAGAGCCGGGAACCGGCAGAGGGGGCTCCAGACCTGGTGCCAGGAACCAGCAGCAGTGGGGAGGCACCCCCTCCCAGACGGGAGACAAGTGAGGTGGGGGAGGGGAGGGGGCTGGTGGGCTGGCGCTTCAGAGGCCCCAGAGTGTGTGTGTGTTGGGGGGGTCTTGTGGAGGCCGCGGCTGTGGTGGGGTCAGGGCCTGGGGGTGGGACTCCGGGCACCCGGTCCTTGGAGGATGGTTGGGCAGAGGAGAGCCCCGACACTGGGGGAGGGCGGGAGATCCAAGTCCGCGGGAGAGCTAGGCCTTACAAGACACACCCTGAGTTCCTTCTCGACTTGATATTTGCAAGGGGAAGGGCCGATGTGACGACGGAGCCTAACCTATGCCCTCTCCTCCAGGTCGGTCAGGGCCGGGGAGTGGGCCAGGTACCCAGACCCCGGCTTCCCTCCCTCAGGACGACCCATCCTCCACTCTGAGGCCGACGGCCTCCCACCCCTCCCCCACCAGCTCTCTCCCCAAACGCCGCTGCTTGCCCCCGGCCTCCAGGCCCACCGTACCCCATCTCCCCGCCGGGCTCCAGCCTGGGCCCCCACCCTCCCGAGGGCACAGATGGAAGCGGGAGGATGCTCTCAGCGCGCGCTCGCGGCTACGGCTCCGCCAGGTGTCCGGGGCGGAGAGGGGGGAGGCCGGCCCGCGCCAGCAGAGCGCCGGGCAGCCGGTCGGGGTAAGGACTCCGCCCCAGGGCGCAGGTGCGCAGTCCGGGCCAGGCAGCCTGCCAGGGTGCGGAGCAGCCCCGGGCGGGGGTCCCCGGAGAAGCCCCGACGGGCGAGGGTCCGCCTCCCGCCCGCACGCAGGGGTGCCCCGGGGACGCCGCGGGGCAGAGCCCGGCGGGCGCGGGGCGGCGAGCGCCGGGGCGGCGGCCGGGGCGCGGGGTCCGCCGCGGGGCCCTGCGCGGAGCGGCGCCCCCTGGCGCGGGGGAAGAGGACAGGGGCCGGCGCGGGGGCGAGCCGGGCGGAGCGGCGTGCGAGCCCAGGAGCGGCGCCCCCTGGCGCGGGGGCGGAGAGGCGGGCGCGAGGCCCCGGCTCTTACCTCCCGGGGTCCCGCGGGTGACGGCGGCAGCGGCCATTCTCCCCCACACCGACCCCCCCCCCCGGCGCCCGCTGACAGCGGCGTCCGACGTCACGGCGCACGGGGCGGGGCCTCCCAGTTAAGGGGATGGGGGTCTGCGAGGAGAGCCCGGGCGGCGCGGGGCGGGGGTCCGGCGGCCCGACGCTGGGGGACAGACTTCGGGGGTCCCGGGGGGCGGAAGCGCGGCCCCGAGCCCGGGTCGGGGAGCGGGGCGCGGGCCGCCCCGGGGGCTGGAAGCGCGGGGCTCGGCGGCACTCCTCGAGTTCGGGGGGGGGGCCCTGCCCGACTTCATCATAGCCGGGTCGTCAAGGTGACGCAGCCCTCCGTGCCCGCCAGCCTCGCCGTCACTGCTCCACGGGCAGAAAGACACTTTGGGCTCAACGCGCTTGCTTTTTAATACCCGAGCAGAGCAAAGAACACAGTGCCAGCCGGCGGGGCGGCGGGGAGACAGGCAGTGGGGAGCCCTGTGGGGGTGGCTTGACACGGGCGGCTAAGGGGGCTGTTAGCGCCCAGTGCCAGGCGCGGGGAGGTAGCTGGCAGAGGCTGCGGAAGGGATAAGGCCCCGGCGTCACAAGGGGGGGCTCCGGGTCTGCCAGCGAGCCCCCGCCCCCCAGGCAGCGCGCGGGCACCTAGGGCCTGAGGGTCCCTCCTTACTCTTCGGACTGCACCTCCGCGCCCCAGGGGGCGTGGAGGCGGTTGCTGGCCGCTGGGACAGTGCTGTAGGAGGCCAGAGAGCCCAGTCGTCTGGGGACCCCGGCCCCCCCCTGGCCCAGGGGGCTCCAGGGCGACCAGAGCAGCTGTAAGGATGAGAGAAGTGCAGAATGGAAGGGAAGAACGGGAAAGGAGGTCCCTCCGGGTGTCCTCGCACCCCCCTGCCCAGGCGCCCCCCCATCCCGCTCTCGCCCCCTGTGTTTGTGCCTCTCCAATCCAGCCACCCGACCCACCCCTGGGCATCCACGCCCGTCACCCTCCAGCACCCAGCCCGGCTTGTCCAGCAGACCTGGGCCCTGGCAGCGGTGGCATGGCGGCCCCCCTCCTGTGGATGGGCCGCCCTCGCCTCCTCCAGGCCCGGGTCCTCGGCGGTGCTGGGGACTCCGCAGCCGGCAGCGGCGGGTGCCAGGGGCTCAGGTGCGGCCCCCACGTCGCCCCACTGGGCCTTCTTCAGTCTGTGGGGATTGGAGGCTTAGGAACGGGGCGCCCGGAGGCCAAGCTTCCTGCCTCAAGAGGCTTCACCTTACTGCCCTGAGATACTTCCTTCAACCCGGAGGTGGCATCGCCTCTCTTCCGATCCTCCGCCCCCAGTCCCTGCTGCCCTCGGACGGAGGCACCCTCCGTCCGGGGACCCAGGGGTGGCCTCTGGCTGCCCACCACCCTGCAGGTCAGTGGACTGCTTTCCTGCCCCCGTGACCCAGTTTCCACCGAGCCCAGCTCCCCAGGCTCAGCCTGCACGCTCAGCGCGCTGCCCGCTCTGCACGGGGACGTTCTGCACCAAGTCAGGCCTTCTTCCCATTCAGCCTCCGCGTCCTTCGAAGCCCTCCACTCCCTTCCTTAGCTCAGACCCTCCTGTCCCCAGACCCTGCCCAGGTGTCCTTCCTTACTCATTGATGACTCTCTGCCGCCTCCTTAGGTCCTCCAGGTGATAAGTGACAGCCCTCACTTGGGCCGGGGTGCCAGCAGGTCCCTGCTGCATTCCCGCCAAAGGTGGCCTCCTCCTCTTCCTTCTGCAGAGCACCTCAGGGGGTGGGAGCCCCTCAAGGGAGTAGAGGCCCGGCTGAGGCTGCGAGCACCCGGCTCTCTGTGCCGGAGAATGGGGTGGGGGCAGGGGCTAGAGGGCAGGACCGGGTCTCGGAGAGCTTGGACTGAAATAAGGAGTCGGGGGGTCTTGGGGAGCCCAGATCGTGACAACACAGGCTTGATCTGGAAAACACGGTGACCATGCATAGAAAGGAGGGCGTGGTCAGTGCGCTGGTGGGGGGGCAGGGAGGGCAGAGGTGATGAGGGCTGAGGGTAGAACTGTGGGGGGTGCATTTTAACCAAGAGGTGCTGTAAAAGGCCAGAGTTTGTCCTACCAGCAGGGAAGGAACGTTCTGTTCTTCCGTCCAGGTGGGACTGTAAAGCACAAACGGGGAGCTACGTGCAGAGAGGACACCCCCGTCCGTATTGTTTCTCTGACGGCCCGTCCCGACCACCTGTCTGTCTGGCAGTAGTTGCTACGGCGTCCATCAGCCAGTGGGCCAGGTGTCCCCAGACTGCGGCTCACTGCCCAGGGCTTAGTTTAAAATTATACAGCCTTCCCTCCCCTGCCGCTTTGCTGTCTCTACCCACCTGGGCCTTTGGCTAAGGCTCTCCCAGAAGACGGCTCCGTACCGCTGGGGCAGCAGCGTGAGGCTCCGGGCGGGCGGGCGGCTTGGCGCAGGTCGGCTGACCACCCTCGAGCACCTGAGGACAAGGTAGGCTCGGGGCCCGCTCGCCCCTCACAGCACCTGCTCACTCCCGGGACTCAGTGGTCCCGTCTTCCCATGGGACCACACAGCTGCCGGGGACCCCCTCAGGCCACGTGCTCTGTTATCCATTTTAGCTGAGGAGACGGTGAGGTCTCAGATTTGAGAGACTGGAGTGGGGCGAGGGTAGAGACTGGCAACTGCTTGAACCCCAGATCTCACCGACTCTCAAACAACCAGGGAGCACCTCATTTGGCTGTTAAAGAGGAGGGCCCCAGCTACTCAGGGATGTGACAGCCAGGTTCCCTTCGGTCACCGCAAGGGCCCAACAGAGCTGAACCTCTGTTCACCCCTGCTTTGTGTCCCCGCATCTCAGAAAGACTGATCTCCTTCTAGGGAGGGGAGGTGTGCAGAGCTGATGAGCAACGCTCAGCACTTCCCGAGTCCCCACATGGATGCTGACGCTCTCAGTGTCCCAGGGCCTGGCCTGGGCCCTTACCTCCTCATCTCCATCTCTCCTTAGGGGTCTCAGCCCAGCCCATGCCTGTAAATACCACCAATGTGCTAATGACCCCAAATCCGTATCTGCAGCCCTGGCTCTTCCCCTGGACTCCAGGCTCGCAGGTTCTACCACCCCCTCAACCTCTCCTCCTGAGCCCTCCCCACCTCACGGAAAGGCACCCCCAGTGCCCAGTTGCTAAAGCCCCAAACCTGGTATGCCTCCATTTCCCTCAACTCCCACGTCCAGTCCACTGGGAACTCATGTCAGTTCTACATCAAAAATAACCCCAGATTTGGGGGGCCCGGCGGGCTCTGTCGGAAGAGCATGTAACTCTTGATCTTGGGGTTGCAAGGCTGAGCCCCACATTGGGTGCAGAGATAACTGAAAAATAAAATCTTAATGCATCAATGTGGATGGAACTGGAGTGTATTATGCTAAGCAAAATAAGTCCATCAGAGAGAGACAGATATCATAATTTCACTCAGATGTGGAATTTGAGAAACACAACAGACGAACATAGCAGAAGGGCAGAAAAATAAGATAAAAACAGAGAGGGAGGCAAACCAAAAGAGACTCAAATACAGAGAACAAACTGATGGTTGATGGGGGGGTGAAGGAGGGAAAAATGGGTGATGGGCACTGAGGAGGTACTTGTTGGGATGAACACTGGGGTGTTGAGTGTAAGTGATAATCACTGGGTTCTACTCCTGAAGCCAAGACTACACTGCTAACTAACTTGTGATTAAGATAGAAGAAACAATAAAAAATAGTTTCAAAAGTACACGTGTATATGTGTATATATGTATATACTATGTATGTGTATACACACACACACACATATTTGTTTACTTTGGAAGAAGGTTTCACTTAAATTTGGGGCATCTGGGTGGCTCAATTGGTTAAGCATCCGACTTCAGCTCAGGTCATGATCTCACAGCTTGTGGGTTCGAGCCCCGCATCAGGCTCTGTGCTGACAGCTCAGAGCCTGGAGCCTGTTTCAGATTCTGTGTCTCCCTCTGTCTGCCTCTCCCTCACTTTCTCACACAAATAAATGATAAAGCATTAAAACTGTTTCTTAATTTTTAAAATTTCACTTAAATTAAAAAGTATATATATATAACATCCCCTGATTTGACCACTCCTCACCATTTCCACTTCTACCACCATATTTCAGGCCATCTTTCCCTGGCCTATTGAATGGATTCCTCCACCTCTCCCCGCTTCCATTCTAATCCACCAGTAACCTATTCTGCCCGGAGCAGTGTGAGTAATCTTTTAAAAGTGGTCCTCTGAAATAATATAGGGTTTAATTTTACTTCAAAACAGTCTGAGTAGGAGGAGGCTGGATGGTTAAATAGATAAAATGATATTCAACATAATGACAATTACTGAATCAGACTGAAAAGGGTACGCTGGCTTTGTGGTGGTTGTTTTTTCTAACTTCTGGATTTATTTGAAATTTTCCATAATAAAAAAGTTGAAGAGGGGCAGCTGGCTGGCTCAGTTGGGGGAGCATGCAATTCTTGATCTCAGGGTCGTGAGTCAAGCCCCACGTTGGGTATAGAGCTTACGTAAATGGATTTTTTTTTTTTTAATTTCTAGGAGAGAGAGAGAGAGAGACAGCATGAGCAGGGGAGGGTCAGAGAGAGAGGGAGACACAGACTCTGAAACAGGCTCCAGGCTCCGAGCAGGCAGTCAGCACAGAGTCCGACGCGGGGCCTGAACCCACGAACCGCAAGATCATGACCTAAGCAAAAGTCGGACGCTTAACCAACTAAGCCACCCAGGCGCCCCCACGTAAATGGATTAAAAAAAAAAAGTTGAATGGGGCACCTGGGTGGCTCAGTTGGAGTTGGTTAAGCATCCAACTCTTGATTTCTGCTGAGGTTATGATCTCACGGTCATGGGATGGAGCCCTACATTTGGCTCTGTGCTGATAGCTGGTGCCTGCTTTGGATGCTCTCTTCCTCTCTCTCTGCCCATCCCCACATTCGCTCCTCTCCCTCAAAAGTAAATAAATAGGGGCGCCTGGGTGGCTCAGTCGGTTGAGTTTCTGACTTTGGCTCAGGTCAGGATCCCACAGTTTGTGATTTTGAGCCCTGCGTCAGGCTCTGTGCTGACAGCTAGCTCAGAGCCTGGAGCCTGCTTCAGATTCTATGTGTGTGTGTCTCTCTCTCTACCCTTTCCCCACTCACACTCTCTGTCTCAAAAATAAAATAAACATTAAATAATTTAAATAAAAAATAAACTTAAAAAAAGTTGAAGAAAGAAAAAAATCTACTCATGCCATTTCCCTGCTTAAAACCTTCTGGTGAATGGGGAGCCTGGGTGGCTTAGTCGGTTAAGCGTCCGACTTTCGCTTAGGTCATGATCTCGCGGTTCGTGGGTTCGAGCCCCGCGTCGGGCTCTGTGCTGACTGCCAGCTCGGGGCCTGGAGCCTATTTCACAGTCTGTGTCTCCTTCTCTCTCTGACCCTCCCCTGCTCACGCTGTCTCTCTGTCTCTCTCCTAGAAATAAATAAAAATTAAAAAAAAAAATTAAAAAAAAAAAAAAACCTTCTGGTGATTTCTACTGCTCTCAGGCCTCTTTCTCAATGGTCTATAAGGTCCTGTATGAGCTGGCCTCTGGCTGACCGTCTGGCTTGAAGGTCTACTTTTCCTTTGATCCCTAAGTTTCAGTGACACTGGCCTGCTTCCTGGTCCCAGATGATACCAAACTTCTTTCTTTCCTGGGGCTTCACCCCCCCCCCGCCCCACCTCCACCCAGACTATTCCTTCTCCTCCCCCCAATCCAGGCTATTATCAGGCTGGTTGCTTCTCAGGTTTCAGGTATCAATTCAAACTCACCTTCCCACAATCACCCTATCTAAACTCATGTCTCCAAGACACTCTATTTCCCATTATATCCTATTCCAATTTTATTTTTTTCACAATACTTATCACTAATTAAAATTATATTTCTGTATAGACGTTGTGTCTCCTCGCTCCAGAACGTAAGCTCTGTGATCTTTCTAGCTGCTGAGTCCCTGATGCTTCATACATGCTGAGTTCAAAAAAAACTTTTCTGGGGCGCGTGGGTGGCTCAGTGGGTTAATCCTCTGGCTTCGGCTCAGGTCATGATCTCACGCTTGGTGGGTTCGAGCCCTGCATCGGGCTCTGTGCTGACAGCTCAGAGCCTGGAGCCTGCTTTGGATTCTGTGTCTCCTCTCTCTGCCCCTCCTCCACTCATGCTCTTTCTCAAAAATAAATATTAAAAATTAAAAAACGTTTTCTAAAGGGGGGTGTCGGGGAGGCTCAGTCGGTTAAGCATCCGACTTCGGCTCAGGTCATGATCTCATGGTTTGTGAGTTCGAGTCCCGTGTCAGGATCTGTGCTGACAGCTCGGAGTCTAGAGTCTGCTTCTGTTTCTGTCTCTCTCTCTCTCTGCCCCTCCCATGATCATCCTCTGTCTCTCTCTCTCTTGCTCTTAAAAATAAAGATTAAAAAGATTAAAAAGAAAACCCCAAAAACCACTTGTTGAACAAGTTGATGAACCCTTGATCCCGCGTGGCCAGCCTCGCGGCCTCCTTGGTTCCTTATTATCCACTGCTCTCCCGGGAAGAAGCCGCCAGCCACCTTCCTCCATGCCAACCCCACTGGGCGGGGAGGACTCACTTGGCAAAGGGGATGAGGTTGTCTCCATCGTCGTCTACCTGGTCGGCTGGACTGGACTGGGCAGCCGGACCGAGTCTCCTCATTGGT
Source organism: Hyaena hyaena (assembly GCF_003009895.1). Lineage (NCBI taxonomy): Eukaryota > Metazoa > Chordata > Mammalia > Carnivora > Hyaenidae > Hyaena > Hyaena hyaena. The sequence continues at coordinate 50,361 of NW_024081124.1, forward strand.
GCTGGGAGGATAAAGGAAAACGAGTCATTCCCTCACGCAACAGGGACGAGACTAGCCGGAGATGCAGAGACGGCGAAGGGGCCGCGTGGATCCGGAAAAAGGAGGTTATTCCTGAGGTCTGGACAGGCCAACCAGCTGCACGCACACGCATACACACACGCACACGCATACACACACGCACACACGCGGGGAGCGCAGGGAACGTGGGTGTGGTCCGAGACGAAGAACCACAGAGCTGGGGCGCCGGCGTCTGGGGGTCTGGGCCGGGGCAGTGAGGGAACTGAGTGGCGGGAGGCAATCAGGTACGAGGGGGTCCGTGGACGCCACGTGGGGGCAGGGCCGTCGAGTGGCGCACTTGGGGCGACCACAGGTAGAGAAGGCGGGGCAGGCAAGGCTGCCTCACGAGGCCGGAGAGCCTGCAGGGGTGTTGGCGGGGCGTCCGGGGCGAGCTCAGGGGGTCTAAGCGGTGCCCTCGCTCTCCCGGGCGGGAGTGCAGCTTAAGGAAGCCGCGCGGCACTCAACAGCGGACCGAGGGGAAGCCCAGAGTTGGGGGAGGGGGGAGGGATGGGGGAGGGGCTGGTCCCGCGGCGGGGTCCCCTGGCAGCTGGCCCTGGTCGCGGGGGGCCACTTGAGCCTCACAGGGCGGAAAGGGGGGGTCTCGGTGTGCTGGGGGGGGTGCAGACAGGTGGGCCGAAGCGGGCAGCGCGGGGCGCGCGGAGCGGGAGAGTCGCCGCAGGCCTGAGGGCATCCCCGGGCGAGGCGGAGGCCCGGCCTGAGGGACAGCCCGAAGCCTGCGGGGGACGGGAGGGGGCCGGGCCCGAGACGGACTCCAGGCTGAGGCGGCGGCCGGCCGGGCAGGGACAGGACAGCGCCGCCCCCGCGCTCGGCCCGGGCACCTGAGGTGGCGGCGCCGCGGCGGCTTTCTAGAATGCCTGGGAGGGCGCGCAAGACAGAGCGAGGCGCTGACTGGAGCCAGGGGCGGAGCCTGCGCGCCGCGCGCCGGGGGCGGGGCCTCAGTGGGGACCACCCCTGGGCGGGGCGCGACGGGCGGCTCCGCCTCTGGGCGCGCCTCCGACGGCGGCGACGTGCGCGGGTCCGGGGCCTGGGTCCCCTCCAGGACCCGCCCCCAGCCCCCCTCTTGTCCCCGGCCCGGCTCCTTCGGCGCCGTAACCCTCCCGAGGGTCGGCGTCCCGCGTGCCTTTCTGCGTCCGCTGCTCGGTTCGCCGTCCGCGCCCGGTGGACCCCACAGTCCCAAGGGCATCGCCCCTTTAACCGCAGTCCAGGGCGCTCCCGGGCGGCTGTCGGGACGGCGCGCGCCCCCGCCCGCGTGCGCGCGCCCGCCGGTCCCCCGCCCCTCGCTCCCGCCCCAGCTCGCGCTGCCCGGGCGGGCGCCGGCCGCTGGCGCTGCCGCTGCCGCTCCTGCTGCCGCCGCCCCCGGGGCGCGAGTCCGCCGCCCGCCGCCCGGGCCCCCGGCGAGGGGCGGGGGCCGCCCCGAGCCCGCTCCGGACCTGCCCGCCGCCGCCTCCCGCGTCCCGGGAAGGTCGCCCCCGTGCTCCCCACCGAGCCGCTCTGGGAGCCCCGCGGCGACGAGGTGAGAGCTGGGGGGGGGGCAGGGAGGGAGGGGACGCCCGCCGAGGAATGTGCCGGGCTGGGGGCGGGGAGCCGGGGTCCCCGGCCGGCCGCGAGAGCCGCGGTCATGTGCTGTTTGTCCCGCGGAGGCGCAGAGAGGTGCCAGGCCCGGGGCGGCCGTCGGGCGGCGGGTCGGGAGCGCCGGGTCCGCGTGGCCGCGCCGAGAGGCCGGGATGCGGGCCTGCGAGGGTCTGGCCGGGCGGGGCGGGGCGCAGGTGCCCTGGCCGGGCTCGGGCCCACCCGCGGCTCTGCCCCATCCGCCGCGACGGCGCGCCCGTGGCGGGTCCCTGCCGGGCTCAGGGTCTGGGGGGTCAGGGCTGCGTTTCCTGAGACGGCCTCTGTGATTTGAGCTACTCCCTTCCTGTCCCGGGGCAGACCGGCCCTCTCCCCCGTTCCCATGCCCTGCCCAGGAAGGGCTGCGGGAGGTGAGGCCCAGCAGGACCGGGGTCTGGGCCCCAGCATCCCGGCCTGGCTTCACAGCCCTCCGCCCTCCTGTCCGTGGGCGTGGGCTGCTCAGCCTCTCTTCCCAGGGTGTGAGCACTAGGTCACCCACATTCCTGGGCTGCAGCCTGGCACCTTCCCCAGGGCGGTGGACGCCATGGCGCTAGCCCCAGACTGGGGCCGCGACCTGGCTGCTTCCTCTAGGGGGAGACCCCTCCTCCCTGAGTGCGCCTGCAGGTATTTCACAGGGATCCCCCCACTGAAGAGCCCAGGGGGTTGGCGTGATGGGTACAGGATGACCCCACCCTCCCCTGCCCATTGTCCTGGATCCTGCGGAGGAAGTGCTGGGGGGCTGGGTGAGGGGTTTGGGGCACCCAGGGCTGCCCGCGGAGCCCAGTCCTGGGTTCTACCTCCAGCGCTTGGACTTTGCCCGGCGGCAGTTCCTGCCTGGGTGGAGGTTGAGGGCCCTAGGTGGGAGCCGGCTTCTACTTCTTGGCCGACCCTGTGGGGGAATTTCAGGGCAGGTTTTATATCTGGGGGTTTCCTGCTTGTCTTTTCTGGACTCCCACTCCGTGCTGCTGCCCCAGAGCTCCCATCCCTGTCTCACATTTCTGTTTGCTCTCTTCTGTGACTCCTGTCACTTCTCTCGTAGCGTGACCTGAATCTGGCCTCCTCTCTCCTGTCTTTCCTTTTCTTGGTGTCTTTGATTTTGTGCCATTCCCCTGCCTCTCTTCCTGCCACCTCCAGTGTCTCTGCCTGTGCGTCTGTCTCTCCGTCTGTCCAGCCTGTGTCTCTCTCTCTTCCCCGTCTGGACACTCGGTACACTTGTGACTGACAAGGAATAAAAATATCACGGTCCCTGCCCTTGGATTCACATTGCATTCAGCCACTCAGGCGGGACAGCGTCCTTACCTTTCCTAACGTGACCCCCTGCCCTGTGGCCGTGGAGCCCCGGACACACCTCTGGAGCCACAGGGGTCGCTCCTAACCACTCTTCCCCCACAACCAGGCTTTCCCCCGCAGCCCCAGCTGGTGTGGCCAGGCCCCAAGTGTAGGATGGGGCTTCCCCCACGAGGGCCGGTGGGCGCCAGAGCTGATACAGCCCCCCTGGTCTGGGGCCGGGACACCAGGTAACTCTGGGATGACAGCCCGGGTCCCTGTGAGCTGGGATGTGGCAGAGGAGAGGGGCAGGAACACCTTCGGGAGTCCCTGGGGACAGTGACGTTGGGGAGGAGGCCTAGAGGTCCTCTGGGAGCTGGGGACGCAGTGGAGAGGCTGGTTCCTGGGAGAAGAGGGGAGGCAGATGTCTGGGGCCCCCCAGCGGCTCTGACCGCCTCTTCCTTCTCTGTCCTCCAGCTGAGGACAGCGAGAGTATCTGGAACTATGGCTGGCGCCTCAGTGAAAGTGGCCGTGAGGGTTCGGCCCTTCAACGCCCGTGAGACCAGCCAGGATGCCAAGTGTGTGGTCAGCATGCAGGGCACCACCACCTGTGAGTGCGTCCCCGGGGTCTGGCCGGGCATAGGCAGGGCAGGCGGGCCCACTGTGCGGGCCAGTCCCGCTGGGCCGAACCAGGAGCAGGTGCTAGGCAGAAGGCGGGGGCAGGGCGGGGGCAGCCTGGCCTTTCCCTGCGACCAGTCCCTGGGAGGGGGAATGTTGGCCTGGAGCCTCCCATTGCCCAATCGGGAGCCTGCCGGTGGGGGGCGGGTCCTGGGAAGCCAAAATTAGCCTCAGTGCCTGGAGGGGGTGGGGAGTATTAAAGGAGAGACATGAAGTAGGACAGAGGTGGGGAGTGGGCAGGAGTTGGGTACCTGACCTTGGCCTTCCTCTTTTTCCGTCTGCCGCCTCAGCCATCATCAACCCCAAACAGAGCAAGGATGCCCCGAAAAGCTTCACCTTTGACTACTCGTACTGGTCACACACTTCGGTGAGGCCGTCGGCGCGGGGGAAGAGCTAAGCAAAGAGGGACAGGGCTTAGGTCCTGGGGAGAGGGTGCTGCTGGGAAATAAGACCTCCGTGTCCCGGGTTGGGACTGGCTTGGGAGCACAGGACCCTGGGTGAGGGTGAGTAGGACCCCTAGGTTGTGACTGGGACCAGGATGGGGGAGGGCGAGTCCCCGGGGATAACGGGGTCTGGCAGGAGCCCGCGTGGGGTCTCTCAGAGGTGGCCAGGACCCTGGATGGGGTTTGCTGGGGGCACGTAGGACCTGGGGGCAATCATCAGAGAGGAGCAAGACTCTCGGGACCTAGCCGCTGCAGACAAGGTCACCTAAGGCCCCTGCTGCCCTTCTCGCCCCCGTCCCACCCAGGCTGAGGACCCGCAGTTTGCGTCTCAGCAGCAGGTGTATCGCGACATCGGAGAGGAGATGCTGCTCCATGCCTTCGAGGGCTACAACGTGTGCATCTTCGCCTACGGGCAGACCGGGGCCGGCAAGTCCTACACCATGATGGGGCGGCAAGAGCCAGGCCAGCAGGGCATCGTGCCCCAGGTGTGTGGGGGAGGGGCGGGAGGGCACAAGTGGTGTCTCGAGGTCACTGACCAGCGTAGGTGCCCCACGGACACATGGGCTGTGGGCAGAGCGGTGACGGTGACGGTGACGGTGGAAACGGCCGGCTGTGGATAACTAGAAGTGGGCCGTCGTTCTTCCCGACCATGCAGCCCGGGGGCCTTGTCATGGGTTGTGACATTAGGACATCTGTGTTGGCTGCCTGGCCACCTGAATACTAGTTTGTGACCCCGGGCAAGTGTAAGCCTCCCTGAGGCTGTTTTCCCGCCTCCGAAATGGAACAGCTCCTCCCTCGGAGCTCCAGTGAGGGGTGGACAGAGCTGCTTGGGACAGGGCCTGGCGGGTGCGCCGCAAACAGCACTTTCTCCGTGTCCCCTTCCAGCTCTGCGAGGACCTCTTCTCTCGTGTTAACAAGAACCAGAGTGCTGAGCTGTCCTACTCCGTGGAGGTGAGCGTGGGCCTCGGCAGGGGCACGGGCGGGGACAGGGGGCATGGCGGCCCTGGGCTGGCGTAAGACCGAGGGCCGTATCAGGAGTCAGGCAGCACCCGGCCTGCTCTGGGCTCCCCCCCCCCCGTTAGCCGTGGCTTTGTGACTCCACGTCCCAGCTCCTGAGCGCGTTCGCTTCTGCGCTGATAAAGACAGGCCCCTCCCGGGGGTGCTGGGGCGGTGAGCCCGCGTGTGCGGAGTGGCCGTCATCCACGCCCAGGGTCCACCAGGCTCAGTCACCTGTGCCACGTCCCTGGGACCACAGGGGGAGTTTTGTCATCGGTATCTTCGCTCCTCCCTCACCTCCTCTGCGTCTCTGCTGCTCAGGTGAGCTACATGGAGATCTACTGTGAGCGGGTACGAGACCTCCTGAACCCCAAGAGTCGGGGCTCTCTGCGGGTCCGGGAGCACCCCATCCTGGGCCCCTACGTGCAGGACCTGTCTAAGTTGGCTGTGACCTCCTATGCGGACATTGCCGACCTCATGGACTGTGGAAACAAGGCCCGGTGAGGCAGGCTGAAGGAGCGGGAGGGGCCAGCGTTGGGCTGGTGAGCGGCTGCAGGCAGTGACGCCCCCGTCCCCACCCAGGACTGTGGCCGCCACCAACATGAACGAGACTAGCAGCCGCTCGCACGCCGTCTTCACCATTGTCTTCACGCAGCGCTGCCACGACCAGCTCACTGGGCTAGACTCCGAGAAGGTGGGCTTTCTCCCCCCCGCGCCACCTGTCCCAGCCCCTTGCTGGGCAGCCCCCAGATCTGCCTGCTTCTGGCCCCCTGACCCCCTGCCCCCCTGCCCTTTCCTCTGACCCCAGGTCAGTAAGATCAGTTTGGTGGACCTTGCCGGCAGCGAGCGGGCCGACTCCTCGGGGGCCCGGGGCATGCGCCTGAAGGTGAGGGGGCTTAGGAGGGGAGGCTGCAGTCAGTGCGGGGGCTGCGCATGGTGGTCCTTGGCTGGGGAGGGGCGGGGGACCTGGATGGTATCAGGAAGGAGGGCCTCATTCCCATGCTCCTCGTCCCTTCCCAGGAAGGGGCCAACATCAATAAGTCCCTGACTACGCTGGGGAAGGTGATCTCGGCCCTGGCGGATCTGGTGAGAGCTGGCGCTGGGGGAGGCAGCTCGGGGCCACGGGGCAGGGGCGCCGGCCTGACCCCTCCCCTCTATTCTCCAGCAATCGAAGAAGCGGAAGTCGGATTTTATCCCTTACAGGGACTCCGTGCTCACATGGCTGCTCAAGGAGAACTTGGGTGAGGCGCGCCCCTCTCCCCTCTGACTCTGCCCTGCCCGCCGGCCCCTCTGACACATCTGATGAGTCCCCTCGCCGCCCCTAGAATCTCCCCTCCCCCCGTCGTCCCCTGCCCCGGGAACGTCCCTGGTAGGTTTCCTGCTGCTGAGGACCCACTGAGCCGGGGCCTCACCGCAGGGCTCCCCGCGACCCCTCTGTGACCATCCAGAAGATGTCTGGGGCGTCCCCCTCTCTGACCACCACCAAGGCTAGTCCATGACTCATAGCTTCACCCTGCCTGGGACGGCGACCCCTGAGGCACTGAGGCTCTCTGACTCCAAGCCCCAGACTGATTTCTCTTGGGGCCTCCCTGTCCCTCTGCAGGTGGGAACTCCCGCACGGCCATGATCGCAGCCCTGAGCCCTGCAGATATCAATTACGAGGAGACCCTCAGCACCCTCAGGTGGGGCTCAGGCCGGTGGCTCAGGACCCTGCCTGCCAGACAGGCTGAGCAGGATTTGAGAGTCAGGAGAGGGAGGGATGCGGTGGGGGGCGGGGGCGCCCGTGTCTGGGCTGCACTCACCCCTCCCCATCCCTCTCCCCAGGTACGCTGACCGCACCAAGCAGATCCGCTGCAACGCCGTCATCAACGAGGACCCCAATGCCCGGCTGATCCGAGAGCTGCAGGAGGAGGTGGCCCGGCTGCGGGAGCTGCTCCTGGCTCAGGGGCTGTCCGCCTCCGCCCTGGGAGGTAGGGCTCCAGGGGAGGGTGGCTCACGGTCACCCCTCAGCCCGCTCCAACACTTAGTGGCCTTCACCAGGGCCCGAGGCCAGAGAGGTCCCTGGCCACGAAGCTCTGTGTGCGCAGTGGCATGGAAACGGGCATGGAGGGCGACGAAGGGGGACGCTCTGCCTTCAGACCTTTCAGAGCCAGGAGGGACTGATTCCTCAGGGGTGGCTCAGGGATGTGAGGGGCCCGGAGAGGCTGCCGGGGCTGCTGAGGCGAGGGCGTAGGGGCTGAAGCCGGCGCCGAGAGTGGTTCAAGTGGGGAAGGGTCAGGATGGGCCGCGGGGGCACCGCCCCTGACCACCCTTCTTACGGAACGTGGGGCGGAGCTGGCTGCGAGTCGCGGCCCGGTGTCTACGGCATAACGCCCAGCCTCGCTCCTGCCCGCTGGTGTCCTCGATGGAGGCTGCGTGATCCGTGCTCCACTGCCTGTCCCAGGACCATCCTGCAGCAGACAGCGGGGGGCTGGGGGCACAGTAAGGACGGGGTGTCTGTTCCTGGTACGGGAAGTCAGACAGGGTTCCCGTTCCGCCTCCGAACGGTAGCGTTGCAGGAGCGAGTGCCATACAGACAGGCTCTCTCCTGGAAGGCAGACCTGGGCACGAGGGCGCACGCAGCGGGGTGCGGGGCGCGGCCACAGCTGACCCTCTGACTGTCAGGTCACCACAGTGCAGTACCCCTGGGGGGCAGCAAGGAGAGGCCGGGTACCCGTTGGTCACTGCGGCCGTAGGAGAGCTCCCTGCTTGGAGGAGGTTGACCAGATGACGTCCACGGTGCTCTCAGGCGGGTCCTGTGCGGGGCCGCCTCCCGCCTCTGCTCCATTCCGTCGCGTCTTAGCCTCCTTTCTCCTCCGTCTCCCTCCAGGCCTGAAGGTGGACGAGGGGAGCTCTGGAGGCACTCTGCCGGCCGTGTCACCCCCTCCTGCCCCTGCGTCCCCCTCACGCTCCCCAGCACACAATGGGCAACTGGAACCATCCTTCTCCCCCCACACCGAGCCCCAGATCGGGCCCGAGGAGGCCATGGAGCGGCTGCAGGTGGGAGGCCGGGCTGCAGGGTTGGCAGGGGAGGCTCGCGGCTGCTGCGGGTCTAGTTCTCCAGAGCCGGAGCCGAGGGGGAAGACGGGGTCCCAGGGGTAGTGTGGTCCCGTGGCGGGTCCTTGTCCCAGACGGCCCCGCCTCACACCTGTCCCGCGCCCGCAGGAGACAGAGAAGATCATAGCCGAGCTGAACGAGACCTGGGAGGAGAAGCTGCGGAAGACAGAAGCCCTGAGGATGGAGAGGTGGGAGCGGCGGGCTGGCAGCCGGCGCGGGGGGGCGGGGGGTCAGGTCCGCAGGGAAGGGGTTCGCGTTCACGCCCCCGTGTCTTGGCTACAGAGAAGCGCTGCTGGCTGAGATGGGGGTGGCCGTCCGGGAGGACGGCGGGACCGTGGGCGTCTTTTCTCCTAAGAAGGTGAGTGAGGGATCCGCTGAGGGGGCCCTGGAGACCCCGGGAGCCCAGGGGGTTGGGAGGGCCCGGGGTGAGCCCCAGCTCTGATCCCTGAGTCTGTCCCCCGTCGTCTCTGTCCCCACGCCCGCCACCTCCTCTGTGTTGTCCGGCCTCCGTGCGACAGCCTGAGGCGAGCCTTGTTAGGTGGCTGTGGGCTCCAGGGGCCGCGGAAGGACACCAGCGTCCCTGCCCCTCGGGGGTTCAAGAGCTGTTTGGAATCTGTGTGTCAACAAACTAGACCCACCGGGCATGTGAATTCGCACGGGACTGTTTCTGGGTTCACAGGCTGGTCTCAGCAGTGACCCAGGAGCAGGGGAGGCGGTGGGAGGTTGGAGGTGGGCTGGGGTGGCAATGACCTCCCATCCCGTGCACGTGGCCTGCTGAGACGCCCCGCGAGCAGGTCACGGGAACAGGGAGCTGCGGGGGCCGCAGGGAGGAGCCCAGGGCAGGCAGCGAACCGCGGGACCCTGGCTGTGAACATGGCAGGGGTGTGAGGGTGCGTCAGCGCAGGGGGAGGCGCAGGACGGGGGTGGCGGAGGGGCCGGGTGGGCGTCGGGCCGAGCAGCACGGTGAGTGCTGGCCGCGCAGGGCACACGAGTGTCTGTCACGCCCAGTGTGTGGCGGGTGCTTGAGAGGAAGGAGGGAAGCAGGGGGCGGCTGGGCTCAGCTGGAGGAGGCGGGAGAGGTGTTCGGTCCTCACCGGGCAGCACCGGCCAGGGCCTGGCCAGTGTGGGTGGACGCAGGCTGCAGGCCAGCGGGACGCCTGTGCCCGTGCGTCCAGGAGAGGGCGTCGTGGAGGCCATTCGAGCAGAGTGGGGACTTTGGCCCTGCCCGGGAGCCAGCCTCACGTGTCGGGGCCGCGGTACAAAGCTCACGGGCTCAGGCTCCGGTCAGGTGCGCTATGCTCACAGCCGCCTGAGAGCGGGTCTGGGTCATTGGAAGGAGGCACCTCCTGATCCAGAAGATCAGAGCCGTCCAGGAGACCCAGCAAGCAGGGATGCAGGGAGAGGAGGGGGGTTGGCCCGGCCTGGCCTGAGGCCCATTCCGGGAGCCAGAGAGCCGTGGCAGCGATGGGGGCCTGTTCAAGGCTGGGCACTCGGGTCTCTCTGTTGCCTGCCTTTGGGCCACGGGGCCATGGGCGGCTCCCTGCGTGGCTTACAGCCACATGGGGCTGCTGTGTGCCTGGGGGTTCCGTCGCAGGGGCGGCGTTAGCAGGAAGGTGGGGGGCCGTTTCTTTTCTGGAGGGCCTCTCGCTGCGTGGGGGTGCCACCTACCAAGGCCCGGGGACCAGCGGACGGGGTCTTGTTTTCAGTTCTTGTAAGGGGAACACACATGTCAGGCCTCCCCGGGCCTCCGTTTCTCATGTGTCACGGACACGCGTACCGGCGTGTGTCACAACTGTGCACTGTGCACACATACAGCCCCCCTCTGGGGCAGCCATGGTCCCGTGCCTGATGCTCCTCGTGCTAGAGTGTGTCCGTGCTCTGTGTGTCCTTTTTCACGGTGCCAGAATGTTCGCGTGGATGTGGAATCGTTTATTTAACCGGCTTCCTACTGACGGGCGTTCAGGCTGTTTCCCGTCCTTTGACGCCATAAGCAGCGTTTCGGCGTGTGGCCTTACGGAAGGTTTTTCGTTTCCAGGATAAAGTCCTAGGGGTGAGGATTTGGAGTCAGGAGAACCGTATGGGATTTCGATGTATTTCTTTGAGTGCTCCCCAGAGATGATAACCGTGCTCCCCAGAGCAGCGGCAGGACATCCCGAGTTCCCTCACCCTCGTCAGCTTTTTGGTCTTTGCTGCTCTCCCTGGAGGAAAAGGGGCCAGGGTAGATCTCGGTCCCAGTCGCTCAAGGTGGAGAGGCTGCACACATCCTCACGTGAAAAGCCGTGCATATTTCAAAAGGAAGGGCTGCTCAATCTCCGGAAGACAGGTTTGGTGGGGGCGGCTCCCACCTGGGGGTGCCCCCACCTGGGGTGCTCCCATGGGGATCGGGTCTTCCGGGAGAAGTTGGTTTGTCCCCGAGAGGCCTTAGAGCCCGAGGGAAGGCCCCTTGTTCTGGGCTCCCACCGCCAGGCACGGGGACTTCTCCAATCAGTGATTTTCAAACTGGGCTCGGAGCTTCCTTCAGGGGCACGGAGGGGGTGGGCAGGAGCAGACTCTGCCCCCCCCCCCCAGCCTCGGCCCAGCGTCTCCCTGGGTATCTGCTTGGCGTATTAGGCTGCCAGGTACGGTTTCGGGGGAACAAAGGCTTCCAGGGCTGCACAAAGACTGAAAAGCGCTGCCCTAAATCGTGTCCCCTCTCCCAAGGGACGGGTCGCTTTCTGCTGCCAGAGCCCATCGGTGGTTGTCATTCCCAGAGCAGGCCTGACGCCGCAGTGGGGAGGGTGTGGGGGTCCCTGGGGACGGGAGGAGGGCTGCGGCTGTGAGGGTCGGGTGCCCGGGTGGGGCGCACATATGGACACACGTCGTATCCACCGTGGACATCGTGGGGCTCCGTGCAGGGGGCTCGGAGAACCGTGGCCCTTTGCCCTTAGCCCTGTGCTTTCCTGCCTCAGGGCTTTCGTCCCGACCCTTCTTTCACCCGAAGCGCTCTTCCTTCCTCCCTCCTCCTCCTCGTGCTCAGGGAAGAGCACCTTCTCGCAAGCCGCTCCCTGACGGTGGAGCTCGGCTCCCTGGGGACAGAGGAGCCAATGAATGAGTGAGCTAAGGAGGGCCCAGAAGGGTCAGAGAGCACCGCAGGGCATCCATTTCGCTGTCGCAGGTGACTCTGAAGGGTCCTACTGACTACAGCCGCGGGCTTGTCCCCCAGTGCCCAGCACTCCACCAGGGTCTTGTCTGTAGAAAGTACACGGTAGATCCTTCTGGAACCGGAGCATCTTACGTTGTGGCGGGAGGCTTAAGAAGCTTCATTGAGGAAGCAGGCTTTTGAGATCGACCTTGCGGGGCAGGAAGTGGATGACTTTGACGGGTGGGGTGGGGGTGGGGCCAGGAGCAGCCCTGTTCCCGGCGAGGGAACCTGAGAGCTGCCCACGAGGGCGGCCAGGGATGCAGGGGCCCTGCTTCTGGAAGGGTGTGTGGATAAATGTGCTGGGGCGCAGACAACACCCAGGGGACCAGCATAAAATCAGGTGGCCATGGGCTGCCCACCAGGGGGGCCTGAGTGGTGGGGTGAGGGCTGGAAGCTGGAGACCCGTGCAGAAGGCAGACCTGGGGCCGGGGGACAAAGGGCAGCAGGTGAGAGCCGTCCCCAGGCCGGGAGGGGGTGGGGGGCCCAGGCGAGCTCTCCTGGCTGCCCAGGTACAGCCTGTGGAGGGCGGGGGTGTCAGCAGAGAGACGCCACCCAGAGAAGGTGTTTCTGGGGAAGCGGCCACAGGACCCCCACTCAGGTGAGGCAGGCGTCTGCTGTGAGAACCTGCTGTGCTGGCTCCACCCGCTTTGGAGTCGAGCTGATGCTTTTCGCTCTTTGGTTGTAAGAGTCACCCGTGTTCCTAAGACACAAGCTAGAAGGCCGGTGGGGAGTCCGGCCCCCCACACTGTGCCCGCTTGTGCTCTCCGGAAGGGGCAGGATGCGTTTTGAAGGAACAAATGAGGGGCGCCTGGGGGGCTCAGTCGGTCGAGCACCCGACTCCGGCTCAGGTCATGATCTCACAGTCCGTGGGTTCAAGTCCACATGGGCTCTGTGCTGACAGCTCCAAGCCTGCAGCTGCTTCAGATCCTGTGTGTGTCTCTCTCTCTGCCCCTCCCCCACTCATGCTGTATTTCTGTCTCTGTAATAAATAAACGTTAAAAAAATTGAAAAAAATAAAAAATGAGGCAGGGACAGGCAGGGCGTGTAGGGAATGTAGAGGAGGGGCAGGTGGATCCCCAGGTTTCTGTGGGGGAATGGATGGGTGGGCTGTGGGAGGTGGGAGGGGACGCAGTGGCCACTTTCCTGGGCCCCTCTGTGTATGGAGAGGCAGCTCCCACCGGGCTGCGGCGTCCTGTATGCGGGGGTCGGGCGGCTGGGGGAGCTCCCTGCGTAGGGGCACAGTCGACGTGCTGGAACATGGGGGGATGTTGCTGAAGCTCCCTCCCCCGCCCCCCTGACCACTCCCCTCTCCCCTCAGACCCCCCACCTGGTGAACCTGAATGAAGACCCCCTGATGTCCGAGTGTTTGCTCTACCACATCAAAGACGGCGTTACCAGGTAGCATTTGCCCCGCAGTCTGGGGTAGCCTCTTCTCCGGGCTGTGGCTGTAGACAGACGGCCTCGCTGGTGACTCCCTCCCCTGCTCACCTTCCTGGAGACGCCCCAGGTCTCAGGACAGCTGCCTGCCTTGCCCTTGGGGCTCCCTGCTGCGCTGTGAGCTGGCTGCCCAGGGGCCGTGCCCTCCCCCGCCAGCCTTGCTTGTGGGGCTGAGTCCCGATTCCTGGGGCCGAAGAGTGGGAGGGGGAGCTCAGACTGCCACCGTCTCAGCCTTGGCACCCCCTCGTGTGACGCTGCCTTCCAGGCGGTGGGAGATGTAGCTTCCTGTGGAGCAGTCCCCACGTGGCAGGGCCTCTGCGGGCTGCTCTGACGAAGCCCTGCGGCTCGGGGGCTCAGAGGCCACCTCCTGGAGTGGGAGGGGTGAGGGTGCCCCCTCTCCCAACACAGCCATTTGTGGCTGATGATTGTGGGTCTGAAGTGACGGGTGGGGGGCCCATGCTCGGGGTGCCCGCTGCGCTCCCGGCTCCCTTTTCCCTTGCGTGGGACACGTGGGTAGGACCCAGGCTTTGGCGCTGGGCAGGCCCCAAGCTGGAGTCCCAGCTTCCCCACAGCCAGGGTGTGTGACCTTGGGCGGGTTGTTTTACCTTTCTGAGCCTCAGCTTCCTCCTCCGGGAACCGGGAATGACTGCTTGGCTCACCGAGTTGGGCGAGCTTGCGCCCCGAGGGACGTGGTGGGTGTGGTACGTGCCCACAGTGCTGGCCGTTGCGTCCCCAGGGTCGGCCAGGTGGACGTGGACATCAAGCTGACCGGGCAGTTCATCCGGGAGCAACACTGTGCGTTCCGGAGCGTCCCGCAGCCGGACGGGGAAGGTAACGGCTGGGGGGCGGGAGCCCAGTGGCCACCAAGTGCGGAGGCCTGGGATGGGTCCCCACGCTGGGGCTGTGGCCGCGTAAGAGGGGACGTGTCCCTGTCTCCAGAGCGGCTTCGAGCTCGGGCTAAGCAGCGGGGGAGCGTCCCGGACCCCGCCAGGTGCGCCCACCTGGGAATGAGGTCTGCTGCGGCGGGCGAGGGGCGGCGGGGTCGCCACGGCAGACGCAGGACACTCAGGCATGCGGGGGGGCGGGAGGTTCCGGTGAGGACGATCTTGCTTCATCCGTGGTGGTGTAGCCTCAGCGGGACCCTGGTGGTTTCTTACGGAAAGCCGCATCCGTCTCCGTGGGGCCCTGACTTTCTCTCCCGCTTCTATCCAGCTGTAGCTGCAGAGGTTTCCGGGAGTTCATTGGCCCTTGTGCCCCTCTGGTCCCAAACTTCCATAGACTTTTAGCCCTAACTTGGCTGCAGCAGTAAAAGCTTTGAGGAATCATGAGAGCTAAGGGCCAAGGGGACAGTCGGTCTGCTCTTGCGACAGAATGGTATTGTGAGTTCCTGGACGTGTTGTGAGCTCACCGTTTTATCTGGTCCAGTCTTTATATACATATTTTTAACGTTTTATTTTAGTTTTAGAGAGAGACAGAGTAAGCAGAGGAGGGGCAGAGAGAGAGGGAGACACAGAATTGGAAGCAGGGTCCAAGCTCTGAGCTGTCAGCACAGAGCCTGACGCAGGACTCGAACCCACAACCCAAAAATCATGACCTGAGCCAAAATCAGACGCTTAACTGACTGAGCCCCCCAGGCGCCCCTGGTCCAGTCATTTTTTTAAAAAGGAATCATGTGGGTGCACGTAGGCCCGAGTGAGGTTGAGCCCCGGGACTCGTGTAGGCAGGGGGCACTCGAGCAGGGAGCATCCAAGCGCTCCTTCCCCGGGAGCCTGGCGCGGGTCCGCTGTGCCTCGGGGTCTGCAGCAGGGCTGGGAGATGGGCGTGCGCTGTCAGCACGCTTTTTAAGTAAGAAGAGACTGCTGTGTGGCTTACAGCTCAGGTCTGACACCTGCGTGCTGGGCTGCACTGTGGTCCAGGGTCAGCAGGTTCTGGTCTCATTCAAGTCCCTGGTGGCCAGCAGATGCTTCCGGCATTGCGAGCCGCAGGCTGTCGAGCCAGTTCAGCCCAGTGACTTATGGCCGAGTTCCTGTTCTGCCGTCACCTCAAGCCACATGCTAGGTCCTGACCGAACCATGCAAGGCCTGCGGAGCGAGCCTACCCTCGGGGGCTCAGAGCACGTTTGGGGAGGTGATGGGCAGGCACGGAATGGTTACGTAGCGGTGAAGGCCGCTGACGATGCCGGGCCCCAAAGGGTGGGGCCTGTGAAGGTTCGGTCTCATCCGGTCTCTGCTCTTACGGCAGACTTGAGGCTTGAACGGGCCGGCTGGGCGGAGTGGGCGCCACAGCCAGAGCTGTGGACACAGAGAATGGTTGTTACTGACCATCTGGCTCATGTGTTGCATTTTCTCACGCAGCTCACAAGTGCGAGGCTCTCAGGTGTTACGGGATCTGCCCAAGGCCAGGCAGCTAGCTGCTGGCGGAACCGGGTTGGAGTAGCGCGTGGGGGCCCCAGGGCCGTGCTCTGAGCCCCAGCTCCGTACAGGTGGCCGTGCGTCCAGGGGAAGGCTGGCCCGGCCCGGCTGGAGCAAGTCCTCTCTTCGCCCAGCCCAGCCCGCTTCCCTCCGTAATGCCCGTCTCTCCGACTTTAGATTCTCTGCTCACTGACTTCTTGTCTGTCTTACTCGCTGGAAGTGAGCTTTTTGAGAGCAGGGATTTGTCTTGTTTTTTAATGTTTATGTACTTATTTCGAGAGAGAACATGCACGCTCATGAGGGAGAGGGAGAATAATCCCAGGCAGGCTGAGTCACAAACCGTGACATCCTGATCTGAGCCGAGATCAAGAGTTCCACGCTTGGCTGATTGAACCACCCAGGCGCTCAGGGATTTGGGCCTTTTTCTCCAGTGTATTTCCAAGACCCCAAATAGCGCCAGGCATATAGTGGGGTGCAGAGTATTTGCGGAATGAATGAATGAACTTGGGGCATGCTGGGAAGGGGCGCGGAGAGACCGCACTGTTGCAGCCGGCGCACCCTCTCTGCCACGCCCTTCTCTTGTCCATCATTTGAGATGATGGACTTGAGGCTGCCTTCTCTTCCGCTCAGAAGGCACCGCTTTCCCGCCGTCACTCCCTCCCCTCCTCCGCCCCGGAGCTGGGTCCCCTGCCTGCTTGCTTCTCCCACGGGCGTCAGGAGCCCCACTGCCTGAGGCCACTGTTCCTTCTGCCTCCCTTATCCCTTAGCCTAAGTGAGAACTCAGCTCCACGTAGCACTTTGTTCTTTTATCCTTCAACCATCTGCAAGGAAGGACATCATTTGCTTTATAGAAGCCGCAGGCGATGGCGATTCGCTCAGCGTCCCTTAGCAAAGGCATCACAGAGCCTTCGGGACACCAGGGTCCCCTTTGTGCCAGTGAGGCCCGAGTCCTCGAGGGTGGGGGCTGCTCGCGCTCCGTGTCCCAGCGAGCAGCCAGCCCCGTGCTTTGTACGGGGGACCGAGGGGCAGCCTGACACCGTTAGCGTCCGGTCGGCTCGGCCTTGCTGCGCGGACGCTGCGAAGGGTAGTCAGGTGGCAGTTTGCGAAGCGCATCAGAGGCTGCGGGCGGGGCCGGCGGGCTCCAGGCTGGGCCAGGACAGTTCGTGGGAAAGGAAGGAGCGGACATCAGGGAGGCAGAGGTGAAGGCCTGCTGACCCTGGGCGCAAGGGACGGAGCCCTCTGAGAGTCCCTGCTTTGCCGAGCCGCTGCTGGGGAGGGTGGAGGGGGCGCCGCGGGGCTTCTCCAGAGGCTTCTGCAACGGCAGCGGGGCTCTAATCCTCCTTCTGCTCTTCCTTTCCTGTGCTGCCTGCCGCCAGAGGGGCCGTGGCACCCCGACAGGTACTGGGGGGCGGGCCTGGGGGCGCGTGCATGTCTTTTGGGGGGACTGCACGATGGGAGTCTGTGAGCGGCACGCCCTCCCCCAAGGGCTAACGGCCCCTCCTCCTCTCGCCCTCTGCTCAGTGGTGGTCACCCTGGAGCCTTGTGAAGGAGCCGAGACCTATGTCAACGGGAGGCTGGTGACCGAGCCCCTGGTGCTGAAGTCAGGTAGAGGCCGTGCGCTCCGGGCAGGGGTTGAACCCTGGGGCTGGGAAGTGATGCCGAGGGACCCCGTCCTCAGTTTCTCCTGGGCCCCGACGAAACAGGAAGAGTGTGCACGCTCCCGGGCCCCCTGGGGCTGTCAGGGCGGGATCAGCAGGGGGTCTCGCCGCCCTCGGGCTGGGGGCCGGGTGTGGATCAGCAGGGGGTCTCGCCGCCCTCGGGCTGGGGGCCGGGTGTGGACGCTCCCAGGCTTGCGGGCCGGCCCACGGGTGTGGGGCGCGAGCCCACCTTTCTCTGCTCCCGTGTCCAGGGAATAGGATCGTGATGGGCAAGAACCACGTGTTCCGCTTCAACCACCCGGAGCAGGCACGGCTGGAGCGGGAGCGGGGGCTGCCCCCGCCCCCCGGCCCGCCCTCCGAGCCCGTGGACTGGAACTTCGCCCAGAAGGAGCTGTTGGAGCAGCAGGGCATCGACATCAAGCTGGAGATGGAGAAGAGGTGCGGGCGGGGTGCTCTCCCGACTGTCCCCTGCTCCCGTTGTCGGGCACCCCCCTGCGGTGGCTCTAGAACCTCATATCCTCCCCCCCATCCACCCTCCCCCACCTCCCCCCTGCGCCAGGCTGCAGGACCTAGAGAACCAGTACCGGAAAGAGAAGGAGGAGGCTGACCTTCTGCTGGAGCAGCAGCGACTGGTGAGGGCCGGCCAGGCATGGGGGACACCTGCACACGGGTACGGGGGGCGGAGAGGTGGTGACAGCCGGCCAGGGCCTGGGGGGTGCACGCATAGAGGGGTACGGGGGCCGGAGAGGTGGTGACAGCCGGCCAGGGCCTGGGGGGTGC
>NW_024081124.1:68258-83684 GCF_003009895.1 Hyaena hyaena
GCGTGGGGGGTGCACGCACAGAGGGGTACGGGGGGGCAGAGAGGTGGTGACAGCCGGCCAGGGCGTGGGGGGTGCACGCACAGAGGGGTACGGGGGGCAGAGAGGTGGTGACAGCCGGCCAGCGCGTGGGGGGTGCACGCATAGAGGGGTACGGGGGGGCAGAGAGGTGGTGACAACCGGCCAGGGCCTGGGGGGCGCATGCAGAGAGGGGTACGGGGGACGTCCTGAGCCCCCTCCCCGTCCTCTCTGTGGCCCCAGTACGCGGACTCGGACAGCGGCGACGACTCGGACAAGCGGTCGTGCGAGGAGAGCTGGCGCCTCATCTCGTCCCTGCGGGAGCAGCTGCCGCCGACCACCGTGCAGACCATCGTGCGGCGCTGTGGGCTGCCCAGCAGCGGGAAGCGTCGGGCGCCGCGGAGGGTGTACCAGATCCCGCAGCGACGGCGGCTGCAGGGCAAGGACCCGCGCTGGGCCACCATGGCCGACCTCAAGATGCAGGCGGTCAAGGAGATCTGCTACGAGGTGGCGCTGGCCGACTTCCGCCACGGCCGCGCCGAGATCGAGGCCCTGGCCGCGCTCAAGATGCGGGAGCTGTGCCGCACGTACGGCAAGCCCGAGGGGCCCGGGGACGCCTGGAGGGCCGTGGCCCGCGACGTGTGGGACACGGTGGGCGAGGAGGAAGGCGGCGGCGGCGGCGAGGAGGGCGCCCGCGGGGCCGAGGTGGAGGACCTCCGCGCCCACATCGACAAGCTGACCGGGATTCTGCAGGAGGTGAAGCTGCAGAACAGCAGCAAAGACCGGGAGCTGCAGGCCCTGAGGGACCGCATGCTGCGCATGGAGCGCGTCATCCCTCTGGCGCAGGTGCGGAGGGGGGCCGCTTCCCGTCCCCCGCCCCCCAGTGCTGCGCCCCCGCAGCGCGCCCCCCACCAGAAGGCTGCCCCCCAGCAGCCCAAGCCTCCCACGAACTCTCCCGCCGCGGCCCAAGCCCCCCTGCCAGAGGGCCCCCCCAGCAGCCCACACCCTCCGCCCCAGGGCCTCCCCCTCTGCGGGGCCCCACCCCAAACCCACCGAGCCGTGTCTCTGCGGATGAACCCGCGGTTGTAACGAGTCCCCGTGTCTCAGGAGCGCCGGGGAGCCCCCGTCCCGCCCCCATCCCGCCCCCGCCGCCCCCCTTCAGGCAGCAGCCCTGTTCTGCGGGCACTCGCTGTATCTGTGTCCACGGGCGCCGGGCCCGCGTTTCTGGCGGCGGACACGCTGTGCAGTTGCTACTCGCTTTCTGCGGGCGCCCCCGGGGTTATCGGCGGCCTACCCGCCCCCCCTTCCAGCCCCAGCAGCTGCTCCTTGACCTTGTTGGGCACCTCCTGCCTCAAGGCCTTTGTGCCCGGAGCGCCTTCCCCTCGCTTCCTTCAGGGGTTTTCAGGGGTTCACTCCAGCCGTAGCCGCAGGTGGGGCTGCCCCCGTGCCCGGCCTGGGCCCGCTCCTCCTCACCTTGGTGTAGCGCGCCGAGTACACCACGTCTGCTGTGCGATAGGCATGAGACATATCGGTATAAATACGCGTGAGCCAGCGCACGTGGGGAGGGGCCTGGGACGCGGAAGAGACTCCACGCTCCGAGAAGGAAGCTGGGCTCGATCCCACAACCCGGGGATCGTGACCTGAGCCCCCCAGGCGCCCCTGGATATGTGCTTGGATTTAACTTTATTGAAGCACGATGTGTTCTCTGCTCTAGTTTTTCCTCCTGAATTCACCTGTGTCGCTCCCTTAAATGATGGTATTTTTCCTACGTTTTCACTGGTGGCTGTATTCCCAGGGCACATGGGCAGTGTTGGCGTGCAGGGGTGGGGCGGGGGGGCATGGCGCCCTCCGGGGTGAGCTCTGGTCTTACCGCAGCCCCAGGCAGCGGGGCGTACCAACCTCTTGCACAGGAGGGGGCTGGGCCCCGACAAAGGGACAGGAGGCGGCAGGCCAGGAAGGGACTCCGAGCACTTGCCCCTTCACGCCCCAGCCCCGCGGGCCAGTGTCCCGCCTCGTGGGGGGCCCTTGCCCGCTGTGCCCGCCGCCCTGCTAACCTCTCGCCCCTCTGCCTCCCAGGAGCAGGAGGACGAGAAGGCAGAAGAGGCCGGAGAGGCCGCCTGGGCCGCGCCCCCCGGGCCGGAGGCGGCGGAGGAGGCCCCCGGCGAGCGCGCGCCCCCGGCGCGGCCCCCCTCGCCGTCCCTGTCGAGCTGGGAGCGGGTGTCGCGGCTCATGGAGGAGGACCCCGCCTTCCGCCGCGGCCGCCTGCGCTGGCTCAAGCAGGAGCAGCTGCGGCTGCAGGGACTGCAGGGCGCGGGGGGCCGGGGCGGGGGGCTGCGCAGGCCCCCCGCCCGCTTCGTACCCCCTCACGACTGCAAGCTGCGCTTCCCCTTCAAGAGCAACCCGCAGCACCGGGAATCCTGGCCGGGGGCCGGGGAGGCCCCCGCCGCACCCCAAGCCCCCGAGGAGGTGGCACCCGCTGCGGCCGCCCCCGCGCGCCGGCCCCCGAGTCCCCGGCGGTCGCACCGGCCCCGCAGGAACTCCCTGGACGGAGGCGGCCGCTCCCGGGGAGGGGGCTCCGCGCAGCCTGAAGCCCAGCACTTCCAGCCCAAGAAGCACAACTATTACCCCCAGCAGCCCCAGCCGTACCCCGCGCAGCGGCCCACGGGGCCCCGCTACCCGCCGTACACCACTCCCCCGCGCATGAGGCGGCAGCGCTCGGCTCCCGACCTCAAGGAGAGCGGGGCGGCCGTGTGAGCGTCCCGAAGGCCCGGGTCGGGAGCAGAGCAGAAGCCGGAAACGCCGCTTCCCCGCGAGCCCCGGGCAGGGAGGCGCCAGGTGGGCGAGAAGGTCCGAGTAGGTGATGGACGGCGTGGGAGAGGCTGGGCCGGAGGCCGCAGGAAGGAAGCGCGCGCGGAGTTGCCAGGAGCAAACCAAAGTGGAGAGAGAGGGTGGGGGCTGCCTCGGGGCGCCCCTTGCAGACGGGGGGGGGGGGGAGTCCCACAAATGCTGCTAGGGGTGGGGTGGGGGGTAGGGGTGCCGTGTAGCCAGTGTTTGACTTTCTTTTCAAGTGGGGACACGGGGGGAGGACCCAGGGTGAGGAGTTCTCTCCCCTGCCCTTGTCTGTCTGTCTGTCTGTCTGTGGTGGGCTTCTGTTTCCAGGGAGGTGAGGTGTGGCTGACCGGAAGTCATCCCCCTCCCCTTTCCAGGCCTCCTGCTATATTTGGGGGACCTGTCTGGATTCTGGTTTGGCTGGGGTCCCACGTGGATGTGGGACCCTTCAATAAAGGATAGCAAACAGAGAGCCTGTTGCTGGTGGTGGTTTGGTTTGCCTCTTAACGGAGGGGCAGGTTACATACGGAAAATGCGCAGATCCTGAGCGAGGGGCTCCGCAGGCTTTTACCTGGCCATGCACCCCCGAAGTCATCACCCGGGGGAAGACACAAGAGCGTCTCGTCTTGGTTTCCTGAGCCTTCCACGTCACGACTCCCTTCGGGGTGCCAAGCCCATTCTTTATTTCCCTTCCTCCATTTTGGCTTACCTGGCGCTCCCAGCACTGCGCCCCCCCCCCCCACGGCTCATGGTCACGGCGGGGTGACGGCAGGGAGAGGGAGACCCCCCTTCCGTGCCCACCTGGCTGTTCCTAACAGGCCTTGGGGGCAAGGCAGGGTTCAGCTGCACCCTCCCCCTCACTGTTTGAAAGGTCTTCCACATACTGGGACCCCTCCCCCCCGTTCTGTTCTATCAGATGTTCAACAGTGAATGTTTGTCAAATGCACGGCACCCATCTGATTATTTCCCTCCTGTCCGTGACCCCTTGCGGCCGCGCGTTCCACATTCCAAGCAGCCTCGTGCATCGAGACTAGCAGAAGAAGGCTGCTTGCTCGCTTCCGTGTCCTGGGCTGAGGACCGAGGTTACATCGCACCCCTGCCCGGCCTGCACCTTGCCAAACTCCGGAATCCCCCTGTTTGCAGGAGAACACCTCGCCCATTCGAAAATGGGAGCTGTTTGCCCACAGCTTCCTGATGTCAGTCTCGAGGCGCTAGCAGCCAAACCATGGACATTATCAGAATTGCAGCCAAAACCACGGCTCTTGGCAAGGAGGCGGGTGTGTTTACTCTGGGTTTCCACGCCCTGGTGCTGGCCACCTTCATTCTGGCAGCTCTCCCTGCCAGGTCTTCAGGGACCTGTGGACGGCGACCCAAGATCCAGAACGTAATGGATAGTTTGGCGACAGTGTTTACTTGAGCAGTTTATAATCTGGGCAGGGAGACTAAATGTGAACAAGAAAATGATAGAACACAAAGTTCCCCGCAGATCATAGCAAGCTGAGTGGCTCGGACAAGTACTGGGGGGTGGCGGGGGTCTGAGGTGGGAAAGACAGCTCACTAGTTTAAAATGTAGTCGGACCGGGGCACCTGGGTGGCTCAGTGCCATAAGTGTCCGACTCGAGTTCGGCTCAGGTCATGATCTCATGGTTCCTGAGATCGAGCCCCAACATTGGGCTCTGTGCTGACAGCCAGAGCCTGTTTGGGTTGCTCTCTCTCTCTCTCTGCTCCTGCTCCACCCATATTCTCGCTCTCTCTTAAGATAAATAAACATTAAAAAAATAACAAAATACAGTTGGGTTATTTTTCCCTAAAGACTGCCTTATGTAAATGTGTATTATCTAGATCTGTATCCACTTCGTCCTTCCAAATCAATCTGAAAAGAACTTTAGATTTTATTTAGAGCAGTGCCCACCAATCTTATTGACTACAGGTGCTACTAATGCATAACGTGTCAGACGGCCCTGTAAACTCTGTTTTTATCTCCATTTTTCAGGTGGGAAGACAGGTTTGAATACGATTAGTGAATTGCCCAAGGTCATATACTTCCTAAGAGAAAACGTTAGGACTCCCACCCCGGTGATTTGACTGAAGCCATGCTGTGTCTCATACACCCTGCTTTCCTTCTAGAAGCGCTGGTCCCTTCTCGCCATAGGTATTCTCGAGTATTTCCTGAGTCTGCCTCCGGTTTCCGGTCCCTGAAGACCTGAGAGCCACTCGGCCCCCGTCCCCCAATCATGGGCAGAATCTGCCAGTTTTCTCGCCCACTCAGTTTGGACATTTCTTCAGTTTCACCCTTGGTTTCCTTGGAAATTCCATTTGCTTTTCTTCATTTCTCTTTTGGTGGGGGAGGGGAGAGGCTCTTTCCTTTTGTTAGTTACTCATTTGGATTTTGCTTTTTCACCTGGAGCTTGGGCATCTTGGATACATTTGGGGATTCCAAAATGTTCTTCAAAAAAGTAGCCTTTTTCATACCTTTCTATGTATTCCTAGCTTCTCATTGGTTCGGTGTGAAAACGTTCTTTTCCCTTTTAAAGATTTAACGTCAGCGGCGACTTGATGACATTTTGGCTCGGGTGGACCTTGGGTGCCTTCCACGTGGGTGCCAGACCCCTCTGTTCCCGCCGAATCACCTCTGCCCGCGCCGCCATTGCGTCCCTTCACGTAGACCCTTTGAGACCCTGGGTGCCACTGGGCTCCTGCGTCCTGTGCCAGTACAATTCTGGGGGCCGCTGCCCGCCCAAGGCAGGCTGGCTTTGAGTAGCCTACCTAACCTCACCCGGCTCTCAGGCTCCCCCTATGGCCCCCACTGCTCTGTGTGCCTCGTTAACACGTCCACGGCTAAGGTTGGCTTTGGTGCCTGCCTCCCTCCAGGTCAGGACCAGCAGACTGTGGCATCACCGGGACACGATGTCTGCTCCGAAGGAGGCGTGTTGTAGAAACGGCTCCGCTCAGCCTCAAACAACTCCGCGGTGGTCGGAGCGGCCCATTACCCTGCAGTGTCCCTCTGCCTCATCCGTGAGCGTTTCCACCTCGGCTACCTCCTCCCCCCAATCCCTGGGGAAGGAACATGTTTCCAGAAACCTGGGAAGGTGTTGCCCTGAGCTCCCTGAGCTCCGAGAGCTCTGAGCCCATGGCCCGGGCACCTGGACTAACCTGGAAAGCTCTCCTGCTCAGCAAGCGCAGCTTCTTTAGAAGTGAGCGTGGAAAGTGTTCTCGTGTTTGCAGAGCCTTCTCAGCTGGAAGAGAAGAAGCTCTCCTTTTCTGCGAGTGCAGGCCCGATCCCCACGGGGGGAGCACTCAGATCTGCATTACGGCCACCTCACTAATTAGCTGCCTGGAGCCTCAGTTTCTTCTCTGGACCCGGGACTAAACCAATGGAGCTGTAATGACATACTGCGTGCGTGCAAAGGGGCCTGGCGCCTATGAGGAGCCCAAGGTTGGTGCCTTCCTTTCCCTTGTTCTGACTGGAAATGCAGCCTTGGGAAGGAAGAGAGGTGCCGCACAACGAGGTCATGTCTGGGGTGATGTCAAAGCTCTTCTCCAGGTCAGCCCGCCGCAGGAGGGGCACCCCCGCCCCTCAAAACGTCTCCCTCCAGCCCTGTTGTTCCGCTCCCTGCCGGCAGGGGGAGACAAGGCGCGGGTTCCCTCTGGGGCCGCATTCGCTTGCGCGTTCACAGAGCCTCGGGAGCGCGCGGCCGTGCGGGCCTCCGCGGCCGTGCGCGCCCACGAGACTCCCGGGGCGGGGCGCGCACGCGCAGAAGGCTGCGCTTTTCGCGTGGCCAGGGCGCGAGGATTGAGGCTCCCGGGCCCGAAGGTCAGATGCGAGCGGCTGCGGGGACCTATTCTTCCTCCTGCGCCCGTGTGGCTCTTGGATTTGCAGAAGGGACGACCTGACCCCCTTCGGAGCTGGCGTTTCTTCCCCATCCAGGATGCTCCTGGGCCCCAAAGAAAGGGGACAGAAGGGACATTGATGCATCGCCTTCAGCCACAGGGGTCTGTGCCGGGGGCGCGGACGGACCTCGGGGGACCAGGGCGCCCGCACTAGGGCGGGTTTTGGCCTGGGGGTGGCTTGCTTTGTGCGAAACTGAGCAAATACAGAAGTTTCATCCTAACGTCCCCAGGGAGTGGTTATTAGGGTTCCACGCGCAGCGGAAGCCTGGAAGCTTCGAGCCTCAGTGCCTGGCCCCGCGCCCCGCAGTGGAGGCCGGACCGGGACGTGGTGACGCTCTGTGCGCTGGACTTCGGGGCTCCCTTCGCCCCCAGGCCACAGGCTGCTGCCCTCGCTGCCGCCTGTGAACTGGCCACCACAACTTCGGGACAAAGTTACCCTGTGAGGTAGGGGAAGGAAGGGAACATAATACATTTTTAAAAGATTTTTTTAATGTTTATTTTTGAGAGAGGGAGACACAGAATCGGAAGCAGCTCCAGGCTCCAAGCTGTCAGCACAGAGCCCGCCGCGGGGCTCGAACCCACCAACCGTGAGATCACGACCTGAGCCCCCCAGGCGCCCCCGAGACCCTCTTCGTTTCAAGCTTCCCGGGGCACGCTTACATGGGGTAATGTGATTATGAATTTGCAGGCTTATCATTCTCCCCTGACTCCAGACTCTGAGATTCCGGACTGAACTTCCGATCACCCTTTGAATCAGACCCCGCTCCTCCCCTGGGAGCAGGAACAGCCGCCACCACGAGGCCTCAGGCCAGGTGGGTGTGATAAATGCGTAAGAGGCATGTAAATGAGGACCCTGAGGCAGTTACTCGGTAAGTCACCGTGGCTTCTGGGCAGCGGCCTAGCTGGAGGCCCGTCTCCTGCTGAAGGAAGGCCCGGGGAGGAGCCCGAGACCCGGCCAGCTTTAGCCTCAGAGCCAAAGGCCTTGAGTCTCGTGAGGTTCTAGACCGAGCAGGAGCCCGGCTCGTAAGTGTGAGTGGCCCGAGCCACAAGGCCTGACCGGCAGCGGAAGGAGGCGTCAGGAGACCGGGTCCTGGTTCTGGCTCTGCTCCATCTGACCTCTTGGCTTACGTCCCCCCCAGGCCGTTCTGAGAACCCCCTGGCCAAAGGGAGCTCCCCACACCATCCTGTCTTCTCAGCCCGGAGTGACTCTGTCCTTCCCCAGGATTCCCCTGGTCAAGATTCAACTCAGGTCCTTCCTCGGGAGGGAAGGCTTCATCTTCCCAACCAGCTGCGAGGGGAGGCCTTCTCTTCTCTCCCCTGAGTCCCCAGTCCCTCAAAAATGTATGTTCCTCCTTAGGAACCTTTATCTTCCTCTTTTTTCAAAAAGTTGTAAATGTTTATTTATTTCTGAGAGAGAGAGAGAGAAAGACAGAGCACAAGCAGGGGAGGGCCCGCCAGAGAGGGAGACACAGAATCCGAAGCAGCTCCAGGCTCCGAGCTGTCAGCACAGAGCCCGACACGGGGCTCGAACCCACGAACCGTGAGATCATGACCTGAGCTGAAGTTGGACGCTCAACGGACTGAGCCACCCTGCAGCCCCTCGTGGAGATGACTTAAAAAAAAAAAAAAAAAAAAAAAAAGCCGGGCGCCTGGGTGGCCTAGTCGGTTAAGCGTCCGACTTTCGCTCAGGTCATGATCTCGCGGTTCGTGGGTTCGAGCCCCGCGTCGGGCTCTGTGCTGACTGCCAGCTCGGAGCCTGGAGGCTGTTTCAGTCTGTGACTCCCTCTCTCTCTGACCCTCCCCTGCTCACGCTATCTCTCTCTCTCTCTCTCCTAGAAATAAATAAAAATATTAAAAAAAAAAGCCTTAGAATTATGAAAGCAACTCTTCCAGTGTTAATGAAAGGGTCTCCGACACTTTCAGAAACTGGAAACAAATAGAAACCCAGTTTTACAGCAAGATGCAGGGTGAGTAAAGATTTCACCTCAGTTTCTTCACCACGTTTCTCACCCTTCCGGAAGGCAGAGCGAGGCCTCTCGTTCTCCAGGCACCTCCGCCTGCATCGGGGGTGACTTGGGGCAGAAGCGTTTCCTTCCACTGGCAGAGAAGGGTTTCGGAAGGGAAGCAGGCAGGGAAGGTCGGCGGGGAGGACGGGGTGCGGCTCCCCGGGTGGGGGTTCCTGCCGCCACCCCGGCCGGAGCAGAATGCCGCTGGCCTCGCAGGGCAGATCATGGCTCTTTTAGAAGCTTTCCTACTGGGAGTGGGGCCCGGCTTTCCTTCAGGGAGGGGACAGACCCCAGCCACCCGCCTTGGGAGCCTTCCCAGTGCGCGCTGGGCTCTGTGCAGGCGCCTGGGCCAACCCCTGCCGTGGCTCGTCTCCTTTTAAGGGCATTGCTTTTGTTTCCGTTCTGACAAAGAACAAGGTTTTTTCCGCGGTCACGGTCACGGTCGGAGGAGCCGGGAGCCAGAGGGCACATCCCACTTTCCCTGAAGCCTCGCAAGGGGGGAGCGGAGGAGAAGGAAGAGAGGTTAGGAAACCTCACCTGTGCATCCGGCCGGGATCCTGTTTCCCTTCCCGCCCCCACGGGGGCCACACCCGCAGCGGAGCAGGGGTGAGGAGCTGGTCCGCAGAGCATCCCCTGCAGGGGCAGCCGCCGGCGGGATGCGCAATCCGGGTGTGAACACGGCCTGTCTGAGCTTTTGACGTTTGACTAAACCATGGAGTCACTGAGTTTGTGCAAGACTTGAAGAAGCCAGAGCTACGTGTTGCAGGGTCCCGTTGACAGGAAGTGTTCGGAACAGGACCCACGGTGCCTGGGGCTGGCACCCTGGGGCCCACCCCTCTGCCAATGGCTACAATATTCCTGGGAATGTGGAAAATGTTCTAAACTTAGATTATGGTGGTGAAACCATTGAATTGCACTTTTTCCTGTGTTTTAGAGAGGGGCACATGCAGGTGTCAAAACAGTGGGAAGGGGTGGAGGAAGAGAGAATGAGAGAGAGAGAGAATCCCAAGCAGACTCAGGGCTCAATCCCACGATCCTAGGAACACAGCCTGAGCTGAAATCAAGAGCCGGGTGCTCAACTGGCTGAGCCATCCAGGCGCCCACATTGTACATTTTTTAAAGTTTTTATTGGGGTGCCTGGAGGGTTCATCCCGACTTCAGCTCAGGTCATGATCTCCTGGTTTGTGAGTTCAAGCCCCGCATCAGGCCCTGTACTGACAGCTCAGAGTCCGCTTTGGATCCTCTGTCTGCCTCCACCCCTGTCTCTCTGTCTCTCAAAAAATAAATATTAAAAAATAACCTGGAGACGGGTGCCTGGGTGCCTCAGTCGGTTAAGCGTCAGACTTCGGCTCAGGTCATGATCTCGCGGTTCATGGGTTCGAGCCCCGCGTCGGGCTCTGTGCTGACAGCTCAGAGCCTAGAGCCTGTTTCAGATTCTGTGTCTCCCTCTCTCTCTGACTCATGCTGTCTCTCTCTCGCTCAGAAATAAATAAAAACATTAAAAATTTTTTAAAAACCTGGAGATTTCATTTAGAAAATCCTGCCTAAAAATAAATAAATAAATAATAAAGTGTTTATTTATTTATGTTTAGTAATTTCTACCCTCAACATGGGGCTCAAACTCACAACCCTGAGATCAAGAGTCACAGGTTCTTCCAACCGAGCCAGCCGGGCGCCCCTGAATTGTACATTTTAAGGGGTGACATTTATGGTATGTGGATTATATCTCAATAAAGTTGTTTGAAAATGTCCCCACCCCCCAAGAGAAGCAGACTCCGATTCCGCTATAGGGGAGGAAGAGGAAGCCGTCCCCCTGGGGTTTGGTTATCAGTGATGGAAGATCAGCCTCGAGCAGTGGTCGTTGGACGGGGTGATGAACACTCGGTGGGTCCTTGTGTTAATCTCTCGACCTTGGTGTGTGTTTGAAAACTTCCGTAATAACAAGCCGAATGAATTTTTAAGTCGGAAAACACACCGGAACCACCTGAAAATGTTCTGAGAAATGATAACACAGGAAACAGGTGGTGAAGAGCCTGGAAATCACAGGCACGCCGGAGGAAGGGTTCTCTCGCGTGTTCGGGGAGCGTGAAAAGGGGTCACTGCCACAGAGCACTCTGGATGGGTCGTGGCGGGTCATTTTTTAATGTTTATTTATTTTTTAAATATTTTTATTTATTTCTAGGAGAGAGAGAGAGACAGCGCGAGCAGGGGAGGGTCAGAGAGAGAGGGAGTCACAGACTGAAACAGGCTCCAGGCTCCGAGCTGGCGGTCAGCACAGAGCCCGACGCGGGGCTCGAACCCACGAACCGCGAGATCATGACCTAAGCGAAAGTCGGACGCTTAACCGACTAAGCCACCCAGGCGCCCCTATGTTTATTTATTTTTGAGAGAGAGACACACACAGAATGTGAGCAGGGGAGAGGCAGAGAGAGACAGACAGACAGACACAGACTCGGAAGCAGCTCCAAGCTCTGAGCTGTCAGCACAGAGCCCGACACGGGGCTCGAACCCACGAACCGTGAGATCATGACCTGAGCCAAAGTCGGACGCTTAACCTACTGAGTCCCCCAGGCGCCCCGACGTCTCGCTGCTGTTATGTGGCCACCGCGACAGGCAGCAGGCCCGGACAGCCTTTGCGCTCAGCAGATGTTCTCAGGCTTCCGTTTACTCCGCCCACACTGATGTTTCTCCTCTGCCGTCACTGATTTTTGGTGCTCTCCGCTCGGCGCTTGACTGCCCCGGTTGCTTGATGGGTGTGGTTCTGAGTGTGTCGACTTGGCCGCGTCCGTACCTCCCGCCAGGCAAGGATGCCGACCCAGACCTGTGTGCGCGTCTTCCCCACCTCGCGGGCCTGGGCTCACGTCGGTCTGTGCCTGGATTGGACTCTTCTGGTTTCTGGGGTCACAGCGGTGAAAAAAGCAGGCGATAATTCCTACCTTTATGAAGCTCATATATCCTAGGGGAGGGCAAAGCAATGATTAGGACCAGTAAACAAGATATACTGTGTGTGACATAATGACACCTGGTGAGAAAAACATAGAGCAGGAGAGGGGGGCGTAGAGCGTGTAAATGGAGGGAGGCGGGACGTTCAAGTGCAAGGTAAGGCGTCCAGACTTTTGAGTAGAACACAAGGGGTTGAGAGACTTAGTCTTCAGACCTCTGGAGGAGGAGGACTCCAGGAAGAGGGAATAGAATGTGCAAATGTCCTGAGGCAGGCGTGTGTCCAGGAAGCCCAAGGAAACCACGTGACTGAAACTTTTCTGCATCTGAAAGAATGAACAATCAAGTTTAAGGCCTCCCAAACGGCTCCCTGCAAGATGGGCTAACACTGGGTGGCTGTCATCCCATCCCCCGCAGCCCCACTCTCTCCTCTGGGGGCTAAGAGGCCTCGCAAGGTTCTTCCGGCTCCTCTTCCATGCAGAAACCCAGAGGGGACCCGTTTGTGTCCTGGGAGTCCCAGCATGCCTGCACCGTGCCTCCGGGGACAGCGGAAGAGGGGGCGCCCCTTTGTGCACCGGGGAGGCAGGGCTCTGACCCAGCCGTGTGGCCTCAGAGGGCAGGGATGCCCTGTAGCCGCTCGGCGCTTACAGGTGCTTTTCTCCCTGCCCCACCCCCCCTACTTTAAAAGGCACCATTCGATTTGATACTATTACTACCATGGTTTGTATTTCCTTAGGCTTTCTCCTGGCATCCGTATGGGCTCGCTGTCATATCTCTTTTTTTTTTTAATTTTTTTAATGTTTTTTTTAATTTATTTCTAGGAGAGGGAGAGAGAAAGAGAGATACAGCGTGAGCAGGGGAGGGTCAGAGAGAGAGGGAGTCACAGACTGAAACAGGCTCCAGGCTCCGAGCTGGCAGTCAGTACAGAGCCCGACGCGGGGCTCGAACCCACGAACCGCGAGATCATGACCCAAGCGAAAGTCGGACGCTTAACCGACTAAGCCACCCACGCGCCCCTGTCGTATCTCTGTTTAATGCAGTTTCCTGAAGTTCTGGCCAAAGCGTTAAGACTGGAAGTGAATCCCGCAAGCCCACGTGGGGGCAAGCATCCGAAAGAGACGAACACAGCCTCCCGAAGAGACACCTGCACGCCCATGGTCATTGCGACGTGATTCACATGAGCCAAGATCCGGAAGCAACCCAAGTGTCCATCAGTGGGCGAATGTATGGAGGCGTGGTGTATACATACAACAGAATGGTTTTTAAGGTTTTTTTAATGTTTATTTATTTTTGAGAGAGAGACACAGAGTGTGAGCAGGGGAGGGACAGAGAGAGAGGGAGACACAGAATCGGAAGCAGCTCCAGGCTCCCGGCTGTCAGCACGGAGCCTGACGCGGGGCTCGAACCCATGACCCGTGAGATCATGACCTGAGCTGAAGTCGGACGCTCAACCGACTGAGCCCCCCAGGCGCCCCCGTACAAGAGATTATTATCCAGTCATGAGAAAGAAGGACCTGGATGGATCTGGAGGGCATTGTGCTGAGTGAAATAAGTCACACAGAGAAACACAAATACTGTATGCTCTCATTTATATGTGAAATCTCAAAATGTTGAACTCACGGGGCACCTGGCCGGCTCAGTCAGTAGAGCATGTGACTCTCGGTCTCAGGGTCGTGAGTTCAAGCCTGACGTGGGGCATGGAGCCTACTTTAAAAAAAAATAAAATTTAGATACAAAAATAGAAATAAAAAGGCTGAACTCATAGAAACAGAGAGTAGAGGGGCACCTGGTATCTCAGTCGATTAAGCATCTGACTCTTGGTTTCGGCTCAGGTCATGATCTCGCGACTTCGTGGGTTCAAGCCCCAAGTCTGGCTCTGCACAGTGTGGAGGCTGCTTGGGATTCTCTGTCTTCTTTGCTCTCTGCCACTTGAACTGTTTTTTTTTGTCTCTCTCAAAATAAATAAACAAAAGAAAAAGAAAGGTATGTAGAAACAGTTGTGGTTGCCAGAGGCTAGAGATGGGGAAATGGGCTAAAGGGTATAAAATTTCAATTATAAGGTGAGCTTATTCTGGGAGCTAATGTACAGCCTAGTGCTAATAGCTAACGATACTGTGTTCCGTACTTAAAAACCGCCACCTAGTAAATCTTGACTATTCTCACCACAAAAAGGAAATGGTAATTATGTGACATGCCGGTGGTATCAGCCACAGGGATAATCATGTTATAATACACATGTGTGTGAATTGACATGTGGTACACCTTAAGTGTTATATTTCAACTGTATCTCAATAAAGCTGGGGGAAGAAACAAAAAATATTGGAAAGAAAAAAATCGCACAACTCCTGGGGTGCCTGGGTGGTTCAGTTAAGTGCCCAATTCTTGACTGCGGCTCAGGTAGTGATCTCATGGTTCATGGGATCGAGCCCCGTGTCTGGCTCTGCACTGACAGCAAGAAGCCTGCTTGGGATTCTCTCTCTCCCTTTCTCTCTGCCCCTCCCCTGCTCATGCACACACATTCTCTCTCCCTCAAAATGAATAAACATTAAAAAAAAAGAGTAACTCTAATTACACCTACTTTTAAAAAATGTCATAATTATGGGGCGCCTGGGTGGCTTAGTCGGTTAAGCGTCCGACTTTCGCTTAGGTCATGATCTCGCGGTTCGTGGGTTCAAGCCCCGTGTTGGGCTCTGTGCTGACAGCTCGGAGCCTGGAGCTGCTTCCGATTCTGTGTCTCCCTCTCTCTCTGCCCCTCCCCTGCTAGCGCTGTCTCTCTCTGTCTCTCTCTCAAAATTAAACAGTAAAAATTTTAAAAAATGAACAGAGATCGGGGCGCCTGGGTGGCTTAGCGGTTGAGCGTCCGACTTTCACTTGGGTCATGATCTCGCAGTTCGTGGGTTCGAGCCCCACGTCGGGCTCTGTGCTGACTCCCAGCTCAGAACCTGGAGCCTGTTTCAGTCTGTGACTCCCTCTCTCTCTGACCCTCCCCTGCTCACGCTCTCTCTCTCCCCTGGAAATAAATAAAACATTAAAAAAAATTTAAAAAAAATGAACAGAGATCTTAAGATATGTTTGATGGGTTTTATTAGGCTCTTCTAAGTGAACTTGATTTAGTTTGAGGTTACAACTCGTCTAGTAGAGGCCAGTAACCCCGTTGGTTTTTAGGGAGCCCCAAAGGCTCTGGGAAGGAGGAAAGGTTGGAAGGGAGAAATGAGAGGAAGAAAGACAAGAGACTCCAGGGGAGAAGAAACGGCCGAGGGGGAAGCCGCAGGTGCGCGTGGTCGAGAGCAGCGGCCCTCAGCCTCCCTCTGTCCAGGCCTCCCGTCCTCCCTGGGCCTCAGCCTTGTGATTCTGATGCCTTTCCCCCGAGTCTCTGAGCTTGTTCAGGGCACTTACCTTGTTGGGTCCCCGTGGTACCAAAGACTGATTCCCCCCCCCCATTTCCTGTGTTAAAGCCCTAACCCTCAAGGCGATGGCATTTGGAGGTGGGGACTTTGGGAGGAATTAGGTTTTAAATTTTTTTTAATGTTTATTTTTATATTTGAGACAGAGACAGAGTGTGAGCAGGGGAGGGTCAGAGAGAGAGGAAGTCACAGACTCTGAAACAGGCTCCAGGCTCTGAGCTGGCAGTCAGCACAGAGCCCGACGCGGGGCTCGAACCCACGAACCGCGAGATCATGACCTAAGCGAAAGTCGGACGCTTAACCGACTAAGCCACCCAGGCGCCCCTTAAGATTTTATTTTT
>NW_024081124.1:84424-101928 GCF_003009895.1 Hyaena hyaena
TGAACATTGGGGTACATGTGCTCCTATGCATCAGCATTTCTGTATCCCGTGGGTAAATTCCTAGCAGTGCTATTGCTGGGTCCTAGGGGAGTTCTGTTGTTAGTTTCCTGCGGAACCTCCACACTGTTTTCCAGAGGGGCTGCACCCGTTTACATTCCCACCCACAGTGTAGGAGGGTACCTGTTTCTCCACATCCTCGCCAGCATCTAGAGTTCTCTGATTTGCTCATTTTTGCCACTCTGACTGGTGTGAGGTGGTATCTCAGTGTGGTTTTGATTTGTATTTCCCTGATGAGGTGGGATGCTGAGCATCGTTTCATGGGTCTGTTGGCCATCTGGATGTCCTCTTTGGAGACGTGTCTGTTCATGTCTTCTCCCCATTTCTTCACTGGGTTGTTTGTTTTTTGGGTGTGGAGTTTGGTGAGTTCCTTATAGATTTTGGATATTAACCCTTTATCTGATATGTCATTTGCAACTATCTTTTCCCAACGTGTGGCTAACTTTTGCATGTGAATCTTGTACCCCGCAACCTCACTATAATTACTCTTTAATTCCAGTTTTGGTTTTGTTTTGTTTTCATCTGTTTTTGTCAATTCTTTCAGATCTTTCTACACGAACAATCCAATCATGTCATCTGTGAACAAGGGCAGGTCTATTTCTTCCTCCCCAATCAATACGCCTTTTATTTCCTTTCCTTGTCCTATTGAGTTAGCTAGGACTTCCATTATGATGTTAAAAAAGATGGGGAGAGAGATCCTTCTTGAGTTTTTCCTGATCTTAGCGGGAAAACTTCTAATTTCTCATGACTAAGTATGATGTTTGCCATATGTTTTTTGCAGATACTGTTTATCAAGTAGAGGAAGTCCCTTTCCAGTGCTGGGTTTCATCATGAACGAGTGTTGGATTTTGTCAGATGCTTTTTGTGCGTCTCTTCATAGGATCGTGATTTTTCTTCTTTAGCTTGTTTTTAAATTTTTTATTAAAAATGTTTTTGTGTTTTATTTTTTATATTTGAGACAGAGACAGAGACAGAGACAGAGTGAGCAGGGGAGGGGCAGAGAGATGGAGACAGAATCTGAAGCAGGCTCCAGGCGCCAAGCTGTCAGCACAGATCCTGATGCGGGGCTGGAACTCGTGAGCAGTGAGATCATGACCCGAGCTGAAGTCGGACGCTCAACTGACTGAGCCACCCAGACGCCCAAGCTTGTTTTTTGTTTTTTGTTTTTGTGTTTTTTTTTGTTATTTGTTTTTCTGTAATTTTCAGATGTTTAGTTATTTTTTATTATTAGATGTTTATTTATTTTTTAAATGTTTATTTTTGAGAGAGAGACAGAGCATGCGCAGGGAAGGGGCAGAGAGAAGAGGGAGACACAGAATCCAAAGCAGACTCCAGGCTCCGTGCTGTCAGCACAGAGCCCGGCACAAGGCTCAAACCTATGAGCCGTGAGACCATGACCTGAGCCAAAGTCAAATTCCATTTTGGGTATTTCATACTGGAGAACAATCACGTAAACGTAATGAATGCCAGAGGGTTTTCAAAGGCGCGCCTCTGATCTTATCTCTCAACATATCCCTTTATCCAGGAAGAAAAGATGAGTACGAAGGATACTGAAGACTGGTACATAAGGAAACTGGATTATTTAAAACTTCCTGTCATGCCAGGAAGTCTGGGTAGTTATGAAGGTGAACCATTGTTTGAACAAAGGTGCCTGTCAGTGGTGACTCCATAATGACGTGTGGAATGATTACTACCTTAACCCTCACCTCTGCCTGTTACACTGTCATCTCAGAAAATCGTGATCTTGAGTAAGTCCCACTAGTCACTGCTGTCATGACTAATTGCAGCACGGCTGGCCGGAGGGACCAGGTTCCCTTAACGGCGGGAGCAGGCAGGCGCCTGTTAGCACATTTTATATTAGAAGCAATACACTTACCGCTATAACATGTGGTGTGCAGGCCTTCTTTTTTTTTAATGCTTATTCTTGAGAGAATAAGAGAGAGAAAGAATAGGGGCGCCTGGGTGGCTTAGTCGGTTAAGCGTCCGACTTTCGCTAAGGTCATGATCTCGCGGTTCGTGGGTTCGAGCCCCGCGTCGGGCTCTGTGCTGACTGCCAGCTCAGAGCCTGGAGCCTGTTTCAGTCTGTGACTCCCTCTCTCTCTGACCCTCCCCTGCTCACGCTGTCTCTCTCTCTCTCTCCTAGAAATAAAAAAAAAGAGAGAGAGAGAGAGAGAGAAAGAGAGAGGATGAGCAAAGCAGGGGAGGGGCAGAGAGAGAGGGAGACACGGAATCTGAAACAGGCTCCAGGCCCTGAGCGGTCAGCACAGAGCCCGACGCGGGGCTCGAACTCACAAACCATGAGATCATGACCCGAGCCGAAGTCGGACGCCCAACCCACTGAGCCACCCGGGCGCCCCCAGTGTGCATGTCTTAACGTGTCCCCGGATATAGGAGTAATCAGGAAGCATCTAGACGAAGGGCATTGGTCTGTACGTGGAATTTTATGGGTTCACGGTCGTGTGAACAGCTGATTTAAGACACCCCGTGACAGAGTGCGGCTGAGAGGCGCTCGGAGACTCGGCGTCCCGCTTCCTCAGCTGCGTTCCGGCCACAGCGGGTCTCTGGGTCGTAGGCTCGTGGCGCCACCTGTCGCCCACCGAGGACACCGCACGGAGAGGACACGGGGAAGATTACCTCCTACTGGGGCGCCTGGGAGGCTCGGTGGGTTAAGCGTCTGACTTTGGCTCAGGTCGTGATCTCACAGTTCGTGGGTTCGGGCCCCGCGTCAGGCTCTGTGCCTGGAGCTGCTTCGGATTCCGTGTCTCCCTCTCTCTGCCCCTCCCCCACTCAAGCTCTGTCTTTCGCTTTCTTTCAAAATTGAATAAACGTTAAAAAAATTTTTTTTTATAAAGGAGGGGCAGAGAGGCAGAGAGAGAGAGAGAGAGAATGCACACGAGCCAGGCTGGGGAGGGGCAGAGAGAGACGGAGACACAGAGCCTGAAGCAAGCTCTGGGCTCTGAGCTGTCAGCGCAGAGCCTGACGCGGGGCTCGAACTCACCAACAGGGAGATCATGACCTGAGCCTTAACCGACTGAACCCCACTCTTGGTTCTTTTAAACCAGGCCTCAAAGCCTGTATTTTGCCCATCTGAATATGAATGACACATTGGGATTTCTTTCTTTTTTTTTAAAGTTTTTATTTATTTATTTTGAGAGAGAAAGAGAGAATTCCAAGCAGGCTCCTTGCTGTCAGCAAAGAGTCTGACTCGGGGCTCAAACCCACAAACCGGGAAATCATGACCTGAACGGAAATCAAGAGCTGGACGCTTAACCACCTGAGCCACCCAGGCGCCCCGACACATCATGATTTCTTATGTGGCAGTAACGTGGGAGTGCGGTCAGGGATCACGTGAGGGACTCACGCTGCAGGATGCGGTGGGTTTAAGCGAGAGGGGAAGGCAAGGAGCCCGGGGTGAGTCTAGAGAGGGAATCTGTGGGCGTCGGCAGCAAAAGCAAGCCTTGAAACAAAGGGACCCTTTTGTCTGACAGGGACCCTGAGGGGTCATCGCAGTTAGTGGGTTTCAGTGGCCGTGGGGACAAGGACAGTATTGTGGGCAGGCGCGTGGTGTCAGGGAGGACACAGTATGAAGAGCGAGTGAGCAAGTGTGCACGTTGGCAAATGGGCCGCATTAGCCTCAGGAGGAAGGTGGCGTCACAGAGGAGGGATGTTTCTGGAGAAGCGAATAGATCGTCCAGGATTTTTCTGGCGGGTCACGTCTTGAGCTGGGAAAACGACACCGTGAAGGTAGAATCAGGTGTCATTGTGGCAGCGGTAAGTTTCTCTGGTCACATCCAGAGCTCACCTGCCCTGTAATGAGGGTAGATCCCGGGACTGAATTTTCCTTTCATGCTATTTTCTCAAAAAGGAACCTCAGAGGGGCGCCTGGGTGGCTCAGTCGGTTGAGGGTCCGACTCCACCTCTGATCATAATCTCCCAGTTCGTGGGTTCAAGCCCCACGTCAGACTCTGCACTGACAGTGTGGAGTCTGCTTGGGGTTCTCTCTCCTTCCCTCCACCCCTTCCCCGCTTGTATGTACTCTCAAAATAAATAAATAAACTTAAAAAAAAAAAAAAAAGAGCCTCAGTAATACCCCGTAGGAATGCTTGGGCCCTGGGATGGCAAATCACTTCTACTCATCTGGGAGTTCAGGCTCACAGCGGTACCGAGCGTTGTGATGAGGGGGCCCAGAGGCAGAGTCGGGGTTCAGTCGCCTCCCTGGTATCCTAGCCGTGGTGGCAAGTGTGCCAACTACTGGCTGGCCTTCTGGAGACTGCAGAGCCCTGGGGAGGAGCCTCATATGCTGGGAGCAGCCCCTTGTGCTGTCCCCTGAGGGCCTGCTCCCCTGCACATTCGCTCTCCCTTCCAGGCGCCTTCCTCGAAGCCGAAGCTGGGCCCTGCCCCTCTGCCCGGGCAGCCTCCTCTCCTCCGCCTCTCCGCCCCGGAGGCTGAAGTTTCCCAGCGTTGCCTCGTTTTACCCCCTGGGACGGAGCCGTGGTTTCACCTGGGACGGTGTGGACTCCGCGGGACCCCGGAGCACCTTTTAGGCTCAGAGAACTTGTTCGAGAAGGATCTGCTACCCCCGCACAGCCACAAAAAAGCCTTTGCCGGGCCAGGCTCAGAATTGGATGCTCTGGGCTCCTTGGCGTAGTGCTTGGGTCCAGGGCAGGAAGGTTTGCCCTTTTGCTTTACTTCCTGGCCTTTTCACACCCAAGGTTGAAAGGCCTCTGGGGGAGAGACATGATCCATTTATCTTGGGGCTCTTCTCAAAAACACTTTTCCCACGAGCTGTTAGCAGCCTAGGCAAGGAAAGTGGGCATTTCGGCCAATCCAGCGGTGACGGACTCTGGCGGGTGCCAGACGCCAGGGCAACGGAGTTAAGGCCGCTGGTGTGGACGGCCGCAGGGCGGGGCCGGAGGGAGGTCTTCCTTGTGATGGGGTGTGCGCTGGGTACTCACACATACCCCTTTCCGAGTGTAGACGCTCCCGTCCCCATTCTGCAGGATGGCGGCGGGGCGGACGACTCCTACACCCCCGCGATGGTGGGCCCTGCGAACCGGTGCCCGGCAGCGGGCTGCGGACTGAGGCTACCCTGGGTAGGACGGAGCCCCTCTGCGGCGTCACCTGTGAACCGAGACCTGAAACCCAAAGGGCGGGCACGGGAAGTAACGGGCAGTGAGCGCAGGGCTGGGGCGAGGCGGGCAGGCTGGATCCGGGCGGGAGAGGGACGGCGGGGGATGCGGAGCCGCGGCCCGAGCCGCTCGCCCCGCACTCTCGCCCGGGTCCCTCCCGCGAGCAAGCCCCCCGACCTCCGGGCCCCCGGCGCTCAGGGCAGAGGGCGGCGGGCCGCGGCCGCGGAGAGGCGCAGGTGCGCGCTGGGGGCGCGACGGCGGCGCGCAGAGCGGCCGGCCCCGCGGCGGAAGTGCGTCCCCGGGGCCGTTCTAGGACGGCCGGAGGACCCGGCTCCTCGGTGGTCCCGCGGCCGAAGCGAGCGCCGTCGCGCGCCGGGCCTCCCCGGGGAGCCGAGCCGAGGCGGCGGGGAGGCGGGGCGGGGGCGGCGCAGGCGCAGGCGCGGCGGGCGGGCCGACCACCTGTTCCCCCACCGAGTGCGGCGCGCGCCGATTGGCCGGGCGCGCCGGAAGTGGAAGCGGCCGCCGCGGTCGCCGTGAGACCGAGTCCGCGGCGGCGGGGAGCGCGGAGCCCGGCGAGAAGGGGGCGAGCGGAGCGCGACGGGGCGGAAGCGGCCGCGGTGAGACGCCTCCCCCGTCCCCACCACGGCCGGGAGTGCGGGGCGGGGCGCGGGCGGGGCGCGGGGGGCCGGCCCCTGGGTGCGCGCCGTGCGGACGCGCGCTACGCCGAGGCCCGCCCCGCCCCCAGCTGCCTGCGTGACCTTGGACTCCGCGCGCCCCCGCCCCCGCCCCCCTGTCCCCGCCCGTTCAGGGAGGACCGTCCCCGCGCGGGTCGCGCTCTCCAAGCGGCCGCGGGCTGGTCCGGCGCCCCCAGCTTCCCTCCCGCACGAGGGAGCGGCGGGGACGCGAGGGCGGTCGGTCCGCCGCGGCCTCCGGCGCCCGGGGGTCGGTAACGGAGCCGCCTCGGCGGGGGCGACCGCGGAGCGTAGGAAGGCCGAGCTGTAGATCCCGAATCCCCCGGGCCGGGAGAAGGAGCGTGGATTCACAAGTAGTGACGGGCGTCGGCTGTGTGTCGGGCACCGTTCTAGACCCCTCGGATACAAACATGAATGAAATCTCCAGTTAGTCCCCAAGGGTCTCACAGGTTCGTTGTGTAGATGAAGCATCTGTACGGATTCACGGAACAGAGGTGCTCACCAGCTCCCCGAAACGTGCCAGGCGCCCGGAGTTGCCCGATGCTTGGAAGAGCATCCTTGCTCCGGGGCTACAGACACAGTACCGGGAGGTCGCTGCTCGGAGCCGAGTCCGAGGGCCGGGGAGGAAGATGGAAGGGCTCTGTGCTTGGGCGGCGGCCTGCGGGTGTCTGTGAGGTGCCCGAGGAGGGCAGGAGCGGTCCGGGAAGTGGGAAGGGCCTTCCAAGTGCAGACAACCTTTAAAGAACAGGAGTGTTTGCAGGGTCCTGGGCTGGACTACAGCTTCCCGGGGTCCCTGGAGACGGTGGGCCAGGAAAGGGGAAGGGGCCGGAGCAGGGGGTGCTCATGAGCCACGTCGGGAAGTTTTTATTAGGTAGGTTCATTGGGGGAACAATGAACAGGAAGCCACAGGGTAATTGGAGTGCGGAGAAAATGGCGAGTGAAATGCAGTTCAGAGGTCCAGGGGCGAACCTTCCAGCAAGACTGGGGAGGAGGTGATCCTTTGTACTAGATAATGAATGCTTGCTAGGATCTGGCCTTTCAGAAGTTGAGGGGACAGTGTATCTGTTAAGATGTTTTTTTCTGTAGTAACGACTCAAGCTGCTTAAAGATACGCGGGTGTGTAAGTTCTCATAATTGGAGGTAGACACGTAATGCGCTTGCAGGACTGACTTGATCTAGTGGCCCTCTGTTTCCGGAGCCCTCCCTGCCTTCGTCAGGAGCTGGTAGGGAGATGACAGCAGCCGCGGCCGAGTCAGCACAGCCAGAACTGTCCCCATGGGCTCCCAGCACCCCCCCCACCCCGCATGTCACTGACCCAGAGGGAAGCATACGCAGGCGAGATGCTCTTGCTTTGACAGGGTTAACTCAGTGGGGGCTCAGTCCTGGAGCTCTTTGCTGAGGTCAGATGTGCAGAGCGAGTGTGTGTGTGTGAGTGTGTGTGTAGGGAGGTGGGGGGCACTGCAACCTCTGCTCAAATGCTCCGTGAAATTAGAGCATCAGAATTAGACCTCGGGCCCCTTTCCAGGATGCCTGCCCGTGGTTCTGGGCGCCCACCACATTCTCCACCTTCCCTGTAACCTCCACGTGGGACCCGCCACACCGCTCCCCTCCCCCCATTCCACCTGCTTCCCCGTTGTGCTCGCCCAGCTGGCCTGTGTTCTGGCTGCCGTCCTCAAGCCCCTCACGGCCTCATTCTTCCCCCGCCCGGGGCCCCAGCGTGCCGGCTGCTTTGGGGCCGTCAGAAGTGTTGCTGGCGGAAGCCGGGAGAGCGCGTGGATGGCCTGTGCTCCCTGACGCCCGGCGTACTTGTCTCGGGTGGAGGTCGGAGGGTTTCACAAGATGGGCTGTAAGTGGCTTAGCGCCGCGCACGTGGCCGGCGGGCCTCCAGCACGTGGTCAGTAGCCCGCGCACGCCCTCCCTCGTTGCTGTGCCTCCTCATCCACAGGGTGTGCTGAGGTCACGGTCTTCTACCTGTTGCTCTTCCCTCTGCCCCCCGGGCGCCCTGGCCTCAGAGGCTCCGCTCGCCCCACGCGCTGCCCAGGGTGCAGCCGCCTGGCACCGGTCTGAACTGAAGTGTGCGAGGGGCTCCCAAACCCTCCTGGGACATCTGTGAGCACGCACACTGAATGGAATCCAGTTTCTCGCCCTTGACCTCAGACCCTTGCCCTCCACCGTCTGCCCGGAAAGGGACCTGTGGCCCGCAGCTTCCCCTTCTCCGCTCCTGGACCATTGCTCACATGGTCCTTTGCAGAAGGGAGACCTGCCCCTCACCTGTGCACCCCCTGATCTCATGACCGCGTGTCACTGTGGGCTGAGTTGGAGTTTGTTGAGGAAGAATGTGATTCCTGGGCATTTTGTCCCTCGGGTCCTATCCTTGCTTTCAACAAAATCTTAAAAAGACTTAATCGGATGTCAGTTTGTAGATTGTTTAATGATTTTTTACTACGAATCACAAGGTGGTTTTTGGCAGGTGAATCCAGAGGATTAAGTGATACTGCTCTTGTGGAGATGCCCATGACCTCCGATTTAGGCAGTTTGGGCGAACTCTGGCCCAGTCGCAGCATCTGGGGTCTGTCTGGTAAGCGTAATGGAGATGTGATTTTCTTTTCATGCTTATTTATTTTTGAAAGAGGGAGAGCGAGACAGAGCATGAGTGGGGAAGGGGCAGAGAGAGAGGGAGACACAGAATCCAAAGCAGGTTCCAGGCTCTGAGCTGTCAGCACAGAGCCCGACATAGGACTTGACCTTACAGTGAGATCATGACCTGAGTCGAAGTCGGATGCTTAACCGACTGAGCCACACAGGCGCCTAGAGTTGTGATTTTAACTCAGAAAAGAGGACCCGTCAGTTGCAGCATATCTTTCCTGGGTGTCCAGAGAAGTTT
Organism: Hyaena hyaena; assembly: GCF_003009895.1. Taxonomy (NCBI): domain Eukaryota; kingdom Metazoa; phylum Chordata; class Mammalia; order Carnivora; family Hyaenidae; genus Hyaena; species Hyaena hyaena. The sequence goes on from NW_024081124.1 coordinate 93,187, forward strand.
AGGGGAGGGTAGGAGAAAATCAGCTGGAGCAGGCCGTGCATTTCTAATCCTGCTGCTTACGTGTGTGTCTGTCTTTCCGGCAGCGCAGGCAGGGGGCGGGGGGTGCAGCGGATTGAGTATGGAGAGCTCCGTTCCTGAGACTGTCTGACACGGCGGCTTCCAGACCTGCTGGGGCATCACTCAGGGCGCTTGGTAAAAATACAGCTGCCTTGGCTGACCCCCGGGCATTCGGGCTCATGGAGACGTCTGAGGTGAGAGCTGGAAAACTATTAGTTTAAACACATTTCCCAGTGATTCTCCTGCATCTAGCCTAGTTCCAAGCTAAGAAGAGTCATTTAAGAATTACTCATCAGATGGGGCGCCTGGGTGGCGCAGTCGGTTAAGCATCCAACTTGGGCTCAGGTCATGATCTCACGGTTCGTGAGTTCGAGCCCCGCGTCAGGCTCTGTGCTGACAGCTCAGAGCCTGGAGCCCGCTTTGGATTCTGTGTCTCCCTCTCTCTCTGCCCCTCCCCTGCTTGTGCTCTGTCGCGCGCGCGCTCTCTCTCTCTCTCAGAAATCTATAAAACAAACAAACAAAAAGAATTACTCATCAAAAAAAAAAAAATCTTCCTGCCACAATTGCAATAATTTTCAGGGTTTTGTGTCCTTCCCATGTGGATTCTCATCTAAGCAGCATGCTCCTTTTGCAGTTTTATTTCTCCTTGTTTGTTCACAGGCATCAGCATTTTGTGGGCAAGTCTTTTTTTTTTTTTTTAAATGTTTTATATATTTCCAGGAGAGAGAGAGAGAGAGAGACAGCGTGAGCAGGGGAGGGTCAGAGAGAGAGGGAGTCACAGACTGAAATAGGCTCCAGGCTCTGAGCTGGCTGTCAGCACAGAGCCCGACGCGGGGCTCGAACCCACGAACCGTGAGATCATGACCTAAGTGAAAGTCGGATGCCTAACCGACTAAGCCACCCAGGCGCCCCTATGGGCAAGTCTTTCTAAAGGTGCTCTTCTGGGGTGCACCGAAAAACCACAAGTGCAGGTGGGCTGAGTTGCAGACCCCATTCTGAACTGTGGGAACCCCGTAGAGATCGGCTCCAGGCCGAGGACCGTGGGTGGTGGGTCTGCCCCTCAGGTGACGCCTCCTTCTTCCCGCTCTCCAGAAACAGCTAATTTCAGGTTTAGGAAAGGGAAGAAGTGAGAAACTAAGGTAGGAAATGAGGTTTGGAAGTCGGAATTTGGGCTGCGGGTAGCGGAATGTTTGCACGTGAGCGTGAGGTCCGAGTGGTCGCTGTGCCCCGGCGAGAATTTATATGGAAGGGATCAGAGAGGAGGAAGCTGATGTGACGTAGCAAACAGTGATACTGTGTCACTGGCAGAATGCCCCCCAAGTGCATGGCCACGGGGGTCACATGTAGTTGGGGAGACTTCCTGGATTGGATCTTTGTGCCGGGTCTCCACATTGGGGGTAGAGACATACCTGGCTTCGGTGTCTTGTGTCCTGCTTTACTGTGGACAAGTAATTTTCCACGTGGGGTGGCCGAGATATGGTTCTGTGGATCCTGACTTTGCGGGAGCTGGGTGACAGGCAGCGGGGACCGCAGGAGAGAGGAGGGTGGAGGGGAGACCCGAGAGGGGCCGTGGGTGCATGGGGACTGCAGGGGGGCGGGGGGCCGCCGGTGCACAGGGACTCCAGCGACAGCTGTGGCACTTGCTCTTGGCTAAGTGTTGGAGACGGAGTTTTTTTAAGACGCCTGCCGGGCTCAGACGGTCCCGGGGGTGCAGGTAGTTAAATCCACTGCAGTGTATGCTTATAGTTCTCTAGACACGAATTTGGCCATAATTCCCAAAGGCGTCAGCAGGAGGAAGTCCAGCTGTTGGGTGGCCGTCCCTCCCCCGTGGGAGAGCTGGAGGAGACGCTGGTGGGGACGACGAGAAGGTTGCACGTCACTTTGAGGGGCAGCAGCGAGCGCTTCTGAGACTTGGGGCTTCTGGTGGGAGATCAGGTTCCTCCCGGGAGGAGGGGCCACGGGAGAGGCCCGGGGTGGGCGGCCACCATCCTTTGCGCGCCCCCTTCCCTCACCACTGGCTCCTGGTCTCTCCTGCCTGTCGGGGTCCTTGTTTCTTCCCTGATGCCATCTCGCCTTCCTTTGTAACCTGTCTCTTTGCTGGCACCGCCCCTTCTGACGTAAACGCGCTCAGTTGTCGGAGGCCGCGCCGGCTCCGACAGGTACAGGGGTCCCTGAAGGATGGACGGTGTCGGCGAGAGAGAGTGAGGCCCCGAGATCCTTTCCGATCACCAGGCAGGCATCTCCATCCTGCCGGTGTTGGTGTCTTTATTTATAGGTCAAATGTTAACACGGCATCAGGAAATGGAAGTTTTACAATGGATAGCTCTTTGTGATAAGGTGTTTTTAGAAAATGTGCAGAAACAGGTTTTACAGAAGTCTTCTTGCAGAACTGCCCCAATTATAGTGAGGTTGAGTAACTAAGAAAATAACAAGGTGTTCACATTTTAATAACACTAAGATGAAGCCACAGGTTTGTAGATACTCTTATCCATCCGCATCACAGCGGCCAGGGGAAGGGAAGGTGTTTGTGGAAAGCAGGCCCCAGGGAAGGGGCTGCTGTACACCATCAGTTAGCATAGGGGTATGTACTAACTTATCTTCTGCCCTTATCTGTTCCTTTTCTCTAAGTTAGGCTCTTTGTCTCCAGGCAAGACTTGATTTTCCAGTGATATGCTTTATTGCACCAGAGAGCCAACCATACCTTTAAAGAGTTTAGCTTATTTCCCAATACGTAGAATAGCCTCTACGAGTGCATTTAACTTTGTGTCTACTTTTATGATTTCTTGAATAGCTAGGGCATGAAAGACATTTTTGGTTAGTTGATTTACATGTTGAGCTGTATGAACATCCTGGACTAACGCAATAGTAGAAACAGAATTGTACATGTGAAGGTCAATCTTTTATGACTAGGGGTCGTTGGCCTGTTCATAGCTCAAGGGAAAGTATGGAGGGAAACAGGACCTTCTGGAGACACGATGTCTGTTCCCATAATCAAAAGAAGAAGTTCCCACCATAAGTTCCTTCACAAGGTGCAATCATCATACCAGGGCCAGAATAAGGGGACAAGTCACTCCCGATATTGATCAACAAGGTACCTTAGGGGTCAGTGCTCAGGAAGAGATAATTGAGTCGGGGTGAGTATCAGTCATCATCTGATTGGCAAGAGACCGTGCAAACTTGCTTTAACCTCACCAGGAGTTTTCTCGACTAGTGGGCTCAGAATGGCTCCCAACACTCAGTGCTCTGCCATCGGGGAAAATCCTTGCCCTTGAACAAAGCAGCAGCTTGATGGATCAGCCCACCACCACCCATTCTCACAGGTCACCTGTGACCGCGATCCTCACGTCGGTCTGCAGCCCTTCCCACGCTCTCCCCAGGCCACCTGCCGCTGAGCACTGTCAGGTCTGGGTCCCTCGTCTGACCAATAGAAGTTTTAGACCAATACATTTTAACAGATTCCTTGATACCCTGTATGGGTATCTTGAAACTTCTCTTGTGCAGAACCGAGCTCCTGCGTCCCCTTCCGGCCTGAACGAGCTGGCACCCAGTCTCGGGGGCACCAATGCTTACATAAAGGGAGGCCCAGGCATCGCCTTGGACTCCTCCCTCTTCCTGACCTCCAAACCGCTTCTCCTGCTGGCCTCCTCTTCACTCCCTCTGCCGTTGCTGCCCTGGTGAGATCACGTGCCCCTTGCCTTGGTGACGGCCTCCGCCTTCTCCCTGATCTCCCTGTACCAGGGCCTGCTGCTTTCTAGTCAGTCCACTAAATGGGCATCAGAGCGCCTCTGCCTGAGATGCTCATCTGACCACAGGCCGGTCACTGCCTGGCTTAGAAACCGTTCCACGGCTCTGTGTTGTCTAAAGGAGAAAGTCCCGTGGCTGCACGTTCTCCCTCGAGAACCACCTTCCACAGTGAGCACCTTTACTGACAGGCCTGTATTCCTCAGGTTGGCTGTGGTGCCCTGGACCAAAGGCCCCTGCAGCATCAGCTCCACTGAAAACCTGCACAGAGGCCAGTCCGTTCTCCTCGCGTCGAGCTCAGTCCTGTGTCGGGGAGAGCTAAATCCCCGGGGCCTTTGCGCTAGGTAGAAATAGGCTTGGCTTTGTAGAAGCAGAACAGAAAACTGTAGTGGCTTCAGCCAGGCATTCCAGGGCTGGTAGGGCAGCTCCGAGGAGTCGTCGGGGACGCAGACCCTTCTGGCCCTGGTCCGGTTGTCGGGTGTGCTGGTGTGCTCGCGGGCCAGGATGGCGCCCTGCCCCGGGCACAGTGTGGAAACGTGGAGAAATGCATCCCTCACCCCTCAGGAGACTTCCCAGAAGCCCCATGTACTTTTGTCTGCGTTTTAAGGTCTCAGCTGCCAGAATTTGGTCACGTGGCCAAACCCAGCTGCAAAGAAAGCTGAAGAATGTATTTCTTTAATTAGATCCCTTGCTCGGCTAAATACATTCGTCATTCTGTTGCTGCGGCAGGCAAGAATGGCTGTTGGGTGATAACTAAAACTTTTGCCACAGGCTTTTAGCAGTTTAAAAAGTATAGGCCTTAAGATCTAAAAAGGTATTAAGAAACTTATATAAAGAGGCCATTTATAAAACCAGTCATAAAAATAAATAACGTTGCTGTATATAAAGACAATAACCAGCTAGGAAATATAAGAAAACTCACTAAGAAGGAAGACATACAGAGACATGATGGATATAAGCACATCAGGATCTGTTTGGGAATTTTACAAAATTGTACTAATATTGATTTGGAGAATTATGAGCATGGACAGGAAGTATCTGGAAATTTTACAAAATTGTACTAATAATTGATTTGGAGAATTATGAGCATGGACAGGAAGTATCTGGAAAAGGCAACTGAGAGAGAACTTTGTGTGACAGTACAGAGTCCAGTAAAGCTACAGCGGGTTGAGGCTCTGGTGCCGGGGAAGGAGGAGACAATATTGACCCCGACATAGACCTTTAGACTGTGGTGTGGGCGCGTTCCCTGTCGGTGAGGAAGAGGGCGGCGGGCCTGGACACGGGGCCTGGACACGGGTGCCGACCACGTGGAGGGCACTGAGCTGTAAACGCTCCATCCTACTGTAGGGGAGCCTGGAAGACGTCTGTTCTGGGCCGGCTAAGCCACCGACAACTTTGGATGGTCAGCCCTGGTTTCCAGGCCCCAGAAGTGTAGACCTGGTGCGGCCACGGCCCGCGCTAACCCCACGTGACCTCTGTCACTTTGTCCTTTTCACCCCTTTGTCCCACCCTTTTTCACAGACCCATCTGTTGATGCAGCTGTGTCTCCCCGCGCCCCTCCCCGCCGCCCTCCGCGCCTCTGCGGGCTGCCGTGCGCATGGAGCACCCCTGTACCATGCACAGTTTCCGGCCTCACCCCTCCCCTGATGATCCAGCCAGTGTCTGCTGTGCGTTTGCTCCAACGCCGTCATCTCAGGTCCCTTTCTCCCGGGGTCGGGGGCGCCCTGTCCTCTCACCAGACCCTGGGGCGGGAGCTCCCGCTGCGCCAGCTTCGGCCACTTCACGTGCCTGCCCTCTGTCGTTTCAGATCGTGACATGGGGACTGAGCACACGGAGGTCATTCCCAAGGAGGAAGTTTGCGAAGAGCCTGAGCCCCCCGGGGCAGCACTGGAACAGCCCCCCAGGGCCGCCGACGGGGGCCGGGAGTTCGCAGCAGCGGCCGTGCTGGCGCCGACCACGGGGGGCCCCGCCGACCAGGCTGTGGCGCCTGGGTCTTCTCGGGGAGGCGGCGACGCGCCGGGGCCGATGACCGTCAAGAGGTCCCCGTCCAGCGAGAGGCCGCAGGAGGCCGCGGCGGGCGAGGGCGTCCGCGGCCCCGGCCCCGCCCCGCCCCCCGCGCCCGGGGGCCCCGCGCCCGCGTCGGGGCCTCGAGCGCCGCCTCGGAGCCCCGGGCGGGAGAAGCCGCACACGTGCCGGGAGTGCGGGAAGGCCTTCAACCAGAACTCGCACCTGACGCAGCACCTGCGCGTGCACAGCGGCGAGAAGCCCTTCCAGTGCGGCGAGTGCGGGAAGCCGTTCGGGACCAACTCCAGCCTCCGGCGGCACCTGCGCATCCACGCGGGCGAGAAGCCGTTCGCGTGCGGCGAGTGCGGCAAGGCCTTCATCCAGAGCTCGCACCTGGTGCACCACCACCGCGTCCACACCGGCGAGCGGCCCTACCGCTGCGGCGAGTGCGGCAAGGCCTTCAGCCAGAACTCGGCCCTGCTGCTGCACCAGCGCATCCACACGGGCGAGAAGCCGTACGCGTGCAACGAGTGCGGCAAGGCCTTCCGCGTCAGCTCGCAGCTCATCCAGCACCAGCGCATCCACACGGAGGAGCGCTACCACGAGTGCGGCGAGTGCGGCAAGGCCTTCAAGCACAGCTCGGGCCTCATCCGCCACCAGAAGATCCACACCGGCGAGAAGCCGTACCTGTGCGGCGAGTGCGGCAAGGGCTTCGGCCAGAGCTCCGAGCTCATCCGCCACCAGCGCGTCCACACGGGCGACAAGCCGTACGAGTGCGGCGAGTGCGGCAAGACCTTCGGCCAGAACTCGGAGATCGCGCGGCACGTGAGGATCCACACGGGCGAGAAGCCGTTCGTGTGCGGCGAGTGCGGCAAGGCCTTCCGCGGCAACTCGGAGCTGCTGCGGCACGAGCGCATCCACACGGGCGAGAAGCCGTTCGAGTGCCCCGAGTGCGGCAAGGCCTTCCGGCGGAGCTCGCACCTGGCGGTGCACCGGCGCGTCCACAGCGGCGACAGGCCGCACCAGTGCGCCCAGTGCGCGCGCACCTTCTGGGACGGCTCGGAGCTGCTGCTGCACCGCAGGGTGCACACCGGCGAGAAGCCGTACGCGTGCGACCGCTGCGGGAAGCCGTTCGGCCAGCTGTCGCAGCTGGCGCTGCACCGGCGGACGCACACGGGCGAGAGGCCGTACGCGTGCCAGCAGTGCCCCCGCACCTTCAGCAGGAGCTCGCACCTGCTGCGCCACCAGAGCGTCCACGGCGCGCAGTGACCCCGGGCCGGGGAGGCGTGGCGGCCTGGACCCGAAGCGCTGCTCGGAGCCTGCCCTGTCCTCTGTCCACGACACCCCCTCTAACCCCGGCGGATCCCCCAACGCCCGGGTCCGGACCAGCCGTTGGGTCCAGAGTGTTACTTGTCACTTTCCAGGGAAGACGGGGGCCGCGGCCCCACACGCCTGCCCTGGCGCCCACCGCGCAGCGCTGCCACGATCCGCCGAGCGTCTCTGAGCTTCGGGATCTTCCACTCGTGCTGTCCGGTTTCCGGAGAAGGTGGCCGTGTGGCCGTGGGGGGTGGGGGTGCGTCCAGCTCGAGCTGGGTGGAGGACTTGCGCGGGGTTTACAGGGCGGCGTGGGAAGGCCCTCGGAGTCCGCAAGGGCTGGGCGGGAGACCTGGGGTCCACCGAGCCGGAGAGGCCCGACTGCTCGGAGGCTGTAGCTGCCCTTCGAGGGGCTCCGGGACAGACGGCACCCGGGAGCCCTGCGGGTTCCTGCGGGTTCCTGCGGGCCCGGATCCCACCACCCCGTTCCCAGCTCAGGCGGCAGCGCACAGGACTGTGCACGTGGGCGCCCCTGGCCGGTCCTTGGCCCTCCTGGCTGCAGCCCTGCAGGGGCCCTGGCTGGTGGGCAGGGGTGGCAGCCTCCCTGCAGTTTGCCCCCGGCCCTGGAACTCCCTCCTGTCTCCACAGGACCTTTCTGTGCTCTCTGCTGTTTCTTCCCTGAGGGACACCCGCCCTCCAGGTTCCACACGCCCTGGGGGCGCTGGCTCCTGGCCTCCTGGGTGGCGGTGGGAGGTGTGCCCAGGGGCATCTGCAGACCCCAGGGCTGGTCTTAGGAGGCAGGCCTTGACCAGGCCACTTGGCCCGCCGGCCCCTAACTTTCCTTATGGTGACATGAGGGGAGATGAGCTACGTGGTGCCGAGGGTTCACCCAGACCCATAATTCTGGACTGTTTTTTTAAAAATCTGACTTGACACGTCTTCAGTGTTCTGTTCTTTAATCCCTTTATTACACGATTACTAATCCACTAGTGTTTACCGAGTGTTTACTGTGTGCGGGCAAAGTGCAGGACGGCTGGCGTGTTGATTTCCATGGCAGCTTGAGTGGGGCACCATTTACACCCCGTAAAATCCACCTGTTTCAAGTGTCTGGTTGAGTGATTTCTTTTTTAAAAAATTTTTAAAATGTTTTATTTATTTTTGAGAGAGAGAGAGAGAGACACAGCATGAGCAGGGGAGGGTCAGAGAAAGAAGGGGACACAGAATCTGAAGAGAGGCTTTAGTCTCTGAGCTGTCAATACAGAGCCTGGTGGGGAGCTTGAACCCACAAACCGTGAGATCATGACCTGAGCTGGTCAGACACTTAACTGACTGAGCCCCCAGGCGCCCCTGGTTGAGTGATTTCTAATTTACCGAGTTGCCCCTCCCTCGCCTGATGGGGCTGACATGGGTACTAGTACCCTACTTTAAAAGATGAGGGGACGGGGGCGCCTGGGTGGCTTAGTCGGTTGAGCGTCCGACTTTCGCTCAGGGCATGATCTCGCGGTTCGTGGGTTCGAGCCCCGCGTCGGGCTCTGTGCTGACTGCCAGCTCAGAGCCTGGAGCCTATTTCAGAGTCTGTGTCTCCCTCTCTCTCTGACCCTCCCCTGCTCACGCTGTCTCTCTCTC
>NW_024081124.1:102820-120470 GCF_003009895.1 Hyaena hyaena
TCTCTCTCTCTCTCTCTCTCTCTCTCTCTCTCTCTCTCTCTCTCTCCCTCTCCTAGAAATAAATTTTTAAAAAAATTAAAACAAAGTGAACTTTGCCCAGACTCCACCTTTCTCACAGGAAATCTGGGTGCCACCCACACCCATCCCGTTTACTCTGATACCTGTGTTCTCATGTGTGATTTCCGCGTCCGCCCCTTGAGGGCGCTGCTGAACTCCGCACCTGGCCAGGCCCCGCCCCCTGCCCGGGAGGCCACGCCCCCAACCACGTCCAGGAGGCGGGGGCTTATGGGAGTGCTGCGGGGGGGGGGGGCGTCGTGTTGCACATCTTTAGCCCTTGGGTGTGGGCCAAGCCACCGCTGCCTTCTCCCCTCTGCCTACTCCCCCTGCCCTCCCCGCGCCGCGGCCGCAGCGCCGGAGCTTCTGAAACCCCCTCCTCAGGGCACAGGCCCTTCCGTTAGGCACCGTCCCGGGACGTTAGAAGGAGGTCCGGTGACCGGCGTTTGCTGTGCTGGAGCGGGGGGAGGGGGGGAGCCCCGCGTGTCCCGAGTGCTGCGGAATGAGCCGGTCTCCGCCGTGGCGCGCACGCCCCACACCCCCGTGCCCGGCCCCGCTCACCCGCGTGTCTCGGGGGCCCCGCTCCCCGCGACCGTGCTTGTGAGCTACTCACACCTCCGCGCCCGCGGGGCTCCATCACGGAGAAGAAGGAGCGCGGGTCTTCTCCATTTTAGACCTGATTGAAACCAGGCCTCACGGTCTCGCAGACCCACCGAAATACCCACAAACACCCGTCAGAGGTTTGCGGCTCTGGCTGCGGACTCCGTCCCTCCCCGATGTCACCGCCGCGCGGGTGTGCAGGGCGCCTAGGCGGGCGTTCGCGATTGTTCTCCGCGCCTCTCCCGTGCCGCTGTCCCCAGGTACGCGGTCTCCTGCGTCCAGACGGTGCTGTGTGCCTGCTTCATGCCCGTGCTGCAACTGGCAGCCTCCCCGGTGCCGCAGGGGCCCTGCTCTGGCAGCTTCTGGGTTCGCATACACTTCACTCTGTCCTTGACCTTCTGCTTTGCTCAGTGACGTCCTTCTACTGTCCTAACCGGGCAAGCGGTACCTGTTTGTTCGTGTGTCCTATGTGAGGTGTGCACACACGCACGCACGCGCACACACACAGAGTTTTCATGATTACCAACAATGTAATACCCTGAATCATCCGCATGGTCATTTTTTTTTGAATCACTTTGTTGCTGCGATTTTAAGGCTGGTGTTTGTAATTGTTACTATCGTCTAAGACTCGTGTGTGTGTGTGTGTGTGTGTGTGTGTGTGTGTGTGTTCTCTTGAGTGACTCCTGAGCGAAGCAGGTCCCTAAGGTTTTCGGGCCGGGGATCTTTGAGACTGGGGAAAACGTGCCTGCACCTTCAGGAAATTGATGGGCCGCCCGAAAGCCATCCTTGGACGCTGGTAGTCCTTTGCCTCCCTGGGGACAGCAGACTCACCTTTGGAAAAAATGAACCCAGCAACGCACAGTGACCTCTCCCTCATCCCCTGCCTCAGCTCTTGGGGCGCAACTGTCCAGATGAGCAGCCCGGGCCCAGCCGAGTGCAGAGGGAGCTGGAACCCAGGGAGGGAGCCATCGTGAAGCTGGTGGACGCACAGTCACCCCCCACTTGCGGAGTGTCTGTGACCCATGCGCTGCTCCGGGGGGGGTGGGGGTTAAGGACCGGTGGGGACTGGAACAATCCAGGGGAAGTCAGCGCCCTGGCTGGGGGCAGTGGCTGACAGGCAGGTGACACCCTCCTTGAACCGTGGGCCCAGGTTCTACCCCTTCCAGCCCCGGGCACCCCAGCCGCGTCCTGTCCCCAGCCTGGGGTTTACCATAGGGACCTGGCCGCGACTCCAGCCTCCCCTGCTCCACGGAGGAAAGGAACATGTTTCCTTGTTTGCAACACGCTGCTGTGTAGGCAGTGTTTTTACCGGGTGGACCCAACTTGCCAGCACCTCCACGTCTCCAAAAAGCCACCTTCTTTGCTTGGCTGCCCCCTCGCCTCCTGGACCAGGACATAGGAGCCCCACCTTGGGAGGCCCCAGCCCTGTGGGGGCAGCCTGGACCTCTGGGGGTGCCCTGTCGTCCGGGACCAGGCAAACTGGCCGACTCACGTCCAGAGACTCGGCTCTCTGTCGCATCCCAGATGTTTATGGAGGTCATGCCACATGGCCCTGGTTCTGTTCGACTGACATCCAGGCACACTGAGATAGTTGTTTAATCATTAACCATTAGATACTAATTTAGTTGCAGTGGGAATGGATAAACCCAAGTCGGGAAGGCAGGGTTGGCTTTAGAAAGACGGCACTGTCCTCTGAGGCAGTGGTCCGGGTGGGAAGACCAGTGTGGTGTGGGGGCCGGGCCGGCGGAGCTGACCGTGTGAGGCCTTTTGCTAAGAAGGAGGTTGGCCATGCATCCGGGTGGGTAGGGGTTGGGACGGCTCGGCAGATGACCCAAAAACCCACCAAGAAGGGAGCAAAGTGCTTCTATGCCCTTGATCTGCTGGTTTTGTTGGGCATTCTCTCTCTTTAATGCTTGAGAGAGAGAGAGAGAGAGAGAGAGAGCGCGCGTGCATGTGGGAGGGGCGGAGAGAGAGGGAGAGAGAGAATCTTAAGGAGACTGCATGCTCAGTGCGGAGCCCTACTCGGGACTCGATCTCACAACCATGAGATCATGACCTGAGCCGAAACCAAGAGTCAGACACATAACTGACTGAGCCACCCAGGCGCCCCTGTTGGGCATTTTTAAAACTGGACTGGACAGCACAGGAAGGGGCTTTTGGCAGAATGGGATTGTAATCCAAGTTCCACCCCAGGCTCCCGAGTCGGGGAGCCCCAGGGGTGCAGTGAATGAGAGAGACCTGGGAGGTCCCCACTGGTGCTCAAGGATTCTGTGCATCAGAGAAGTCCACCAGGCCGAAACCCTAATCATGGGATGGATCCCACCTTATCATGGGAATCCCCCCTCGGAGCTCATCAGAAACTGCGCCCTGGGGAGGCCCTTTGAATATGAACATGGAGCGGGGCGCCTGGGTGGCTCAGACGGTGGAGCTTGCGACCTCAGCTCAGGTCATGATCTCACGGTTCGTGGGTTCAAGCCCCGCGTCAGGCTCTGTCCTGACAGCTCAGAACCTGGAGCCTGATTCCGATTCTGTGTGTCTCTCTGTCTGCTCCTTCCCCTCTCATGCTCTGACCCTGTCTCTCAAAAATAAATAAGCATTAAAAATATATTAATATTTATATTAATATAAAAATATATAATATATTAATATATTTATATTATATATTATTTAAAAAAAGAATATGAGCGTGGAGAAACCTCTGCTGGGAGCCCCCACCACCCACCATGTCACAGCAGCCACAGGGCGTGGACACGTGGGTCAGTCTCTTGCATCTTCCTCGCCGGGGCCAGCAGACACCCTTTGTGCCAGCTGCTTGTGTCTTGCTCCCTGCGGACGGACGGGGGCTGACGTTCGTGGAGGGTGCGGCCTTCCGTCCGGGGCTGCCGCTCAGAAGTTAACAAATGAATGGTTTCCACTAACAGGAGGCCACGAAAGACAAGTTCGACACTCCGACTTCACTCAACTGACGGCAGCATCAGGATGCCCTTGCTGCCCTTCATTATTCTGTGCAGACTCTCCCCCCATCCTCCCCCTGCAAATGAAGATGATGGCGTTAAAGGTCCGTGTCACCCATCGTGTCTCTACATGTGACATGGGGACAGGTAAAAGGCTGAGCACGTGAAGTGAAACCTTTCTTTGGCCGAGGGAGCTGACCCACTGTACCGTTTACTCAAGTGCAAGGTGGTCGTGGCTGAACCGCCCCTCTTCCCTGCGCCGTCCTCAGAGTCTTTCATCATGGCCTTTGTTTCTTGATCTCGTTTATTTTTTTTTTAATTTTTTAAAAATGTTTTATTTATTTCTAGGAGAGAGAGAGACAGCGTGAGCAGGGGAGGGTAAGAGAGAGAGAGAGTCACAGACTCTGAAACAGGCTCCAGGCTCTGAGCTGGCAGTCAGCACAGAGCCTGACGCAGGGCTCGAACCCACGACCCGCGAGATCATGACCTGAGCGAAAGTTGGACGTTAACCGACTAAGCCACCCGGGCGCCCCTTGATCTCATTTATTTTTTTATGCACTGTTTCCCCCTCCTCAAACCATCATTCCTTCCCGTGAGCCCCTCACGCGCATCTGCTGCGACTCAGGGGCCTTATTTGTGCAGCTCCATCCTCCTCGCGGGCCTGGGCTGCCCTCAGATGTGTTCATATGCTCAGGATGGTTCTGGAAATTGGCTCTGGAACGGCTTGTTCTTCAAAGGACTAGAGTCTACGGGAAGACAGGCCGTGGGCTGGGAGCCTCACGGTCAGTCCCTTGAATACAGGCAGTCGCCTGGGTCCTGCTCTCGACCCTCTTTCCTACAATGTTAGCTCGGGCTCCTCAGGAGGACTTTCGGCCTTTTTTTCTCTGTCACATGGGCCCGTTTGTGAGCTAGAAATAAACTCCAGTCAGGCAGAGACAGGGTGTAGCACCACAGGACATGCAAATGAGTCGAGGAGAAAGTAGTCATTTGTCCTCAGTGCCACCAGCGCCAAGGGCCACCAGCCTGTGAAGACCCTGAGTGTGTGTGGCGGCCTCTTCACAGTTCTCCGTTGACAGGATTGTCTTGTTAGTTTTTGACTTTTTTTTTTTTTTTTAATATTTTTAATGTTTTATTTATTTCTAGGAGAGAGAGAGAGAGACAGCGTGAGCAGGGAGGGCCAGAGAGAGAGGGAGTCACAGACTCTGAAACAGGCTCCAGGCTCTGAGCTGGCTGTCAGCACAGAGCCCGACGCGGGGCCCGAACCCACGAACCGCGAGATCATGACCTAAGCGAAAGTCGGACGCTCAACCGACTAAGCCACCCAGGCGCCCCAGTTTTTGACTTTCAATGTCCTCATCCATAAAGTGGGGAAAGTATCTGCTCCTTAAGGTCGTGGGACGGGAATATATGACCGTATACCTGGAACCATTAAAATATTTAAATAGAAACCAGTCTCCAAGTTTAATTTGAAACAAATGGGTACCTCACTCAAGCTAAATATACTTAACATGAGTTTTTTCCCTGCAATGTATAGCTTATAGTTATATCTTAATTTTTTTAATGTTTTTTATTTATTTCTGAGACAGAGGGAGAGAGAGAGTATGAGCAGGGGAGGGTGAGAGAGAGAGAGAGAGACACAGAATTGGAAGCAGGCTTCAGGCTCTGAGCTGTCAGCACAGAGCCCGACGCGGGGCTCGAACCCACGAACCGTGAGATCATGACCTGAGCCGAAGTCGGACCCTCAACTGACTAAGCCCCCCAGGCACCCCTATAATTATATCTAGAAGAGAAAGAAAAGCAAGCGAGAAAACTACACTGTGCTCTTGGGGTGAGTATAGTTTTCAGCAATAAAACTGGACAATTATAAACTTGGATACTCATTCAAGCATTTCTTGAGCACAAATATATACACCTGAATCTGGGCCTGGGTTGAAGGTGAGGAGACACAAAAACAGAGTTCCCTGCTTTCAAGAAGCTGGAAAGCTGCGTAGTTGAGGGCATGAAGGAAGCAGGAGCATATACACAAAAGATGTGCAGGAAAATCATGACTTTCCCTGAGCTGTGAGGTTGGAGAAATAACGGACCAGGGTATGTTCATTGAAACAAGTCATGCTTGGGGCGCCTGGGTGGCTTAGTCGGTTAAGCATCCGACTTTCGCTTAGGTCATGATCTCGCGGTTCGTGGGTTCGAGCCCCGCGTCGGGCTCTGTGCTGACTGCCAGCTCGGAGCCTGGAGCCTGTTTCAGTCTGTGACTCCCTCTCTCTCTGACCCTCCCCTGCTCACGCTGTCTCTCTCTCTCTCTTTCCTAGAAATAAATAAAACATAAAAAAAAAAAAGAAACAAGTCATGCTTGAATGTTTGACGTTTTCTTAACGACCAACGATGTAAAAGAAAATGACAAGGCATTTCCCTTGGAAGAGCAGAGTGCCAGGCAGAACCTCGCAGACCCATTACCCACTTTTAAAGAAACAGCAATTTCAGCGGTCGGGACTCTGAATGCCACAGGGGTCGGAAGGGCCTGAGATAGTGACCTGGCCCTTAAAGGAGTCCGTGCCACACAGTCGCTGCCTAGGGACAGTGATTAGACCAGATCCTCTTTTCCTTGACTGAATAATCCCAGAAATTCTTTTCTCCCTTGCTTCCATAATGTATGATATTCCAACCACTCTACTTTTTTTTTTTTACTACCTTTGCCCATTTCTTCTTGTATTACCTGTTAGTGTCACAAGGCTCAGCCCGATTCCTTTCTGTATTTGAAACCTCGGTGACCTTATCACCTCGGGCTTCGGTGATCACCTTTGTCTGGGATGCATCATGAATCTAAAATTCCTACTCCTCACCCACATTTTAGTCTAGACTTGCGATGCAGCTCTAGTCGGTGTGTCACTGGATTATGAATCAAGTGGGTAAAAATGCACGCATCCTTTTGTGCTTAGTCCCCTTTCTTACTCTCCATTTCTGCCCAAACAAACAGTTTTCATTGAATGAATGTCTGTCGTGATCCTCCAGCATCCAGGCAGTGTTCTAGACCCTAGGACACGCTGGTGAACAAGACTAAGTCCTGCCCTCCTGGGATTGTGTTTTCTAGGGGTTTCTAGGCCAGAAACACAGCAGATTATACCACCGAGAATGGCATCATCAGCAACATCGGCCTCACCCAGGAGCTTGGTAAAAAATGAAACTCCTTTTTTTTTTATTTCATTTTTTAAAATGTTTTATTTATTTTTGATATAGAGATAGAGACAGCATGAGCAGGAGAGGGTCAAAGAGAGAGGGAGACACAGAATTTGAAACAGGCTCCAGGCTCTGAGCTACCTGTCAGCACAGAGCCCGATGTGGGGTTCAAACCCACGAACCGTGAGATCGTGACCTGAGCCGAAGTTGTACGCTTAACCGACTGAGCCACCCAGGCGCTCCAAATAAATGCAACTTCTTAGGCGCCATCCCGCACCTACTGAATCAGAGACTGCAGAGGGGCGTCTGGCCAGCTGTGCTTACCCAGCCCTCCAGGCCACTCAGGCAGGCTGGGATTTGAGCCCTCATCATGCTGGACTCCCCTCTTTCCTACCTAACTCTGAAAACCGCTCCTTTGGCCCTCTCCAACTCCATCTTAGTCCAGAACCTTCTCACCTCATGTTTGGATTGCTGGAAAACCTCTACATAGGTTTTCTCCTCCAGTGGTTGAAAGGAATGCTGTTAGATCAAACGCTTTTCTCAAATCCTGCTTTCATGACAACGATCCAAAACGTACTGTGAATTCCTAAATCATCTATTGAAGGAAATAATAGCTACGTTTGGCTTAGGGCGCTGCATTATACCCTAGGGCTGCGGTGACAGGGTGCCACAAATTAGGCGGCTTCAGACAGAAATGGATTCTCTCTCGGTTCTGGAGGCCAGAGGTCGAAAGGAAGGCGCTGGCTGGGGGGCTTCCTTCTGTTCACGCCTCCGGAAGTCGCTGTGACCCCCCCCACATGGCTTCTCCCTGCTTGCGTCTCTGCACATGGCCTTTTCTTATAAGGACACCAGTCCTCCTGAATCAGGGGCCTATTCTACTCCAATATGACATCGCCATAACTACCTCTGCAGCGATCCTATTTCCAATAAGGTCGCGTTCCGAGCTACTAGGATGAGGGTTTCAATATAGCAAGGGGGGTGGGGCACGATTCAACACGTAATCGCCCTCACCTAAGAGCAAACCTGAGCTCTGGCATCTCCCAATGTTCCATACACTGTGCGTCTCCCCAGGCTGTGTCTGTGCCTGGCACGCCTGCCCTCCTTCCTCTACGCCTGGTATCAGGAACGCAAATGGCCACACGAGGCAGGCAGTTCACCAGAACGCGCGAAGCGAGCCAGGTGACAAATGACGACGTGATACTTCGCTCCAGTGTCAGGGACACAGTGGAGATGAGTGGGGACGGGGGATCTGGAAATCTCAAGCCAAGTCTAAAGAAAGGGAGGCTTTACAATTTTTTTTTTAATTTTTAAAAATGTTTTATTTATTTCTGGGAGACAGAGAGAGAGAGAGAGAGACAGCGTGAGCAGGGGAGGGTCAGAGAGAGGGGGAGACACAGAATCTGAAGCAGCTCCAGGCTCTGGGCTGTCAGCACAGAGCCCCACGCTGGGCTCGAACCCACGAACTGTAAGATCATGACCTGAGCTGAAGTCAGAAGCTCAACCGACTGAGCCACCCGGGTGCCCCAAGACATTCCTCACTTTGAAATGCTTGCACGCATTTTAAAATAAATGGCAGGAGTAGGGGAAATGTGTCTATAGTCTTACCCGGCCCAGGGGGCATCGTTTTTCAGCCTGTGACTTAGGCAAATGCTTCCCAAGGTCGCAGGCGCACTCGGCACCTTGTCACCTTTTAAATTCATACTCGTGTGTGTGTGTGTGTGTGTGTGTGTGTGTGCGCGCGCGCGCGTTAGGTGGTGCTCCACAGAGCCCCTGCCTGGAGAGGGCCCAGGGAGACGTACACACTCAGACACACGCGTGAAACAAGCTGGTAAGTGCTTCTGAGTCAGCACTCCCCAAGCTAAACCAGACGACAAGCTTAAAGATGCAGGTGGCAATTCTGGAGGGCTTCCCAGAGGAGAGGGCTTTTGAAGCTACTCATAATGGATACGCAGACCTTTACAAGGAAGAGGGTGGCTTAACCCCCTTCCTCTGAAACCGACCCCTGACCCGGGAGGAATATATTTAGATCGAGTAGGAGAACATGCGTGGCCCACACAGGTCACGCCCGGGATCCGGTCTGGGCCCCCATCGGGGCCTCGGTTACTCCCGGAGCCTAGGAACCGGGTCTCCTACGAAAGCGCCCGGCGCCGCGCAGGGCAGGAAGCAGGGGCGGCCTGTGCCTTCGGGGTCACTGCGGGCCTCGGGGGGGCGACCGGCGGTTCGCGGCTCCCGGGAGAGAACTGGATCCGACCCGTCCCAGCTCCGCGCCCTGCCGCCCCAGGCCGCAGCCTCCGGGGGTCCGCTCCCCGCCCAGTTTCCTGGAGGAGCCCAGGCGCCACGACCCTGGCCCACCTCCGGTTCCCCCGCGACCCCCTCCTCGGCCGCGACGGCACAATCACTGCTGGTCCCTCGCCCGCCTCCCACCCGCCTGGGGGCCTTCTCTGCGCAGACTCGGCCCCCGCCACGCCCCGCCTCCCGTCCGCTGAGGGGTCGTCTCTGCGCAGACTCGGCCGCCCGCCTTCCGGCCGCTGGGGGGTCGTCTCTGCGCAGACTCGGCCAGTCCCGCCTCCCGTCCGCTGAGGGGTCGTCTCTGCGCAGACTCGGCCAGTCCCGCCTCCCGGCCGCTGGGGGGTCGTCTCTGCGCAGGCTCGGCCGCCCGCCGCGCCCGCTCCTCTTGCGGGGGCCGACGCTGGGAAGCGCTCCGCCACGCGGGGTCGTGCGCCTGCTCCTCCTCCCCGGTCTTAGATCCGCTGGCGGCCTGGCTGTGGCCCGTGGGTTCAGGTGGGCGTCCCCAGCGAACAGTTTTCCATGTTTGTTCCGAGTTTTTAGTCTTCCTTTTTTTTTCCACCCCCGCAAGCCTTTGTCGTCTCGTTTGTTGATGCCCTTTATCCGCAAAGCCCTGTCACAGCTTTGGCGACGTGGATGCACGGCGACAGGGTAACGTTTAAAGGGGGAGGTCCTGAAGTGAGAGGCCAGACCCTCAGAGTCCTGATGTGGGAAACAAAGGCGGAGGGAAATGGCGGATAAAGTTCAATTTCCTTAAAACCTGCAGCCCACTGATAAATACTTGAGGCAGGCAGTGTAGGACGTTCTCCAGGAACGCCCTACTGTCTTTATTTATTTTTATTTATTTATTCACTTATTTAATGTTTATTTTTGAGACAGGCAGAGTGTGAGCGAGATAGGGCCAGAGAGACAGGGAGACACCGAATGTGAACCAGGCTCTGAGCTGTCAGCACACAGCCTGACTCGGGGCTCGAACCCATGAACCTTGAGATCGTGGCCTGAGCCGGAAGTCGGATGCTCAACATGCTGAGCCCCCCAGGCGCCCCAGGAACTCTCTCCCTACTGTCTTAACGTTAATGCTTTGCTGAGGGAAAAATAACCTTAGTTTGACAATAACAAGGCCTACAGTATCCTGTGAGTCTTCTCCCCCCCTTAAGTTTTTATTTACTTTTGAGAAAGAGAGAGGGAGGGAGCGCACAAGCTGGGGAGGGGCAAAGAGAGAGGGGGACAGAGGACCTGACAGCACAGCGCCTGTTGTGGGGCTCGAACTCATGAACTGTGAGATCATGATCTGAGCAGAGGCAGACGTTAAACTGACTGAGCCACCCAGTGCCCCGAGGCTTCTTTAGCTTATGAAAATCCCTTTGGAAACTTCCTCTTGACTTTACCTCCCCCAGCTCCCAAGTATATAATCAGCCACTCCTCACCGACCCTGGGCAGTTCTTCCTGCCCATGAGTCCTGTCTTGGTGCTTTAATAAAGCCACCTCTTTGCACAGAAGACGTTTCAAGAATTCTTTCTTGGTCGTCGGCGCTGGACCTCCACCACTTCAAAACGCCATCAGTCGGGGGCGCCTGGGTGGCTCAGTCAGTTAAGCGTCCCACATCGGCTTAGGTCATGATCTCGTGGTTCATGGGTTTTAGCTCCACTTTGGGCTCTGTGCTGACAGCTCAGAGCCTGGAGCCTCTTCGGATTCTTTGTCTCCTCTCTCTGCCCCTCCCCACCCCCCTCTCTCTCTCTCTCTTTCTCAAAAGCAAAACAAACCCGTCAGTCAGACAAAATTGCTCTCCTACTGATGAAGTTTGGGGTGGCGGGTGGGGTGGCCTGGAGCCGACGGCCAAGAAAGAAATCTTGAAGACGTCTTTGGTGCAAAAAGGTGATTCTCTTAAAGCCCGGGGACAGGACCCGTGGGCAGGAAGGGCTGCCTGGGGCTGCGGGTGACTCATTATGTCCCCTCAGGCTGGGAGGGTCGGGTTGGAGTGAGCCTCTAAGGAATTTTGGAAGCAATGTTTCCAGGACCATGAGGGGCTCCCTGATGCCAGGGAAACACCGTCTATTACTGTTCGGTAAAACCTCAGTCATGAGACCCTTCGGATGCGTATCGGGCCGTGAGCTTGGAGCGTGATCCCAGCATACATCTCGGGGCGGTTGAGATAAAGGACGTAGGCGTACGGGATCCTCGAGGTTGGGATGACGTGAAGCTCCGACTGTCTCTTGTCCCCAGCAAAGCGTCATCCTCGAGGCAGCTGGGCTCCTGGAGGAAGGCCACTCTGCTGGCCTCAGGGACTGGCCAGTGGGCTGCAGGCAGGAAGGGAATTTAATTGCTCACTTGCCTCAGTTTCCCAGGTCACCATGGCAGGCACTTCAACCCCTTTCCTTTGTTCCTGGGCGGCCGGGAGTGTCCGAGGAACATCACACAGATCCGGGGCGGGGGGGGGGGGGGCGTGCCAGCCTGTATCTTGCCCTCAGCCCGCCCCGCACTCTCTCATCACTACCGCTGTGGGTTGTGTGACTTTGGGCAAGTTAGATAGCCTCCCTGAGTCCCACTTCATGGTCCCCCTTTTCCTCACTAATTGTAAATATTGTCTTTATCATTAACTAACTATACATATGTATTTGGGTTATGTTTTTTTTAAAAAAACATTTATTTATTTTTGAGAAGGAGAGAGAGACAGACCATGAACAGGGGAGTGTTTCTGTCCACTTACCTCTTTGATAAGAAACTATTACTGTGATCTGTTAAATATGTTTTAGAATCTGGTAGGGCTAGTCCTCTCTTCACTTACTCCTTTTTTTCCTCCCAGAAAAATGGTAACTATGAATATTTTCTTGTGTTTTTGAAAGTTTATTTATTTTGAGAGAGACAGAGACAACATGAGTGGGGGAGGGGCAAAGAGAGGGGGAGACGGAGAATCCCAGGCAGGCTCCACACTGTCATCACGGAGCTGGATCTGAGGCTTGAACCCACAAAACGCTGAGATCGTGACCTGAGCCAAAACCAAGAGTCAGATGCTTAGCCGACTGAGCCACCCAGGTGCCCTTCTTGTATTTATTATATTATTATTTAAAAAAAAATTTTATAGTTTATTTATTTTTAAGACAGAGAGACAGAATGTGAGCAGGGGAGGGCCAGAGAGAGAGGGAGACACAGACTCCGAAACAGGCCCCAGGCTCTGAGCTGCCAGCACAGAGCCCGACACGGGGCTCGAACCCACGAACTGTAAGATCATGACCTGAGCCAAAGTTGGATGCTTAACCGACTAAACCCCCCCAGGCGCCCCTATTCTAGTGTTTTAGTCTCCTTACTCTGCTGCTGCTGCTGCTGCTGCTGCTCCTCCTCTGCCCTCCTTCCACAAAGAACTCTTCTTTCTTGTGGGCAGAGAAGGAAGGAGTCACAGAATTTGGACAGGCTCCAGGCTCTGAGCTGTCAGCACAGAGCCCAGTGTTGGGCTTGAACCCAGTCATGACCTAAGCTGAAGTCCGGTGCTTAACCGACTGAGCCACCCGGGCGCCCCTAGAACTCTTCTTTCTGATCTCTTCTGGGCTTAACATGCTTCCCCTATCAGCAGCGTTGATTAGTCATATAATGCATTTGTCCCACAAATATCTGTGTAGTGCCCACTGTGTGCCAGACACTGGTGATGTGATGAACGTTGAGCCAAACCCAAGGGCCTTTCATGGGACCTAACGTCACGTGGGGGAGCTATTTAAACAATTCCATGAATACGTATAAAATGGGAAGTGCCATGGGTGCTGTGGAGAGTTGCATGCTCCCCTAAGGCTTATAAAAGGACGGTCTGCGAAGGCTTTCTGGAATCCGGCTTTCTCTAGGAGCCAGGCTCGCGAAGGAAACGGAAGTAAAACCCATCGCTAACAACACAGCTTGGCTCCAGGAAAGTCCAGGAGAGACTGACTTTAGGAAAGGCCAGAATTCGGGGATTTAAACCCTGTCATAAGGACTCCTTTCTCTCTCTCCATCTCTTAATTTTGCTTTTCTCTGTATTGACCTCATGCAGTTTGTTCTCCATGGAGATACGTTTCAGGGCTCAAGACCTTAGGGGCAGCAATTCACAGGGAGAGGGCTCTGATTGGCTCTGCCTGGGTCACGTGCCCAGCCCCGGGCCAATCACTGTCTCTAGCGGATGGGGCACTCTGATTGGCCAGCTTGCGTTCCCGCGGGGATGCGGCGGGGAGCCGCGTTGCTAGGAGACCTCCCAGGTGATGGCCGGAGAAGACGGGCGTTGGGTTCCGAAAGAGGAGACCGCGCCTGGGGCCGGGACCGTAGCAGGTGTCCGCCCTGCGCCAGCTCGGGCACCGGCCCGGAGCGCTCGGAGGCCGCCAAGCCACACGCACTCTCTTTGGCTTTATCCCAAGGGCAACAGACACCTGCTAGGGGTTCACCTGGGCTGGGCACCGGCGTGTAAAGAGAGGGAGCCCCCCAACCCACTTAACCTCCTGAGCCCCAGCCCAGCCCCCCTGCGATTTCTCGACCGTAGAGACAGATAACGAAATGCTTGTTGTTCTCAGCCAGTAAATTTGGGGGTGATGTGAAATGCAGTAACAGATGACGGGAAGGTGAATCATTATCGCTGTCACATTTCAGCTCCGTGACAGTTTTCTCTGTCCTGTTCTTTTTTTTTATTTTTCAATGTTTTATTTATTTCTGAGAGAGAGAGAGAGAGACAGCATGAGCAGGGGAGGGTCAGGGAGAGAAGGAGATACAGAATCGGAAGCAGGCCCCAGGCTCTGAGCTAGCCGTCAGCACAGAGCCCATGCGGGGCTCGAACCCACGAACCGTGTGATCATGACCTGAGCCGAAGTCGGACGCTTAACCGACTGAGCCACCCAGGCGCCCCTTCTCTGTCCTATTCTCATCTGTCAGTGGCTTCGCTTGTGATTCAAGCAGTTTTCCCCATCACTTTAAAAAGAAAACTTAAGGGGCGCCTGGGTGGCTTAGTCGGTTAAGCGTCCGACTTTCGCTTAGGTCATGATCACACGGTTCGTGGGTTCGAGCCCCGCGTCGGGCTC
The DNA here is from genome assembly GCF_003009895.1 of Hyaena hyaena. Taxonomy (NCBI): domain Eukaryota; kingdom Metazoa; phylum Chordata; class Mammalia; order Carnivora; family Hyaenidae; genus Hyaena; species Hyaena hyaena. The sequence goes on from NW_024081124.1 coordinate 116,916, forward strand.
TGTGCTGACTGCCAGCTCAGAGCCTGGAGCCTGTTTCAGTATGTGACCCCCTCTCTCTCTGACCCTCCCCTGCTCACGCTGTGTGTGTCTCTCTCTCTCCTAGAAATAAATTAAAAAAAAAAGAAAAGAAAAAGAAAACTTAATTCTTATTTTTGAGGGGTGGGGGAAGGGGTAGAGAGAGAGGGAGACACAGAATCCAAAGCAGGCTCCAGGCTCTGAGCTGTCAGCACAGAGCCTGACACGGGGCTCGAGCTCACAGACTGCAAGATCATGCCCTGAGCTGAAATCGGTGGCCTAACGGACTAAGCCACCCAGGTGCCCCTCCCCCATCACTTTTATGTACTTTGTGAAATCCTTCTTTTGTTGGAAGACTTGGCATTTTACTTTGTGATAAATTGTCATGGCGCAGTATTTATGTTTCACCATATGATGTTTACATCACCCGAGACCAGAAGCTAACCTGATAGGTGGAAATACACGTGAGTGAATATGACTCACCGGAAGTTAGTTGATGGGTAAATATTGTCATGTTTTGATGATTTTTTTTTCTACGCACACTCCTCACTGGAGACTTAGATAATGAGTATTTTAAAAAGGAGCCCTCCTAGCAGTCATCTTTAGGGCAGAAATGTTTCCTTGCTGATGGAAGCTAAGGACACTTGAATCTTTTCAGTGTCAATGCAATGATTGTAGGTTGCCTTCAAAATCTTCATAATTCACTGTGGCTTCTAACGGTCTAGAATCATAGAGACGCAAGGCACTCCAAGTTCTCTCCTTCCCCTTCCCTCCACAATACTCACTCCTGTATGTGTATCAGCAGCAAACATTTATTGAGCAGTTACTATGCACTGCTATTATTTCTGCATGCTGTCTTAAAAATCTCTCGCCTTGTAAGTGACAGACAAGGCAAAATCATGAAGAGAGGAGAGAAGGAAAAAGATCTTTAAAGAAATAAAATAATCTATTAAGTTCCATTAAACATTGTTTTGCCATTTGGTCTGAGAAATGTTAACAAACTTACTGAAACCATCTTAAGAAGATCTCCCAGGGGTGCCTGGGTGGCTCAGTCGGTTAAGTGTCTACTTCGGCTCAGGTCATGGTCTCACGGTTTGTAGGTTCGAGCCCCGCGTTGGGCTCTGTGCTGACAGCCAGCTCAGAGCCTGGAGCCTGTCTTCAGATTCTGTATCTCCCTCTCTCTCTCTGACCTTCCTCTGGTCATGCTGTCTCTAACTCTCTCTCAAAAATAAATAAAAGACATTTAAAAAGTTAAAAAAGAAAAAAGTCCTCCAGTGTCCATGCAAATTACAGGGGTGACAATGATTATGTCATTTCCAGAAAGGCCTTTAAGTAAATGGCTCAATTTTCTGTCTGAATTACAGAATTACCCCCCAGATAAAACATGGGCAAAATATTTGGTTATTTTTTCTTACCAGCAAAGGCCATTTTGCCCATATTGTGTGGACCGGGGGTGGCAGTGGTTTCTTGCCAGTGGTGATTTAACAGATCAAAACATCTTATGGGGCGCCTGGGTGGCTAACTCGTTTGGGCTTCCGACTTCGGCTCAAGTCATGATCTCACGATTCATGGGTTCGAGCCCTACGTCAGGCTCTGTGCTGACAGCTCAGAGCCTGGAGCCTGTCTTCGGATTCTGTGTCTCCCTCTCTCTCTGACCCTCCCCTGTTCACGCTGTCTCTATCTTTCTCAAAAATAAATAAAACATAAAAAAATTCAAAACATCTTAAACACACCTTTATTTTTAGTCAATAGAAAATAAACCTACCAGGGGCGCCTGGGTGGCTCAGTCGGTTAAGCATCTGACTTCAGCTCAGGTCATGATCTCACGGTTCGTGGGTTCGAGCCCCGTGTTGGGCTCTGTGCTGACAGCTCAGAGCCTGGAGCTGCTTTGGATTCTGTGTCTCCCTCTCTCTCTGACCCTCCCCTGCTCATGCTGTCTCTATCTCTCTCTCAAAAATAAATAAAATACTTTAAAAAAAAAAAAAAAGGAAAATAAACCCACCAGTCCTGGGAGAACCACATGGCTTCTGGCCTTTCCTACCCTGTGGACTAAGAGTCTACCTTGTGAAAAAAAAGTGCATAAAATCAAATTAAATTTTACTTTATTATTATTTTATTTATTAGAGAGAGAGAGAGAGGAGGAGGACAGAGAATCTGAAGCAGGCCCTGTGCTGAGAGCAGAGAGCCTGACGAAGGACTTGAACCCACGTTCCTGAGGCAAAGCTGGGTGCTTCACCGACTGTGCCACCTGGTGCCCCTCAAGTTAAAGTTTAAAGCAAGTTGCAGAGCAGTAGTTATACTTCCTCCCTTTCTCTCTCACTGCCTCTCTCACTTCCTTACCTCCTTCCACAAATGTTCACTGAACACCCACTGCGCGTCCACACTCGCTAAGTCACTGGAAATAGCGAGGTTGTCCAGGCGGAAGTGAGCCACCGCGGATGTTGGGGCCCCTACGATGGGCAGATGCGCGGATTGATGGCACTTTCTCGGTATAGAAAGCAATACTGCAAAGAACATCTCTACAGAGGTGCTTGGGTTTCGTTAGGGCAGTGGTTCTCCAAGTGTGGTCTGGACCACAAAATCAAAACGATTTTCATCATAAAACCACGATGTTACTTGCCCTTACTCATGCTTCCTCTCTCATAAACAAACAGTGGCGCTCTCCTGAGGCCACATGATATCAATATTCCAGTGCACTGACTGCAGAAGCAGATATGAGAATGTGTTCTATTAGGCCAGACATTAAGGAGATTTACAAAACTGTAGCACGAGCAAACTCTTTCTCACTAGTTGCTTTGGTTTGAGGACACATAGCTATTTTAATAAAAATATTATTTGTATTCACATGGCTGGATTTACTGTGATCTCCAATGCATTAATAAATATTTTGACTCTTTCTCAGGTTTAATTTCCAATAAGATAAATAAGAATAGGTAGTTTCTGCATAAACAAAATCTCTTTGGTGTCCTCATTTTTAAGAGCGTAACAGAGACACGGCACCAAAAAGTGGAAAAACCACTGTTGGCGGGTCTGTTTGGGGATGTGGGGTTGCTGAGTCACGCAGGGTCCACATTTTCAGCTTTACTAGTTGCTGCCCAATTGTTCTCCAAAGCGGCTAAAACTGACTTTTTAGGGGCACCTGGGTGGCTTAGTCGGTTAAGCGTCCGACTTTCACTTAGGTCATGATCTCGCGGTTCTGGGTTCGAGCCCCGCATCAGGCTCTGTGCTGACTGCCAGTTCAGAGCCTGGAGCCTGTTTCAGAGTCTGTGTCTCCCTCTCTCTCTGACCCTCCCCTGCTCACGCTCTCTCTCTCTCTCTCTCTCTCTCCTAGAAATAAATAAAATATAAAAAAATAAATAAAAAATGTTAAAACTGACTTTTTAAAAAATGTTGTATTTTATTTTTGAGAGAGAGAGAGAGCAAGCAGGGGAGGGGCAGAGAGAGAGGGAGACACAGAATCGGAAACAGGCGCCAAGCTCCTATCTGTCAGCACAGAGCCCGACAGGGGTTAAACCCAAGAACCGTGAGATCATGACCTGA
>NW_024081124.1:121721-153534 GCF_003009895.1 Hyaena hyaena
AGAGAGAGAGAGAAAGAAAGAAAGAAAGAAAGAAAGAAAGAAAGAAAGAAAGAAAGAAAGAAAGAAAGAAAGAAAGAAAACATATGGGCACCTGCGTGGCTCAATTGGCAGGTCATGATCTCATGGTTCGTGGGTTCGAGCCCCGCATCGGGCTCTGCGCTGACAGCTCAGAGCCTGGACCTTGCTTGGGATTCTGTGTCTCCCTGACTCAGCCCCCCCCCCCCCGCCCCGCTCACATACTGTCTCTCTCTCTCAAAAATAAAAAAATATTAAAAAAACATTTAATGCAGAAGCATCTACTGTTAACAAAATTCACAGGGTCTTAGTTTGTGGGTCACTTTATAAGTGACCAAGGTAAATTTAAGCAATTTAGTGTTATTTCCTGATTGTGGCATAAAGTGTTCAACTGTAGCTGATCTAAAACTTTAACTGCTAAAATTTGGCAGCAAGATGTGGGTAAACATAAAACTGAGTTTTATAATAGAAGGATCGAGATGCAGCAATACTACCTCATTGTGCTTCTCACCATGGTTTTGCACAGTGACTGGTACGTTCAACTCTGCTCAGACAAAATGTGGCCACAGCCGTGTGTCACCTGCAGGTTTATGGTGGGGGCTTCCCGCAGCCCGGGATGAGCCGAGGCGAGGTTTTATCCCGAAGCTCCGCGGTGCCAGCGCATGCGCACGTGCGCTCACGGAGGGTGGAAGACCCAGGGAGGGACCCGAGCCCATCACAGTTCGGGACACACATCTGAGCTGTAAGGATGCTACTGAGGCAACTGGAGATTTGCCTGGAGAGTTTCCAGCCTCCAGTGGGACTGAGGGAACTACGTCTTCCGTGGAACCTGCTGTATTTAACGTATCAACAGTCAGGCTCCCAGCAGGTAAAGGTTTCTAAGGGGGTTGAGCCGGGTGCAAATAGGCTGCAGCCTGGAATTCTGTAGGGAGGCTCCTTTTCAAGGGGAAGCTAAATCAGAACTTCTGGTCTTAGCCTTTTGCATTACTCACTTTATTTGACTCACTGTAAGCGGTACAGAACTTGGAGATCATCTACTTCAGCGACTGAGTTGAGAGAAGAAAATGAGGCCTAGGAAGGATCACTTATTCATGCCTTCATTTGGAAAATAACCGTGACGCTCACTCTGTGCACTGAGTAAGTAGGGGGAACGTATAATTTATCATCCAAACCTGGACACTTTTGAGAGTGAGAGGGAGGTGCCATTCATTACAAGGAGACATTGAACGAAAAGCCAAACCGTCCTGGGCAAACCTGAATCTAGACTCGCCCTCAGACCTAACCCTCGCCCTCGAGGGGCGCAGTGTCCAGTGGGAAGGAGAGGTGGGGGGAGTCATGCACTGTGAAGAGTGCAGGGAAATGCTGAGGAAGGCTCCCTGTTGGGAGCCATTTTCTAAAAAAATTTTTATGTATTTTATTTATTTCTGAGCGAGAAAGACACAGTGTGAGCAGGTGAGGGCCAGAGAGAGAGGGAGACACAGAATCCGAAGCAGCTCCCGGTTCCGAGCTGACAGCACAGAGCCCGATGCGGGGCTCGAACCCACGAACTGTGAGATCATGACCTGAGCCGAAGTTGGACGCTTAACTGACTGAGCCGCCAAGGTGCCCCGGGAGCCATTTCTGAACTCATAGGTTAAGAAAGAACTCCTTGTGAGGTTAAAGTAAGTTGCACGGACTCTTATTACCGTCAAATAGCAACCGCTATCCACCCCCACCCAATTGTTTCTGCTTGAGAACCCACCCCCCCTCCCTAAGTCACCTTGGTGATTGGTATTTGGAGTGACTTATTCTGGCCCTGATATGCTGAGTGCACCTTGTGAAGGAACCTATTGTAGGAACTTCTTCTTTTGTGATTATGGGAGCAAACATTTGTGTTTCCTGAAAAACCTGTTTTTCTTAATACTTCCCCTTAAGCAAACAGGCTATTGACCCCTGCCTACAAAGAACTAACTTTGCCTTTTTTATGCTGAAAACATTGTCTTGTGTGCTAAAGATACCTCCCTTCCCTAGAGGATAAGCCTCTAAATCACCTACCTCCATCACTGTGGATAAAGGTTATGCATGAGTCTTCTACAAATCTGTGTTCTGGGAAAATTTTACGTATCAAAGAAATTTGTCATCAGAAATCATTGTCTAAGGCAAATGCTACTTCTGTGCCGTCCCCCAAACAATTATAAAATAAAGTCAAGCCCCAGTCAGCAGAGATGCCTGCCTGGTGACCAGAAAGAATCTCCGGGGCTCTCTCTCTCTCTCTCCCTCTCGCTGACACCGTCCATCCTTCAGGGACCCCTGGACCGGGGCTCCGGCGGGTCCCCCCCAGCCCAGGGAGGCGAGACCTCCGAGAGAAAGCCAGGATCCAGCTGGAGGCTTTGTGGGGGAGGACAGTGAGGGTGGGGGTGGGGGCTGCAAATGGTCACTCTGTGGCGGGGAGGACAGCAGCCACTGAAACGAGGCCTGTGGGGAGCAGGTTATCCGGACCCTGCATGGTGTGCGAAGGTGTGCGGGGGTTACCTTGGTGGGCACAAGGGAGCCACTGAAGGATTTTAAGCAGGGCCTTGACCTACTCCAAGTTGTGTTCTAGAAAGTTCACTCTGAGAGCAGGTGGTGGACGCACTGGGAGAGGAGAGTCAGGAGGCTGTTGCATGGAGCCAGAGGAAAGCAAGGCCAAGGGTAGGCCCCGATGGCAGGGATGGGCTTTGCGCGGTGGAGCTGAAAGCACGTGACGAAGACTGAGTCCTGTGACTAAAGAATCCAGAACAGAGGTCACGGCTACACCGAAGGACGCTGGGTACAGGCGCTAGAACAGAGCCATTCGGGTGTAGACCCTCCCCTTCTCTCAGCGGCCCGCCCCCCAATGGGGCGGGGTCCACTTCGCGCGCTCGCACCCCTCCCGGAGGAGAGCATCTGTTCCTCGCCAAACAGCATCAACCAATCAGTCTCTGTGCCCGGGAGAGTGAGGACCTCTGATTGGCCGCGCTAAATAACATGCTCCAAACAGCATCAACCAATCAGTCTCTGAGCCCGGGAGAGTGAGGACCTCTGATTGGCCGCGCTGGGTCACATGCTCCAAACAGCATCAACCAATCAGTCTCTGCGCCCGGGAGAGTGAGGACCTCTGATTGGCAGCGCTGGGTCACATGCTCGAGCCCGGAGGTAGGAAGGGGGGTGGTGAGGCCGCGCACACTTGGTGCCAACTGAGCGTGGAGGGAAGGGGCTTGCAGGCGGGCGGCCCGGCTGCGTGGCCCCGCAGCCCTGGAGAGGGCCGCCGGGCGAGGTCGGGAGGGGGTCTTGTACCGCCGAGAGCCTGAGACCTTTGATGAGAATAGGGACAGAGTTTCTTTGCCTCGAGAGGGAGGCCGGCTCCAGCCTCCGCCTCTGAGCCCCGAGAGGTAGATGTTCCCCTTTTTTCTCGCCTGGAAGTGGGTGCGCAGAGGGGAGGCAGCCGGCGCTGCAGACCCCGACCTGCCTGCGCTTGGGGTGATGGCTCCACGTCAGTCTACGTCCTGAAGAGCTGGCTCTACAGCGGCCTTGGCTTTGGGTGCATTTCAAGGTAATTACAGACACGGTTCCACCTTCGCCCAACATGCAGCGTGCAGATCATCAAGCGTAGTGAAGTGTTCACACTTTTTCTTTTGAGTTAAAATTTACTTAGGTTGAAATGCAGAAATCTCATTTATTTATTTATTTAAAAAAATTTTTTTAATTTTAGAGAGAGAATCCCAAGCCAGTTCACGCCCAGCACAGAGCCCAACACGGGGCTCGGATCCACAATTCTGGGATCATGACGGGAACTGAAATCAAGAGCCTGATGCTCAGCCTACCGAGCACCGCCACCCCCAGGCGCCCCAAATGCGGAAACCATAAGTGCGCATTCCCAGGGTTTTGACAAATGCATACGTTTATGCAGCCCACACCTGGGGCACATTTATTGCCTAAGGGCGACCGGAACAGCCAAGGGGACCCACCTGGGATTTCGCCGGAGAGGGCAGGGGAGAACTGGCCCGTCAGAGCGGGTTTCTGGGGGCAGTGAGGCTGAGGGGGTGAAGGGGGGTCAGGTGCTTCTCGGACCACATCTCACCAGTGCTGCCCGCTCAGGGTCATGCTTACGTCGTTCAGTGAAACCCTTAGAAACGCCGACCAGACTGGCGCTCCCTAGTCCCTGTTGGCCTTACCGATGTGCTCCCCACCTGGCCGGAAGTCCTCCGTCCGTTTTTATTTGTCAACACCCCCTAAGAGAAGAAAAGGTGAGCGGTGGAACCTGGACACCGCCCTTTGGCCTGAATCCCCGAACACCTCTGAAATTGTAACGAGATCAAGAGCAAATACTCAACAGTGTTATTTGTGAAAGTGAGCCCACCGCGCGGGTAGGTGACTATCCAGCGGCTCTTGGCTTCTTTTTCCTGGATGGCAAAGCCATCACTTCCAGCTTGAAAGGCTAAAAATGCCCAATGCTCACTCCCCAGCCTTTCCCCTAGCTGGGCGCCTGCACCAATCCAGGCCAGTAAGATGTTAGGGAAAGTCGCCTGGGGCTTCTAGGAAAGATTTTCTCTCCACTAAAAAGAGCTATATGGGAGGAAATGTCCCTTTGTCTCCTAACTTCAAATGTTGTCCTGTGAGGCTGTGATGGTTGGAGCTATGGCAGCTACCTGTCATCATGAGTGGTAACACTAAGAGAATCAAAGAAAAGTCAGCCAGTGGTCCTGAGTCTTGGACCTGTGAATGCGGGAGTGCTTACCTCTAGACTTCTTGTGTGAGGCCACCCATTCCTCATTATTGGATGGGCTGTGCCTTGCAGTCAGACACATACTAACTGATACAAATGATCTGTAAAATTTGTTACTGGTAATACCAGAGCATTTCCTGAAAACAGTCCTGTTTGTATCATAAATTTCAGTTTGACTGTTTCAAAGAGAACTATAATCCATGGATTTCTGGTATGAGTAAACCACTAGCTCTCAGAGAAGTTAAGGTGGCAGAGTACAGAGTTTCAGAATGACGTGCTTCAATATTTGTAGGGGTTTTAGCACCATCGTGGTCCCTTCAGACACCACCCGCTCAGGATGGACACTGTCTTCTGATTTCCACCTTTATTTATCTGTCGGTAGGTAGCTGATGGCTGACTCAGGGCTTCCTATGGGGCTGGAATATACAAAAAGGCCTTGTCTAATCTTAATATATTTAATGCTGTCATCCAAGCTGGTAACAACTTTTTTTAAACCAAACCAGCAAAACCATTCCTTTATTACCTGCTGGTGTGTAGGGTAAATTCTCCAGTAAATCATACGCGCTGGGAGAAAACCTACTTGCTTTTGTCAACCTGATTGGCGGGCTTTCTAGTAACGTGCAACATTGTATTAAGGGCCTACTATGTACCAGAGTTTTTGCTGGGTAGGGGGGTATAGCCGTGAGCCAGGCAAGTTCCGCCCCAGAGGAGCCCCCCAGTGAGAAAGGATGAGTAGGGGCGCCGGGGGGCTCAGTTGGTTGAGCGGCCGACTTCGGCTCAGGTCATGATCTTACGGTCCCTGAGTTCGAGCCCCACATCAGGTTCTGTGCTGACAGCTCTGAGCCTGGAGCTGCTTCCGATTCTGTGTCTCCCCCTCTCTCTCTGCCCCTCCTCTGCTCTTGCTCTGTCTCTCTCTCAAAAATAAAATAAACAATAAAAATTAAAAAAAAAATAGAAGGATGGAAAAGCCATGAGACAATTATAATGCAGAGGGAGATGGATTTCCATAGGGTCAAGGACAGGGAGCGGTGGCATCCCAGAGGAGTTCACGCATTCATTCATTCACTCATTCATTCAGTTGATCATTCATGCACCGTGTGGAGCGAGCAGCCACGAAGCGCCTGGGCCCTGTGCCGGGAACAGAGAAAACACTGGGGAAAGAGAGACACGGTCCCTGTTCCCACGTTGCCCTCAGTCTAAGGTGGGGCAAACGGCTCGTCCCAGGGTGCTCTTGCTGTGGGAGGAGAAGCATCAAAGAGGGCACCGCACTCACATTTTGGGTGCTGAGGAAAGGCTCTGAGCAGAGACGGGAAGGAGAAGCTGGGGAGAGATGTTCTGGACAGAGAGGAGGTTCCTGTGGGTCGCCTTAGGGGCAGGAGAGACCACAGACCAGGTCATTTCAGATGGCCGGAGGAGCAAACGTTTGGACGGGGTGGAAGCTGTAAGGGGAAGTTGACACATCTCGGAACCCAAGTTAAGGGGTTTCGGTTTTTTCTGAGGGTAATGGGTGAAGCAGAGATTTAAGCAAGAGAACGAAGCGATCAGATGTTCCCTTCAGAAAGCTGTGTAGAAAGGGGACCGGAGGGTGAGATGCCCGTGGTGGGTGGGGTGGGGGGAGGGGGGCATCCGTTCCTTCTGGGGTATGTTGACCTTGAGGCCCTGCCGGGAGGTCGTGCGGGGATGTCGTGGGAGGGCAGCCGGCCTGGGACTGAGGAGGGGGCGCAGCTGCCAGAATAGAGGGGCGCTGAGCCCCAGGCGCCCACGACAGGAAGAGCCTGAGGAAGAGACGTCGGGCCTCTGCTTTCAACTCTGTCATACATGTGGGTGGTTTTCGGAAAAATGTAGAAGAGGAAGCCATACATGTGAAACACTTCTGCCCTTTGGCCTTCCCCCCCCCCCCCCAAAACTTGGAGGAAAAGTCCTCTCGGGCTCACGGAGGCCCGGGGTCCCACAGGCCGCAGTTGGGGAGCCGCCGGCCACTGTGAGGCGGTAGTCACCCAGGGCGCCGGACGTCCCCGCGGAGTGTGGACACGGCCGAGGCCCGCGTCCCCACGGCCCAGCGGCGCGGGGGGAGGGGCCCGAGCCCCACAGGCGCGCGGTCCGTCTCCCGGGACGGCGCTCGGGCCCACGGTCGCTCCCGGCCGCCCTGGGGTCCACGGGGCGCTCCCCGCGGGCCTGCTCGCGGCTGCGGTTCCCCGCGCTTGCTGCGAACTCGGCGTGTCCGGGCTCGGGGGCGCCCCGTCCGCGGCCCCAGGCCATCAGCGCCGGCCCGAGCCGCCACCCGGGGCTGGGGACCGCCGTCTCGGCGCCGTCCGCACGCGCGTGCTCCAGGGAGGAGGCCGTCACGGGCGTCACACGCGAGGACGCGGAGCCCCCTGAACTCTCGTCTTGAATCTGCCGTTTAATGGCCCGTCCCCCCACCCCGGGGGGCCGGCTCTCCCGCAGCTGACACCGCGACGCGTCACCCGCGTGCTCGGGTCCGGGGGGCAGCGTCTGTGTGTGCGGACGGTCCCCGCGCTGGCGGGAAGCAAGACCCCGGGTGCGCAGCCGGCTCCGCCCGCGCGGCCGCCGTCACCCAGGGGTGTGCGTGGGGGGGGCCGGCTCCCGGGCGCAGAAAGCTCCACTCGGCCTTGAAGAGGCTGCCGGGTGTGACGTGTGGCGGCAGCACGAGCGCCCAGCCGCAGCTGTGCCCAGGCCCCGGGTGCGACGGGTGGGCGGCGGGCCCCGCACCCCCGCAGCACGGCCCGGGTCGGCTCGGACCCAAACACGAGAAGGGAAGGGGGACGGAGTGTCAGGAACGGGCCGTTTCTCACGCGTGGGAGCCGCGGAACCCCGGGGGCACCCGTCCACAGGAGCTCGAGGCCTGGCCGCTCCGGGTCTCCGGGGCGCCTCGGTCGAAGCTCCAGGAGCGTTTCTTTCCCGGCGTCGCGCCACAGCGCCGCCCGCTTCCGGGTCCCGTGGCCGAAGCGCTTCGGTTCCCGACGGCGTGAAGTCCGCTGCGCGAACCGTCGTCAGCTCGCCGCCCGCCAGGAGGGGACACGGCTGCCTCAGAAATGGCGCTTTTCCGCATTTGCAGGGATTTCGACATCATCGTAATCATCCAGAGGCTCAATGTAGCTCGGGATGGAAACCGTCTTCTTATTTCTGACCTTATTGACCAGCGAGTACGTGGCCGGCGGCGGACTCGGGGCGTCCTGCGGGGCTGCAACACACAGAAAGGTCCTTGGAGGCCGGCTGCCAAGTTTATTCGAGACGGATCGCGAGAGCGCGGGTGGGGGAGGGGCAGAGAGACTCCCACGCGGGCTCTGGGCTCGAACTCACGAACCCGTGAGCCGAAACCGGAGCCGTGTATATCCTCAGTGACTCCGCATGATCTCCATGGGTGGGAGATCCCCTCCCTGGTGGGCCAGCCCCCCAGCTGACAGGGGAAACTGAGGTACAGACAGGGCACCGCCCCGGGACCACCCACGTGGGAAAATGGCGGGCGTTGGTCAGACGCGTCGGCTCGCGAGTCCCCTGCCGGAGCCGCACGAGGCGGAAAACGTGGACCCGGGCGCGTCCCCGAGCGGGCACAGTCGTGGGAGACCCTAATTCTCACGAGGCAGTGACACAAAGCCTATTTCCTTTTCGGCACATCCCTCACAGTGACTCAGAGTGTTTTCCAGAACATTCCATGATTGCCGCGGCACGAATCTCTGCTCGGAAGGAAGGGGACAGCGGGGTTTGAAAAGGTGGAACGAGTGAGTCGGGGTACGTAGCGGAAGCACCGGGCTGGCCCCGTGAAGGAAAATGAACCGGCAGCCCCGCCTCAGGCGCTCAGCTGGGGTCGCACGGCCTCGGCCGCCACCGAGGACCCGAGAGGCCGCCACTCACTTCCTGCACAGCCTCCAGCGGTCACTCGCTGCGTCGCCGCGGGTGAGACGCTTAACTCCTCTGTGCCTCAGTGTCCCCGTCCGTCAGGGGGTGGGAACGCGGCTGAGAGGGCGACGTGAGATCGTGCCGGGAAGGGCGGCACACGTAAGCTAACACTGTGATGGGTCCCCTCGGTCCCCTGTGTCCCCGGGGACGACACAGATGCCAGGCAACACGTGAGCTCCACGTAAGACAAGGTCGGGGAACTGCCTTCCGCAGTGGGCGCTCGGAGGTGACCTCTGTGCTGACGCGTGGGGGCTGCAGGACGGCCACCACACGGGCAGCTCCAGGAAGAACATTCTGGTCAAGGGAGCCAGGCAGGGATTTTCTGATGGGAAGCCTGGGAGTCCGGGTGACAGGAGCCTCCCCCCGCCCCATTCCTTCTTTCTCAGCTCCGAGCTGGGATTTGAAGACGAACGAACACACTATCAGGAGTTTTGCAATTTGCTCTGCTCCCCTTTTAACAGGTTTGCCTATTCATTTTTGTAAAACGTTTCTTATTTATTTTTGAGAGACAGAGATAGAGACAGAGTGCAAGCAGGGGAGGGACAGAGAGAGAGGGAGACACAGAATCTGAAGCAGGCTCCAGGTCCCAGCTGTCAGCACAGAGCCGGACGCGGGGCTCGAACCCACAAACCTTGAGATCACGACCTGAGCCTGAGTCCGACGCTGAACTGACTGAGCCAGCCAAGCGCCCCTGAGCTAAGACATTAGATGAATTTGTTACCCTCCCCTGAATGTCACCAGCAGCAGATACTTACGGGCATGTTCTGGAAAGAGCAAACCCCTGGGCGGCAGAGGGGGTAACTGAACTGGTGGTTCATTAAGAACATTCCTGGAGAGAGAGAAAGAGGAGTCAGGGTGTGGGTTTGAGCACGTTGGCTGTCAGCCCCCAAAAGGAAACTATCAAAGGAAACAGACACCGTTGAACATTTAAATCTTCATTCCTAAAAGCTCGAGGTATCTCCTTCCTTCTGTTTTGCACCCCATTTGCATAGGAACCGCATCGTCCAGCCCCGGGGACAGCTGGAGTGGAGGGAAGGAAGGGACTTAGCGTGGAGCACATCCTCCTGGCTTCCCTGGAGCGGGAAGGGGTGGGGGTGGGGGGAAGGGGGGGCGGGAAAGCAGCAGGTGTGTTTCCCTTCGCAAAACACACGTGTCCCTAACGCTAAGGGCGCGCGCATCCTGCGGAGATGCCTGCGTGTGGTCACCAGATGACGTGCGCGAGAAGGTTCCTGGCGGCGTGACTCAGCAGCCCCAAGCTGGACCTTAGGCACACGCGCATCGGCCGCAGAGTGCGCAGTTTCACGAGTGCGAACCTGCAGCCACACGCGCAATGACGCGCACAGAAACATTGACCGATAGAAGCCAGAGGCTGGATAACATACGCTGGCTGATTCTATTGATTAAAACATTTGTTTAAAGCTTATTTATTTCGAGAGACAGAGACGGCATGAGCAGGGAGGGGGAGAGAGGGAGAGAGAGAATCCCAAGCAGATTCCTCGCTGACAGGGCAGAGCCCGATGCAGGACCTGAACTCACGAACCACAAGATCATGACCTGAGCCGAACCTGAGCGTCAGATGCTCAACCAACTGAGCCCCCCAGGCGCCCCTGGCTGATTCCATTTCTATAAAGCATAAAAACAAAAACAAAAAAAAGGTAGCCTCTCCTGTGTCTGATAGTGGCCGTCTTTGGGGTAAGGTGGCTGGAAGGGAGTAGAAGGCAGTGAGCAACTAGCAATTCTGTTTCTTGATCTGGGCGCCACCCACCTGGGTCTGTCCTGTGTGGAAATTCACGGAGTCGTGCTCGACCTTGTCCTCCTTTCTACATTCTATCGCACTTGGGTAGGAAGTTCCAACGAAAAGAGACGCCGGCGAGCCTCTGCCCACACCCGCTATCCCCTCCGTGTACTCTGTCTGACCTCCAAACCGGAAGAGATTACTCTGAGCCACGTTTGGGCCTCCTGTACCTGGTTAAGCGCCCCTGGGGACGCACAAGCCCGTTTAGGACGTTGGGATGGGTGGACAAGGGGACGTGTGGCTAGAGCTCCGTTAGTGGCCTCCATCCAGCCCGCCTGGCTTCCCAGGAGAGAAGGGAATTGATCTGCCTTTGGGAGATACCTGCTCCCCTTTCTCCTCCAGAGCCGGCCTGACCGCAGAAAACACACATGGTGCTCGAGTGTCTGCCGGTCAAAGGGGCTGCCCCACGCGGTGACCTGAGCTTCTCCGGGCCGTGCACCGCGTGGGAAGGGTTGCCTGGTTGTGAATTAGCAAATGCACTTGCCCGTGGAGGAGAGCCCCATGGCGCGATGCCAGGTTTGTTCTCATTAAAGGCGGAATTTTGTGCTTGCACGACACATTTGTCTTACTCCTCAAGGGGGTCAGAATTGGCGGGGAAGAGGTCTATCATTTGCTGGATTCACAACAAAAGTCACTCTAGGAAAGCACAGATTTTGGGGTGCAGTGGGGTTAAATGTTTGACTTCGGCTCAGGTCATGATCTCATGGTTTGTGGGTTTGAGCCCCACGTCAGGCTCTGTGCTGACAGCTCAGAACCTGGAGCTGCCTCAGATTCTGTGTCTCCTTCTCTCTCTGCCCCTCCCCGACTCGCTCAAATTTGTTTCAGACGATGTATTACATTCCAAGAAAAGGCCTGGCCCTTGACCAGCTCCTGGCCCTTAACCTCCAAGCTCTGTGCAAGAATGAAGCACTGTGCGTGCGACTGTGCCAGGAGAAGACTACTAGAAGCTTCCACCTCATTTCCCTGGGCTCCACCCTATGTGCTTTCCCTTTGCTGAGTTGACTCTGTCCCCTTCCACGGTAATAACCCAGAACCATGAGTGTAGTAGCTTTTCTGGGTCCTGTGAGCCCTTCTCGTGAATCATCAAGCCTAAAGGTGATCTTGGGGACCCCCGACCCAGCAATCATAAGAGACCCAAATGGATCACAAAATGCAAAAATAAAGCGAATGCCATCGTATCGTTAGGCACACAGCCTTGAGAGGACTCTACTGCTCGTCCATCTAAGTAAAAGCAGAGTAGGGGGAGAGGGGGAGATGGGCATGAGCACTGGGTGTTATATGGAAACCAACTTGACAATAAACTATAAAAAAAAAAAAGAAAGAAAGAAAAGCAGGGTAGGGGTGCCTGGCTGCCTCTCGTTTGCTGGAGCCTGCGACTCTTGATCTCAGGGTTGGGAGTTTGAGCCCCACCCTGGGTGTAGAGATTACTTAAAATAAAATCTTGAAAGAAAGAGAGAGAAAAGAGAAGGAGGGAAGGAGGGAGAGAGACAGAGAGAAAAGAAAGAAAGAAGAAGAGGAGGGTCGCCCTAACTCTGAAGGGTGGGCCCAGCACACAGGGCCTGACCTGTGACCTCTCCCAAAGGACCAGACAAGGTCAACTGGGAGAGCAGAGCCCAGATGGGGCCCCTCCCCTGGGGGCGGGGAATTGGCAGACAGGACAAGTCACCGGCTGCGCAGGCGCAGTGGGCTCCCCCCCCCCCCGCGGAGAAGCGCAGGTGCTTGGGCCACGTGACCGGGCGGCTCTCACGTGTACTGTACTTACTCGTACATTTTCTCCTCGTCACTGTGCCCGTTTCCCGAGGACTTGGCGACGTCCCACTTCTTGCCTAAGGATCCAAACAGGCATTAATTGTCACTTGGGAAGAGTCGGCAGAAGGGGTGCGTGTGCGAGAGGCCCCGAGACGTCAGGCGCGTGCCGGGCGCGCAGGGGGCGGAACCTCGGGGAGAAATGGCTGGGGCCGGCCGGGTGGGCGGGGCCGGCCGGGTGGGCGGGGCCGGCCGGGTGGGCGGGGCCGGCCGGGTGGGCGGGGCCGGCCGCGCGCCCTCTGACCGAGCCCCGGTCACCTCGGTCACCTCGTCCCGCGTGCACAGCCCGCGCTCGGAGGTACCCCGGGCGTGCCGGGCGCACGTCACCGTTCGTGCTAAGCTGCGTGTTCACGGCGGTGGCTTAAGGCCCGGGAGAAGGGGGAAGGGTCTGTTCAGGGTCCTACTTTCGTCCGGATCTAAGAACGAAACATTTCAGGAAGGCAAATGGACGGAGGGCTATGGGAGGCGGAATATGCCCTTCGTGTTAAAAGGACAACCACACTTAGTCGGTTGAGCGTCCGACTTTCGCTTAGGTCATGATCTCGCGGTTCGTGGGTTCGAGCCCCGCGTCGGGCTCTGTGCTGACTGCCAGCTCAGAGCATGGAGCTTATTTCAGAGTCTGTATCTCCCTCTCTCTCTGACCCTCCCCTGCTCACGCTGTCTCTCTGTCTCCTAGAAATAAATAAAAATTAAAAAAATTAAAAAAAAAAAAAAAAAGGACAACCACAAAAAGGGGCTCCGGGATGGGTCAATCAGCCAAACATTTGGCTTCGGCTCAGGTCATGAACTCCGGGTTCGTGAGTTCAAGCCCCAGGTCCGGCTCAGAGCCTGGAGCCTGCTTTGGATTCTGTGTCTCCCTCTCTCTGCCCCTCCCCTGCTGGATCTCTCTCTCTCTCTCCTCCTCTCTCTCTCTCCCCCACCAAAATAAACCTTAAAATACATTTCTTAAACATCTATAAAACAAGAACAAAAAACAACTAATTACCATCAAGGGGTCGAGGGCAGAGACCATTGAACAAGAAGCCCAGTGGAACTGAGTTCTGGTCCCAACTCTGCCACCGACTCCTGTGAGCCCCCAGTCAGGGCTCTTCCTCTCTCTGAACCTTAAGGCCACATCTCTAAGAAAAGATGGAGGGAGCCCGCACCTGTCAGCACCGGGCGAGCAGGGGTCTGGGGCTGTCCCAGACGCCGCGGCAGGTCGGTGCCAGGGTGGCCTGCCCAGACCGCCCCGGGGGAGGCAGCCGCACCTGCCAGTGCCTTTACCATCCCCGGGTCATCGGAAGGGATCAGATCGCACGAAAACACACCATCAAGTCAAGGATATCAGGTTTTGAGAGAATGGACGGCAAAGCGGAAACCCGCTTGTAGATGGTGTGAGGTTAGCGTCATACCCCCAGGAAGCTGCTTATATACGTTTTGAAGGTGCCAAGTACCCGTGGCCCAGGCGGCTGTCATCCTGAAAGGTTCAGGGTCTGACCCTAGGGGACACAGTGGTGGTGGCCGAAGCGTCCATCACGGACTGAGCCCATATTTCGTGCCTCAAGACATTTTGTTCTTAACCGCGTTGGTGGGGAACGATCGACCTAGAAAAGGCTGTGTGTATCCCGTGTATACAACACGTGTTCAACTCGATGTGCTCGGAACTGAGGCGGCCCCTGACGTTCTCTGGACCCGTGCCGTCTCCCAGGTCCCAGAGGTGAGAGCAAGAGTCGAGCTGGAGAGAGAAAGCCCTGGGCCAGCGTGTGCCTCCACGGATCCTGCCCGTACCCACACCCTGGGCGCCGGGAGGGCGCCTGCAGCTGGGGAAACTGAGGCCCGGAGATGCAAGGTAGAGGCAGAGCTGGGCTCAGACCCAGGATACCTAATGCTTTACCCACAGTCCAGCCACCCCAGCCCTCCCCCCCCTCCACCGCGCGGGTGAGACCGCCGTTACCCTGTCTCAGCAGCTGCCGACAGATGCAGTACAGGATGAACCCCAGGCCCACGGACACGATGACGATGGCCACGGCTAGGATCATCAAGAAATTGTCCCTCCACCAATCCATCGTGATGGGACCCTGAGAAGAACGGAGACAGAGGAAACAGACATGATTGGGGGCGTCTGGGGGGAGGGGTGGGGGCCACTGTCTCCCGCGTTTCAGGGCTACCTCTGCTTAGGGGTCAGGCGGGCGGAGGCTCAGAAAACCCTGGGAACCGTCAGGCGTGGCCCTTAGTCTCGGAGCTTCCGTGTGTCCCCGCGTGCAGCACGGAGTGAGCCCGCCTAGTGCTTCCCCGGAGACTCACGAGCCCCAGAGATCAGACGCGTCCCGTCCATAGGAGGCTGACTCACTGCTCTGTCTTCCGTTGTCAAAGGTGCAGGGGACTAATGTCATTGGAAGAATAACTAAGTGCTGTCACTTTTATGTCCAAGGGGCAACAGAGACTTAACTGCTATTGTGATTTTGGCCTGGGGGCTAGAGATATACCTTGGTGGGTCTCTTTGAGTGGGGCGTGGCTCCGAACGGGGAAGGTGAAATGCAAAGTTAGGCCAAGTCTGGGAAGAGCAGATCTTAAGTGTTCTCATCACAGAAAAGAAATAGTGACGTTGGCTGTGGTGGCGGGCATTTCGCAATACGGTGAAAGCTTGGGGTCTTGTTATGCGAATGTTCCGCAAGATGAGCAAATATTTCTAATACATTAAAACTTTTAAAAATATTTATTTACTTTTGGGAGACAGAGAGACAGAGGGCAAGCAGGGGAGGGGCAGAGAGGGGGGAGGGGCAGAGAGAGAGGGAGACACAGAATCGGAAGCAGCCTCCAGGCTCTGAGCTGTCAGCACAGCTTGAACCCACGAAACACAGGATCATGACCTGAGCTGAAGTCGGATGCTTAACCGACTGGGCCACCCAGGTGCCCCAAATAATAAATTTTACCTGGATAAACGATTGATGTCTTATAATACGAGTAGTATCTGATGCAGAACATCCCATGATCAACACTGGTTCTCTCCCCCCTCCCTCCCCCTTCCTTCCTCCCTCCCTCTCCCTCTCCCTCTCTCTCTCTCTCTCTCTCTCTCCCCCCCGCCCCGGGATCGGGGGTGATTCCCATGCTTGGATGCTCCCTCTCAGGCCGTGGCGTTTGGCAGCAGTCTGATTTTTTCGGAACATTGGAAGGTGGCCACAACTGGCACTAGTGTATTTTTGTCACTTCAAAGTCCCCATGGACAGTCCTTTGCTTCTCCAGACAAGAGTGAGCTCCGGAATGCTTTGCCCCATTCTATGTCGTTGGACAGGTTCCTTGTTAAAGTTACATGAAAGGAAAAAGGTTCTGTTGAGCCAATAGATCCCAGTGATTCCGTTAGAGAGAGTGAAAGTTGTCCTAAAAGATAATTCTCTGTTCTCTTGTCTCCTTCACACCAGCCACGAAGGTTTTCAAAGGGAAGTGCCGGTTAATTTGTTTGTGTTTCTTTGTATTTTGTATTTTCTTTTTCTTACGTTTTAAATTTTTAAAAATTTCAATGTTTATTTTTGAGTGAGAGAGAGAGCGAGAGAGAGAGCGTGCACATTAGTGGGGGAGGGGCAGAGAGAGAGGAAGACACAGAATCTGAAACAGGCTCCAGGTTCTGAGCTGTCAGCACAGAGCCCGATGCGGGGCTCGAACCCATGAACCGCGAGATCATGACCTGAGCTGAAGTTGGACACTCAACTGGCTGAGCCGCCCAGGCACCCCTCCCTTATTTCTCATGGGGAAAATCGCTTTGATATACAATTACACTGGATTACAAGCATGTTTCCAGAACAAACTATGCACTAGAATCAAAGTTTTCTTGTATCCGATTGTATCCAGTCAACAAACACATTGTGCATTTTATTTTATTTATTTATTTATTTTTAATTTTTTTTAATGTTTTATTTATTTCTAGGNGCTGACTGCCAGCTCAAGAGCCTGGAGCCTGTTTCAGTCTGTGACTCCCTCTCTCTCTGACCCTCCCCTGCTCACGCTGTCTCTCTCTCTCTCTCCTAGAAATAAATAAAAACGTTAAAAAAAAATTAAAAAATAAATTGCACGGTGTTATTAAGTCAATTATATCTCAATAAAGCTGGGGGGAAAGAAAGGAGAAAAAGAAAAGAAAAGAAAACAAAACAAAACGGTAAGAGAGGGGAAAGTCCGAGGATTGTTAGAAAGTCCCGGTGGGGGAGGCTGTCCAGAACCTTCACAGGACGGTTATGACTAACATTCAGTCAGAAGCTGTTGTCCGAGCCGTTGGGCTGTCGTCTTCCGATCCCGTCAAATCCTCAATAAAACTGCACAATGAAAGCTTGTGTGAGCAGAGACTGGGGACTAATGACATGTGCGCTGCGGCTTCCCAACCAGGGGTGACATATGGCCAAGGACAGACAGCAGGTGCCGGGCCCCAAGCGATGGGGGGGGGGGCCTGTAGGGGCGGGGCTCCCCCAACCCACAGCGTGGGCACTTTGCCTGTTCCTTTGGATATTAAAGGAAAAAATGACCCTTGAGACCTGGCATGTTCTGGGTGTGTGAGGATCAACTTCCTGGGTCATCATGTAGCCAGAGGAAACTCGCGCATGCATATTCATGTACCGCCATTTCCAGTTATGCTTCTGAGTGACATTAACGCTATAAACAGGGACCCAGGCAGAAGAGCAAGGACAAGGTCAGGGCCGCTGAGGCCATTGTTCCTATAAAGCCTTCTGGCTTGGCTTACTGTTTGTTTATTACTTATTTATTTTATTTTTAATTAAGAAAAACATTTTTTTAACATTTATTCATTTTTGAGAGACAGAGACAGAGCATGAGGGAGGGAGGGGCACAGAGAGAGGGGGACACAGAATCCGAAGCAGCTCCAGGCTCCCAGCTGTCAGCACAGAGCCCGACGCGGGGCTCGAACTCACAAGCCGTGAAATCGTGACCTGAGCCGAAGTCGGACGCTTAACCGACTGAGCCCCCCAGGCGCCCCTTGGGTTACTATTTAAACATGTGCTTGTATTACTGGCATAGTTTCCTCATTTCTTTATTACGTTGTTCCATTATAATTTGGATTTTCGGCTCCCAACTTCGTTTCTTTGGTGAAGGTTAGGCTTGATCAAACATAATATTTTTGGCCATTAATCCGGTTATACGTAGCAAATCCAACTGTACATGCATCATTCTGCAGCTTCTTTGCTCAACTTTTTGCTCAGCGTTATTTCTCCACGGCAGTGGGTGTGCCAGGAATTTACTCTTAGGAGAGGGAAGTGTCAGCTGGCCAGGCAGCCCGGCCCCAGGCACGCTCTCAGCAGAGGCTGTGGTGTAAATCACCTTTTCAGGACGCTTGGAAGACAGCGATACAGGAACAAGAAAAAAGGGGAAAAGGGAAAGCATGGAGACTGGAAACTTGGCTCTCGGGAGGGCCCAGTGAGGTCACAGGGCACTGGACTTAAGAAAATGCTACATATCGGAGAGTAGGCTCTTTGTTTAATAAACCTAATTGGAACCTGACCTTCTTTAGCGCTGGGAGATGGAAGGAAGGAAGGAAGGAAGGAAGGAAGGAAGGAAGGAAGGAAGGAAGGAAGGAAGGAATGGGTGGATGGGTGGATGGGTGGATGGACGGAAGGTTGAACAGATAGAATCCCCCCCCGTTTTCTCATTCTCTCCTCTCATATTCAAATGTGTATCACCTGGTTCCTTGTCTAATTTGTCTCCCATATTTTCTACCTTTTGTCTTTTTGTTTTAATCTTGAAAGATTTCTCCAAAAAGCAACACAGACATACTCTTTAGGGCAAGAGAAGTGAACACCAGGGCCCAAGAGTTAAAAGCTATTGCATCTGAGGAGACGAAGAGGTGGAATGATGGAGGCGGGAAGACCAGGGGCTGTCATTTTCTGCTGTAAACCCTCTGAATCACTTGATTTTTAAAAAAAATTTTTTAAATGTTTTTTTATTTATTTCTAGGAGAGAGAGAGAGACAGCGTGAGCAGGGGAGGGTCAGAGAGAGAGGGAGTCACAGACTGAAACAGGCTCCAGGCTCTGAGCTGGCAGTCAGCACAGAGCCCGACGCGGGGCTCGAACCCACGAACCGTGAGATCACGACCTGAGCCGAAGTGGGACGCTTAACCAGCTGAGCCCCGAGGCGTCCCGCCAGCAGGCGTTTGGAGTGCGTTTGGGGCACGGGCAGCCCGCAGGTGCTTTCCATCGGTCCCCTCACCGTACCCTTGAGCGGCCTGCCTGAGGTCACCTGGTGGGAAGGAGGCGTGTGCTTTCCCTGGAGGTGCCAGCCCTTCCTTGCTGGCGTCAGTCGCGATGCCACGAGTCATCGGGTTCAGGATATCTTCCTCGACGGCGCACAGCCGTAGTGGGGAGATGGTGGGGGACACGGGGTTCCCCAGGATGAGGGAACAGAAGTCCGGGGTTCCCCCAGGCCCAGGGCCAGACAGCACATCCCTGCGGACTTCTCTGCAGACCGAGATGCGCTGTCTTTCTGGAGAGGGCGGCTGGGCGAGGAGGGTCCCCACAGAACCCCGCCCTGTCCCCGCTGGGTGTCCTCTGGGCTCCGGGCCGGTTCCATGGCCGTGATGCTTCCCGACAGGGGACACGGGCTCTGGGCAGCGATGGGGGGCGTTCCTGCCCATGGGGGGCGTGTGCAGGTGGCTGGCTGGACCCAGCTCGGGCTCCGCAAAGTGTGCAAGCTGAACCCCACCTGTGTCGGCCGGCCGGACAGGACTGTGGGGTGCAGGGCTCCCCGGAGCTGCTGAGGGGCGGGCCCAGCGCGTTGGCAGTCGGCCCACAGCGAGTCTCTCAAGGGATCCCTTGGGAGACACTGAGTCTCCACCCAAACCACGAACTAGATCAGCAGGAAAGGCCACTGGTGAGCGACTCCCACGGAGAGACGTCTGTCTGTCTGTCCTCAGTGCAGGGTGGGGTGCAGGGGGGCGGACGTAGCCGCTGTCCCTTCCTCCTGTCCCCTCACTGGGGCAAAGTGAGCGGCTTTGACTCAGAAACTGAAGCTTTAAAATGAGCCACATTTTACAAACTGAGTCTGTCCAGCCATCAAAAGTAACTTGAAAGTTTTAGAATTGGACTAAACTGTCCTTGGGGTGGCCGCCCCCCTGCTGGGGCAAGGGGGAGCCCCCCCCCGGTCAGGGGCACGAACCCGCGGTGCACAGTCACCACTAGCGCAGGGGGTTAGAACAGCAGGAAGGCGCTGTCTGTTCCCCGGGGGATAAGGAGTCCCACACGCCACCGTCACAGAGCTAGAAATCCAAGCGTGGGCAGGGCTGTGGCCCAACCCCCCTCCCCCCACCCCTGCCGCCGATGCTCCACTTCCTTGCTCTGTGGGCTTCTAGAGGCCGCTTGTGTTCCCGGCTCATGGCCCAGCAGGCTGATTCCTCCATCGCCACATCTGCCTCTGACCTCCTCTCCCGCCTCCCCCCTGCACGCGGACAACCCGAGATGATCTCCCCATGGTGGGGTCCCCCGACCAGCAGCCCTAATCCACCTGCAGCCTCAGTGCAGGGACCTGACGGTGCCAGCTTCTGGGGGTGAGGGCGGGGGTGGGGTCGCTGCACAAGCCACCTGGGGTTCTCACCTCAGTAGGACAGGACGCAGGTCTAAAGTGCTTCCATGTAGGGGCGCCTGGGGGGCTCCGTCGGTTAAGCGTCCGACTCCGGCTCAGGTCAAGATCTCACAGTTCGTGGGTTCGAGCCCCGCGTCGGGCTCTGTGCCGACAGCTCGGAGCCTGGAACCTGCTTTGGATTCTGTGTCTCCCTCTCTCTCTGCCCCTCCCCTGCTTGCACTCTGTCTCTCTCTCAAAATTAAAAAACATGAAATAAATAAATGAAGTGCTTCCGCGGCTGCTGGTTGGCGAGCGCACATTCTTGCCTTCGGGAAGTCCGGGAGCAAAGGGGCACAGGGATGGCTCTCCGTCTTGGACAGAGTCCACCACGCGGCGGCCGACGCTGCCCACCCGGCTGAGAGGCCCGCGGACCTGCCACGGGGCTGGGGACGGACTCGGGTCCTATCTCTGGGCTGTGTCTGCCACACGGGAGGGAGAACCCTTGTTTCCGAGAGTCTGAGGACACAGGCAGGGTCGCAGGGCAGGACCGGAGCTCACGGGGAAGGCAGGGCCCGCGGGTGACCCAGGGTGGGGGCCCAGGGTCCGGTACAGGCCCGAGGAGGAGCAGAGCCAGGCCACCCCCAAAGCACAGGTCCGCGGGCCCAGGGCACGGGAGGGGAGGGGCTGAGTCCCCAGGTACAGGCGCTGGGAGGGGTCAGGAGCCCGGGCCTGACCCCAGTTCCCGTCAACGGGGGGTGGGGGGGAGCCCTTGGTGGACCCCACACACACGGGGGGGGAGCCCTTGGTGGACCCCACACACACGGAGGAGGAAGGAAGACAAGATACGTGGTGGGGGCGCCGCCCTGCTATTCACTGAGCGGCTAGGATGCTTCAGACGCTGGGTCAAGAGCACGAGGAATATGGAAGCTCCCCGCCCTCCCCGAACCCTGGAATCACCCGGGTAGCTTGAAAACCTGCCTGTCTGCCTGCCCTACACCGAGACTCCGAGTTAACCGATCCGGGCCGGGGCCTGGCCCGAGGGGATTTTATCTGTTTCAATACAATTTTGCAGAGGAGTCTAACACGAGGCGGCCGAGGTTGAGAACCAGGGATCAAACGTCATCTCTTGACCCTGTGATAACCTTCCCCGAGCACCAGCTAGTATCCCCCTTCGTTTACAGCTGAAGACGTAGAGTTCAGAGAGGTTAAGCAATTTGCTCAAGGTAACACAGCCAGTAATGGACTAACCTAGGATTGCAGCTCAGGCCAGTCAGACGCCAGTGTGTGCGGTCTTTTTACTCTGTCGGGCTGACCCCAGGCTGGTAAATGCTTCTTTTCATAACAGAACTGAAAGCAGAACCTCGTTCAAGAGCTTCCAAAACTGGCAAGACTTCAGCCTTGTGCCACGAAATTAGAACCGCGGTATGAAAATGCGTCTCAGAAAAGCACCGGGTGCCGTGTGCTCCCTGGTGCCCTGCGCGCCCCCGTCTCACTTCATCCTCTCAACGGAGGCTGGTGGTTACCAGCCCATTTTACAGATAAGACCATAGGAGCTCAGAAGATCTCAACTACTGGCCCGGGGGCGCAGGGCCAGTGAGCGGGGAAACCAGAAGCCAAACCCAGGTCTTTTGGGCTCCAGGACCCTGACTCGTGTGACCCCCAAAGGGCGGCTCTGGGAAGTGTGTGAAAACGCAGATGCCAGGCTCCCAGGCCCCTTCTCCGCTCCCCGTTCCCATTTGGGGGTCCCGCGTGGGACTGGGGGATCGGCCTTTTCAACAAGCGCCCCGAGGGGCTCCGCCTCAGGGAGGGACGTGCATGGGGCCGGTCGGCAGAGCCCCCCCCCCACTGGGGCAGCTGAGGAAGCTGGCGGCTTCCCCCCACCCCCACGGTCAGAGGCAGCAGCAGCACGGGTGGGAGAGGAAAGGCGCTGAAAAAGACCCCGGAACTTTTTCCTGTGTGCTCCTCACAATGCCCGAAATTCCGTCATCAACCAGTCACTTCTCTGCAGAGCCAAGTTCCAAGCTCCCTCTCTCCACTTCCTCTCCATTCAAACTCATTTGCCTGGGTGTGCCAGACTCTGAGGAAGAGAAACCGGTTTTTACTATGGTGTGAATGACTTCCTTGGGTCCCCCGGGCACTGGATTCCTTCCTTGAATCCCCTAGGCCATTGGCAAGTGCAAGGCCATCCTAGGATCCTGTGCAAGGTCCTCAGAGGATATAACCTCATGCGATTTAGGAACAAAGACTCTCCTATCTCCGCTTCCTCCTCCTGCCTGGTCACCCCTCTTCCCATTTCTCCTTAGTCATCCTGCCCTCAGGACGGGCTCTGAATGCCATCCACACTGTGACGTGCGTAATGGATAACAGCCTAAGTGTGTGTGCGTGGGGGGGGGGGGCGCTCCAGGGTCGGAGTGATGTAAACCCAGGAGGCAGGAGAAGGCGGGACGCTGCTGCGCTGAGGAAGGCTTGCTGGGTGCTGGGTGGGGCGGGTGGGAGATCAGGCCAAGGCCAGACTCCGCCCGGGGCGGCGGGGGGCGGGGGGGGGGGTTACTGGATGGTTTTCCCGGTGGCCCAGGCTGGCGAGCCTGCGCTCTCTCCATCACCCGGAACACAGAAGGCGCTCCGAGCGGGTGTGAGTGTGACGGTGGCCTCTCTCCAGGCCCTACGGGTGTACTGCCCCCCCCCCCCATGATGCCGGCAGGTGGGCCTCTCGGGGTCTGCGTGCTACAGCCCCCTGGCCCGGCCCCGCCCCCCGCTCTGCACCTGCTCAGTTGGCATTGAGCGCCAGGCCCAGGCCGGGAAGCAGAGACCCGGCCGGGCTGCGGCGCGGCCCCAGTTTCTCACTGGTTTCCCAGCCCTCCCCCAGCCCAGCACCCCCCACCCCCGGGCCCTCCTGGGGGCGAGATGACTGGCGGAGCCCAGTCACCCACCCAGCCCTAGCTCTCACTTCCCCTAAAGGCATTTCCGGGGAGTCGGCGCCAGAAGTCACACTCCACCCTCAGCTGGGAATTCCGGAGACTGGGTTTAGGCCGCACTTGCTTGTTTTTGGTTTTTTAAACCAAGTTCTGTAGCGTAAGAAACACAGTTTACGGTGTGACAGCTGTGCGTACGTTCGCGTACAGGACACGTGCCGTGAAGTGTCCCCCGAACCGGCTGTGTGACCCCTGGGAGCGCCAGCATGTCTCCCCCAATCCAGCCTCGCTCGCTCGTGACGAAAGTGGTGGGGGTGGGCCCGCCTACTGAAAACTCGGGTTTTCTCGTGGAAAAGGAATGGTCTCAAGTCATGAGTCCAGAAAGGTGGGCGGAGAAGGTGGGGGGGGCCGGGGGGGAATAGGGTTCTAGAAGATTCTAAGAGGCCTCCAGGAAGCCTCTGTGGGAGGAGGCAGGCTTGCACGCAGCTCTAGAGGGAAGGTGAGGCCCTGTCCCTGCTCGTCCCCAGGAGTTAGGGCTTGGAGGCGAGTCCCCTTGCCTGAGGCGGCCCCGCCGAGACCAGAAGGCTGTTGAGCACCTGCTGGGTCTCCAGGACTTAGTGTGGGGGCGCCTGAGGGGCTCAGGCGGTTGGATGTTCCACTCCTGATATGGGCTCAGGTCGTGATCTCCTAGATCACGAGATCAAGCCCCACGTCGGGCTCTGTGCCGACAGCGCGGAGCCTGCTTGGGAGTCTCTCTCTGTGTCTCTCTTTCTCTGCTCCTCCCCCGCTCTCTCTCTCTCTTTCAAAATAAATAAACTTAAAAATACTTAGTATGGAAGGAAGAAAGTAAAAGATCTCATTAATAAGCGTCTATATGGATCACACACGGGAAGGATATTTAGATGTATTGGGTTAAGTGAGATGTATTATTAAAACTAATCTCAGCCTTATCTCCCCTTTCTTTTAAATCTTCCCCCAACTGAAATGCTTCTCCCTCCTGCCCCGCTCACGCTCGGATTCTCAGGACCTGGACGTGTGACGTCATACTTACTGACGTCAGCTCAAAACACGTAAAACCGAGTAAAGACAGAACGGATTCGGCAGAGGAATGGGAAAACAGGCTGGTGCCACGAGGTCCATCCAGAGACATAAAACGCGGATCCCAGTGCCCAGGACACCGATGCTGAGCCCTGGACGCAGAGGAAAGCAGCCAGGTATAGACTGTTGTCCAACGCGTCGACTATGCGTCTGACGCAGACGCCTTTCCCTCGTGTTAATTATACCCCGTTCAACAATTCGAGAGGGAAGGAGCCGTGCGGCCGGTCCCGTGTCCCGCAGACTTGGTAACAGGACTCGACCCTGTTCATTCATGCTCACCCGTCAAGGTGAATTTTAGTGTTTTAAAAAAAAAATTTTTTTTAAATGGTTTTATTTATTTCTGAGAGAGAGAGAGAGAGCGAGCGAGCGTGCAAGCAGGGGAGGGGCAGAGAGAGAGGGAGACACAGAATCTGAAGCAGGCTCCAGGCTCCGAGCTGTCAGCACAGAGCCCCACGCGGGGCTCGAACCCACAAACTGTGAGATCGTGACCTGAGCTGAAGCTGGACGCTTAACTGATTGAGCCCCCCAGGCGCCCCTGTTACAAGTTTTTAAGGGGCGCCTGGCTGGCTCAGTCGCTGGAGCATGCGACTCTTGGTCTCGGGGTTGTGAGTTTGAGCCCCACGTTGGGTGTCGAGCCCACGTCAATAAACAAATGAACAAACTTAACCAAAAAAATCTGGGCGGGTGGGGTAACGCCCAGTAACACTGGTGGGGTGTGCAGTAACACGCAGTCACCTCGGATTCCGTGATACCATTTCTAGTAATCCAGCCTAACCAGTGATCCAAAGGAAGTAAGACCTAAATGCAGAACTACAGCTTCGGCCCGGATAAGCAGGGCGCAGGCAGCGTGCGACGGGGCAGAAAGGGGCACGAAGGCCCCGCGATGGGCTGGGAGGGAGCCGACGAGCAGTGGGGAAAAACCCCGCGAAGAGCAGCCCGGGGCGGGGGAGGGGGGACCGAAGAAAGGCGGGTGCGGTGCATGCGGACACGTCGCCACAGGTGTGGCCGAGCCCCTCGGGGACAGAGCACAGAGCCCGCATCTCGGGCGCGACGGGGAGGCTCCTCCTCGGTCTCTCTGCCGCCCAGCCCGCCGTGAGGCGTGAGCGGAACCCATTTTCCAGCCCTGGGGCATCGCATCTTTATAAAGAGCTTCTCTCCCCTTCCTGAACAGGTGGCTTTTCTGGTGTCGCCACGGGTGTTCCAGGCGTTGTGTCTGACTTCCGCAGAACCTCCCGGAATTGCGGATTACTCTGGCTTCCCGAGTTATCCCAGGGTTTCCGCAACCCAGAAGTCCTCCCTTGGGTCCAACCAGATGGCCTCGCGCTGTTGCGGGCTTTCTTGGTTGTTTGGTTCTGAGAACGTGGGGACCTGGAGCCCTGTCACCTGGCGGCTGTCGGGTGTGGTCAGTGGGGGAGGGGGGTGCCGGCAGTGAGGCCCCCCCGCCCCCTATTTCCTCTCCACAAAGGATTTACATCAAAATGAGACAATGGTAACAATGTATCCCCGCCTCCCAGGGGAGAAAACTAGAAGCCAAACACCAAAGTCCGCCTTGGTTTTTCCCAAGTGGCTACTTGTGGGGCCAGTGTCCCCCCCTTTCTCTGTAGTTTTCCAGTTTCGCGGGGAGCCGAAGGGGTGGGGGGAAGGTCCTAAAAGTAACAAGAAGTGGGGGTGCCCAGGGGGCTCAGTCGGTTAAGCCTCCGACTTCGGCTCAGGGCGTGTTCTCACGGTTCGTGGGTTCAAGCTCAGGGCGCGTGAGCCAGGAAAGGAGTGGCTCTTGGGACACAGGTGATGCGAGACGGGACAGAACTGGGCACACGAGGAGGCCAGGCCTCCTCCGAGGAAGTTTCCCAGAAGCTCCGCGGGGATCGGAGCTCAAGCCCGCGGCCACGGGATCCCGGGATCCCTTACAGGTCCCTAAATACCAGAGACACAGGCACAGAGATGCCAAGGCTGGTGGCGTTCTAGGCTTTTCCGGCAAGAGTCCCGAGATGCAGCTCGAAGTTCACATTGTCACCCCCTCGCCCCCCCCTCCCCGTCCCCGACACGCACGCATTCAGGTCTTCTCGCTTATCAGGTCATCGTCCGAGTCCGGAGGGGTAACTCCCTGTCTACGTGGACCTGCCTCTCTCCCCGTCATGATGTCACTTCAACCCGAGAGGCAGATTTCTTCACCCCCCACCCCCCCAACATACACCGGGGAACGGAGGCCAGGCAGGTGCAGGGATCTGAGGTCCCCCCGCCTGGGAGGCTGGAGCGCACCCTGCAGCCCCCCCACCTCCCCCCAGGAGACCGAGCTAGGCTCCAGCCCCCGCCAGGCGGCCACTCAGGTGACCCGAGCCCAGGTGCTTACCTGGGTGGCAGGAGCATCCATCTGTGAGCGGCCGAGGGGACAGCAGGGGCACGAGTGTGGCGGCTCGGGCGCAGCTGGGACACGCCTTCCTCGCCCGCGGGCCTCCCGCCCACCCGGAGCAGCGAGCCCAGCCGGCCCCCACTTCCCCTTCCTGCGCAGCCCTGGGTGGGGGGAGGCCCCGCGTCCACAGGCAGCCCGTCGAGGCCTCCAGGAGTCAGAGTCGCCTCCTGCGAGGCCCTGCCCAGGACCCACCCGTGGTGGGGGGGTCAGGCCCGGTGCGGCCGGGGGTCCCCGCACACCAGCCTGCCTGAGCGAGCATCCCCCGCTGCGGCAGCCTGGCCCGGGGCCCCCGAGGACGCTGGCTCCCCCCAGGGACGCCCCCGGCGAGGTTCCCGGGGGACAGGCACTGGGGGACACGGTGGCCAAGCCTGGGGCTGCTGGCCAGCTTCCGCTCGGGAGGCCAGGAGCCCGCCGCTCCGCCGCGGGGCTGGGTCCCCATCAGCACCGGCCGGTCAGCAGCGGCGCCCACGACCTCTCACGACGGGGAGCCGGCCAACCATTTTGTCGACCTGACCCGTCTCACCGAAACAAATAGCCTGGCGGTAAACACAGCCACCTGTGTGCTGTGTCTGCCCGCCTGTCCGTGACCGTGATGACACCCCCGGCTTCCTGGCAAGTGCTTACCCGCCGGCTTCCAGGAAACAAGATTCCCGTGTGCACGGTTTACGCATTTCCAGGATTTGGACAGTTGCCGCTTTGGCCCCTTCCAGCCACCCCCAGGGCGACCCCGGCTCGGCCTGGGTGGGGGGTGTTCACGGGGACGAGGGCCCGCCTGGCGTTTCCGGTCCCGGGTCTCCCCACGTCTCCGCTGGCCCTGGGGCCGTCACCTCCACCTTGCAGGGGAGCGCACCGCGGCCCCGGGGGGTTACAGCCCGAGCGAGTTCCGGGAAGGACCGGGAGCCCAGGTCTGTCCCTGCGCCAAGTCTGTGCTCTTTCTCGGGACAGTCGACCCAGAGTGGAGCTGCCCAGAAGCCTCCCTAAAGACACTCTTAAAATGATCTTTTTGGGGCACCTGGGCCGCTCAGCCCATTCAGCATCTGACTCTTGACCAGCTTGGGTCATGATCTCACAATTCGTGAGTTCGAGCCCCACGACCGGCTCTGTGTGGACAGCCCAGAGCCTGCTTGGGGTTCTCTCTCCCCACCTCTCTGCCCCTCCCCTGCTCGCTCGCTCGCTCTCTCTCTGTCTCAAAATAAATAAACATTAAAACAGCGATCGTTTGGGGCGTCTGGGGGGCTCAGTCAGTTAAGCATCCAACTTCGGCTCAGGTCATGATCTCACGGTTCGTGGGTTCCAGCCCCGCGTCCGGCTCTGTGCTGACAGCTCAGAGCCTGGAGCTGCTTCCGAGTCTGTGTCTCCCTCTCTCTCTGACCCTCCCCTGCTCATGCTGTCTCTCTCTCTCTCAAAAATAAATAAAATATTTAAAAAAAACCAGCGATCGTTTGAGAAGGGAACAGGGACTTCTGAGGGGGAGCTCATCCCCCGACTCCCCGTCCACGACCCGCTGACTCACCGACGCTGGTTTCAGGTGTGCTCGGGGCCCTGCTGGGATGACACAGCGGATCCGACGCACCTGCTGACACCCACGGGCACCCGGCACCAGGTGCAGACCCACAACAGCCCCTTGTACGAGCCCCTCCCCCCGTCTGAGCCTCAGTTTCCTCGCTTGTGAAAGAAGAGAGCTGACTGGTGCCGCCAGGGTGCCCCGGGGACTGAGCCGCAGAGCCTCTGCTGCGGTGTCTGCTGTCCCCAGCGGGACGGGGCGCCTTCTCCGCCACCCTCCGGACGGCGGTGCCCACACAGCGGCGGGCACCACAGAAACTGCCCGGTTCGTGTGCGTGAGCCGTCCACCCAGGCAAGTGAGATACATCCACGGGAGGAGGTGACTTCCCTGGCGGTGCTGGGCCGGGAGGGATCAGAGCCAGGGCCTGGCCCAGGGCAGGGGGGCGGGGGCGGCCCTGGCGGAGCGCGACCCAGGCTCACGTCTGTACCCGCAGCCCGAGGGTGTCCCTGGCCGAGCCCACCCTCTCCCGCACACAAGGCGCAGGGGGAGCACAGGGCGCTGGGCCGAGCGGGCCAGTGGCGGCGCTGGCCTGGGCCTTGAAGGAGGTGTAGGGGTTCGCCCAGCAGCGAGGGTGGACAGGCCGCGGCCCACTGCTCGGAGGCAAAGCTCGGGGCCCCCGCCCAGGGCTGCCATTGCGTCTCTGTCCTCGCTGTCCCCGGGCCCCCCCACCCTTTCCACCCGGGGTGGGCCAGGACCTCGGGGTCTGTTTGGCCTTCTGACCCCGGGGCCAGGGTGGCTGTCGGGGGTGCAGGCGGGTGCGGAGGCCCCAGGGCTCGGGGGGCGGGAGGCGCCCTCTGGTGGCCGCCTGCGATGCCCCCGCCGTGCCCTCTGGAGGCCGCAGAGCCCGAGACGCCCAGGCTGCAGGGAGGGGGAAGGGGGTCCTTGTCCGCACCCACGGCGCCACGTGACACGTAGAATGAGGGTCCCCCCCCCAGTGCTGCGTCACGGGTGCCCGGCAACCGTGGTCGGGGCAGCAACCGAAGCGAGGGCTGGTGGGGCCGTCGGGGGAGGGGGCGGCGGGGGGCCGGTCTCCGGGCACGGGGCCGGGGACCCCGGTGGGAGGCGGCAGCCGCGGGAGCCCCGAGGCCCGGAGCGCGATGTGACGGGTTTGGCGCCGGTGACCCGGGGCCTGGACGCGGCGCCGCCCGCGCGGAGGAGGCGCGGCCTTGCGGGTGTTTTATCCCGGGCTCTTTGCCGTCATCTCGAGCCCCTTCCCACGCGGGACAGAGACACACGAGTGGACCCTACAGGCGGCTGATGGGGCGCTGACGCACCAGAGCCCAGGATAGACCCTGGTGCGCCCGGGACTCAGGATCCGACGGGTGTGTGTGTGTGTGTGTGTGTGTGTGTGTGTGTGTGTGTCTGCGTGTGTGTCCACACCCGCGTGCCCCTCATTCCACGCGGCTGTCGAGCCGCTTTGAAGAGCTGCCTGACCACACTCCAGTCTCCGAGAAGCACGTGCTCCTGACACAGCAAGGATTCAACTCCATTTTTTAGTCTTTTTTAATTCTTAAAAATGTTTATTTCTGAGAGACCAGCAGGGGAGGGGCGGGGAGAGAGGGAGACACAGAATCCGGAGCAGGCGCAGGGCTCAGTCTGACCCACCGTGAGATGGTGACCTGAGCCAGAATCAGAGTCCGACGCCCAACCGACTGAGCCCCCAGGTGTATGGACAGCTTATTTTTTAGTTAGGAGACAACAGAAATAAATATAAATATAAAATATTCCCCACAAAGGGAAACAGCACAAATAAATATAAAATTCGTCAGGTGGCCATAAGGATTTTGGAGGAAAATGGAGCGCGGTGTGGGCGACTGCACAGAGGAGGGGCGAGCTCCACAGGGGACAGAAAGCACAAACTTGAAAGACAAAAGGAAAATTGCAAGAAATATCTGCACTATGTGACAAGAGCTATTTTCCTTCATATACAAAAAGTATTTTTTTGTAGGTCGATATGTGAAAGAGGCACAAATCAATAGGGGAAAAATGGACAAAAAACATCAGAATCTCTTCTTTTTAAAATCTGAGTGGCTCTGGACGCCTGGGGGGCTCACTCAGTCGGTTGAGCGTCCAACTTCGGCTCAGGTCATGATCTTGCAGTTTGTGAGTTCAGGCCCCGCGTCGGGCTCTGTGCTGACAGCTCCGAGCCTGGAGCTGCTTCGGATTCTGTGTCTCCCTCTCTCTCTGCCCCTCCCCCACTTGCACACTGTCTCTCTCTCAAAAATAAACATTACAAAAATTTGAAATCTGAATGGCTAATAAATCAGGGAAGATCCTTAGCCTCACTGGTAGTCAGGGACATGAAAATAAAAATGAGTCCCACGTTCATCTAATCCATTGTGGTCCCTTTCACCCAGTTATCCTCAGTACCTAAAACAGTATATGTAGGTAGTGAGCACCCTTTAAGTATTGGATGGATGGACGATGGATAGAAGGATGGATGATGGATGGACGGATAGATGGATCATGGATAGATGGATATGAATAGATGATGGATGGCTGTATGATGGATGGATTGACAGGCGGATGGATGGACAGATGGATGGATACATGACATGAAACGTTCCTGGGGCTTGGTGACTTACCAACGCCTGCCAAATGAGGCCAGAGCTAAGACTCACACTTAGTTTCCTTCAGGTCCTCTGCCCTGGAGCTAAGCAGCAGATTATCGGAGCCCAGCAAGGACAGTCACATTGCCCGGGGGCCAAAATGCCCTTCGGAAGGGAGCCAGCCCGGGGAATAACCCTGGCGCTGGCCCCTGTCTGTGGACTTGCCTTTCTGGTCTCCCCGTTTGGCTGCACTTCTCTGCTCTCGCCCTGCTAACGATGCTTGTCATTTCAGACGGAGCGCACCTGAGTTACGTGGCAAGAGACGATGCACATTTATAAAGATTAGAAGCCACAGAAAACATCTACCAGCCCTATTTTATATAATATCGCAAACCCAAATCTTCCATCCTGGGATAGATCTTAAAAGTGAAAAGGTATGTAGGGGCGCCTGGATGGCTCCGTCAGTTAAGCATCATCCCACTCTTGATTTCGGCTCAGGTCATAATCTCACAGATTGTGAGATCAAGCCCCACAATGGGTTCTGTGCTGGGAGCGTGGAGCCTGGTTGGGATTCTTTCCCTCCCTCCCTCTCTCTCTCTCTCTCTGCCTCTCCCCTGCTCGCTCTCTCTCTCTTAAAATAAATAAAATTAAGAAAATTTTAAAGGGATTTTTTTAGAGTGTGTGCACATGCAAGCAGAGGTGGGGTGAGGGTGAGGGGCAGAGGGAGAGAGAGAGAGACAGAGAGAGAATCCCAAGCAGGCTCCATGCCGAGCCTGACTTGCGACTCAATCCCACGATCCTGAGATAATGGTCCAAGCTGAAATCAAGAATCAGAGGCTCAACTGACTGAGCCCCCCAGGGTCCCCAAAGCAATTTTCTGAATACCGTGTAAAGCATGTTCCCATTTCTCTGGAAGCTATGATTTTAGAACATTCTTACATTCTTTTTTTTTTTTAATTTTTTGATGTTTTATTTATTTCTGAAAGAAAGAGGGGGGGGCAGCATGAGCAGGGGAGGGTCCGAGAGAGAGAGACACACACAGAATCGGAAGCAGCTCCAGGCTCCGAGCTGTCAGCACAGAGCCTGATGTGGGGCTGGAACCCACGAACTGTGAGATCATGACCTGAGCCAAAGTCGGACGCTCAACCGACTGAGCCACCCAGACACCTCTGGTATTTCAATCTTTTACCAAAATAAACATTTTTGTATAAGTGAGGAAAACTTATTTTACAAAGTTCCAGTGCTTTTCAAAACTCAGTTAAAAGCTTTTCCCTAACTAAATTTGTTGTTGAATCTATTCTAAGGTCTTGGTCTTCAACCAAGTGATCAACACCATATAAACATGGAAAAGTATCATTACCACCCTCTAAGAACTTCGATGACTACAAAAACCAAACT
Source organism: Hyaena hyaena (assembly GCF_003009895.1). Classification (NCBI taxonomy): domain Eukaryota; kingdom Metazoa; phylum Chordata; class Mammalia; order Carnivora; family Hyaenidae; genus Hyaena; species Hyaena hyaena. The sequence continues at coordinate 153,441 of NW_024081124.1, forward strand.
CACAGAATTCAGTGGCTATGGAATACTCTAGAAAGAGTTTGGACTAGCTGCCGCAAAAACCCAGGGCAGACTTGGCCCTCGCTAATTAACTGTG
>NW_024081124.1:154043-155830 GCF_003009895.1 Hyaena hyaena
GAGGGGGAGGGGAGGTGGGAGGGGACGGGGAGGGGAGGAGGGAGGGGAGGGGGAGGGGAGGAGGGAGGGAGGAGGGGAGGGAGGAGGGAGGGGAGGAGGGAGAAGGGAAGAGGGAAGGGAGGGGAGGGCAAAAAAGGTACAGTTGCTAGAAATGTAGGCTCAAAATTATAAGATTCAAAACTTTAATTCAGCCTTATCTAAAGTAAAAATAACCCGATTGGTCACAAGAGCATTTGATGAGAAGGAACACATTGTCGCCGGCGCTGCTTGACGACGCACGGCCCGCCGGGAGGGTCATGTTAGCCAGAGAAGGAAGAAGTTGGCGGGTTTGGAGCGCAGCCAGGCGCCCCCGAAGATGCCCCCCGTGATGGAACCGCAGCCGCTTGCCTCCTGGGCTCCGCGGCGTGCGGTCCGGGGAGGAGGCACGGAGGGTCCCCGGGGGAGGGAGCTGCCCGTCCAGCCCAGGACGCTTTTGTGTCCTGTTAATCTCGCAGGAACGTAACCTTTACCGCAGACTCTTTGTGGAAAACCACAAAACCTGTTAAATGCCACCCGCGTGACAACCGCGTTTGTTCCTTGAGGCCACGTGGGACGCCAGCTGATGGCGGCTGGACGTGCCCGTCCAAGCCGGCGACGAGCCCGGTGGCTACATGACCACGGACGTGCCGCCCTACGCAGGCCTGCGGCGCGGACGTGGGTTGGCTCCAAGCATTTCTGGGAGAGCCAGGGTCAAGGTTACGGGCAAGAACCACAACCAAAGCCTGAACAGGACCCGCAGATGCCACCCCGGAGGGGCCACGGCGACAGGGACAGCGCTCCCGGCACCGAGACCGGGAGGCAGCTGGGGACACTGTGACACCAGACACTGGATTCCACCGTTTCTTCCGCCCGTTTCTTCCTGAGCTCCGGATCCACAGTTTAGGTCGGCTTGTACGGTGGGAGGGGGGCGTGCCCTTGACCCAGACCATTAAGAGGGGGAGAGGGTTTCCGCCCTGAGCCGTCCATGCCCGTCTGGGCGCCCGCTGTGCTCTGCCCGCACCTGCGCCCGGGCAACCGAAGGCGGTGGGAGAAAGTCGCCTCCCGCATTGCTCCTGACCTCGCTTTCAGTTTCTGGCCATGGCTGAGTTTGCGCGGCCGCCAGGCAGGAAGGACCTTTCCAACTCCCACCTCACGTTTCTGTTCTTTTTGTTTGTTTGTTTGTTTGTTTGTTTGAGACCGAGAGAGACAGCGTGAGCAGGGGAGGGTCAGAGAGAGAGGGAGACACAGAATCCGAAGCAGCTCCATCCAGGCTCCGAGCTGTCAGCACAGAGCCCGACGCGGGACTGAACCCACGAACCGCGAGCTCATGACCTGGGCCGAAGTCGGACGCTTAACCGACTGAGCCCCCCAGGAGCCCCTGTCACCTCACATTTCTGTTCTCTTCCCCAGAAACGCCCGTCCTCAGGGTCGCCCGCCGTCAGGTCCTCTCCCTCCTCCCCGGCTTCCCACCAGCCACTTCAATCAGGCTCTTGTCCTCACCCTTCGATCAAGGTCGCCAGTGACCTACACAATCTACACCAAAGCTAACACTTGTTTGCTGGATTTCCTGTTGGCCTCTCTCCGCACCCCCAGCCGCACCTCACAGCCCTGAGCGCTCTCCTCCCGAAGCGTGTTCTTCCTGACCCTCCGGACTTGCCGCTCCTTGATGTTTCTCCTCCTTCCCAACCTACGTGGCTTCCCCAGGACTCCGGCCAGCCGGCCTGTCTTCTCTCCCCCCTCAGTGATCTCCAGCCTCTCTCTTTTTTTTT
>NW_024081124.1:156004-259653 GCF_003009895.1 Hyaena hyaena
GGGTCAGAGAGAGAGGAAGGCACAGAATCCGAAGCAGCTCCAGGCTCTGAGCTGTCAGCACAGAGCCCGACGTGGGGCTCGAACCCACGAACCGTGAGATCATGACCTGAGCCGAAGTCGGACGCTTAACTGCCTGAGCCACCCAAGTCCTTGGCTTATTTTGAAACATTTCAAGCTGACCCAGAACGTGGATGCATAGTGACCGGGACCGCTGCTGTGCTCTTCATGAAGTTGGCCACTTGCTAGCATTTTGCCAACGTTTGTACTTTGTCTCTGTTTCTCTTTCTCATGGTCTCTTTCTCACCTTTCCTCCTGCCCCACACATGTTATCCCTTTTTTACACGTATTTATTTTTGAGAGACAGAGTGTGAGCAGGGGAGGGGCAGAAAGAGAGGGAGACACAGAATGTGAAGCAGCTCCAGGCTCCGAGCTGTCAGCACAGAGCCCGACGCAGGGCTCGAACTCATGAGCTGCTAGATTATGACCTGAGCTGAGTCGGACGCTCAACTGACTGAGCCACCCAGGCGCCCCATGATATTTTTCTTTTATTTATTTAAGATTTTTTTTTAATGTTTTATTTATTTCTGAGAGAGAGAGAGAGAGACAGCGTGAGCAGGGGAGGGTCAGAGAGAGAGGGAGTCACAGAATCCGAGACAGGCTCCAGGCTCTGAGCTGTCAGCACAGAGCCCGACACGGGGCTCGAACCCACGAACCGTGAGATCATGACTTGAGCCGAAGTTGGAGGCTCAACCGACTGAGCCACCCAGGTGTCCCATGAGGTTTTTCTTTTAAACCCAAGATCCAATGAAGATTTATCTATTGCATTTGGCCCTGAGTATGTCTCTCACTGTAAAGCCGACGGCTCCTCCCCTGCCTTCCCCTACATCCCCACCCCGAGCCCTTACACAACGTTGACTTGGTTGAAGAACCCAGTCTGGTAGAATGCACTTCTCAGTGGTCTGATTTTGCCCCCTAGGGGAAAGTTTGGTAACATCTGGAGGCATATTCGGTGGTCACAGCTGGGGAGGCGTGTGTTAGCCTTCTTGGATCGCCAGGGCAAATGAACACAGGCCGTGTGTGGCTTGGAGACGCAGACCTCTCTTCCACGGTTCTGGCGGTGGGAAGTCCAGCCGCGGCCAGCAGGCTCGGGGTCTCGTGGGTCCGCATCCTGGTCCACGGATGGCTGTTGTTTTGCTATAAGCTCGGATGGGGAGCATCCGAGCAGGGGCAGGGGGAGCTTTCTGGGGCCCCTTTTATAGAGGACACCAATATCATTCACGAGGCCTCTACGCTCATGACCTAGTCACTTCTGAAGGGCCCCCAGGTTACCACCTTGGGGATTAGGATATGAACATATGCATTTTGGGGAGACACGAAGGGTCTACAGCAGTGTACTCCTCGCATGTGATGGGGAGGGGCCAGACACGCTCCCGAATACCGAACGGTGCACAGAAGTGTCCCTACAATAAAGAAGTATCCAGGAGCGCCTGGGGGGCTCAGTCGTTTAAGCATCAGACTTCGGCTCAAGTCAGGGTCTCAAGGTTGTGGGATGGAGCCCCACGTCCGCCTCTGTGCAGACAACACGGAGCTTGCTTGGGATTTTCTCTCTCTCTCTCTCTGTCCCTCCCCGGCTTGCTCTCTCTTTCTAAATAAATAAATACCACATTAAAAAAAAAGAATGTAAATATATATAGTAAGATCATTGTACACAAAGTGATTTCATTTCACATATGCACCCAGTAAGGGGGAGAGTACTCATTTCCCTATGGTTTGGCCAACGTAGATTATTCCGGACCCTCGTAAGTTACTGCAGCTCGGGCGGGTGAACGGGTAAACACCTGACTGCCGGACAGCTCGAGCCTCTTCGCATGTGCTTAACGGCCACGTGCACTTCCCACTGGAGCGAGTTCCCATTCCTGCCCCTAGCCTCTTTCATTTCCCACAGTTGTCTGTCTTTCTGCTATCAACATCTAGGAGCTGAATATATATGAGAGCATTAAGCCGCTGCTTATCATTTATATCGCAGATATGTGTCTTTGGTCTTTTGCCGTATGTACTGTATCATGTGTTTCATACCTTGTTTCGGGAAGGATAATACCGGTCTAAATGAATGCTTTTTCTAGTTCATTAAAATATTATCATTATTATTTTAAGTAGGCTTCACGCCCAGCATGGAGCCCAATGAGGGCCTTGAACTCACAACCCTGAGATCAAGATTTAAGCTGAGATCGATAGTTGGATGCTTAACCAACGGAGCCACCCAGGTGCCCCTAAAATATTCTTTATACACAGGTAAGGTGCTGTTTGCACTATGTAGGTAGAATTCTCTTCTGCACTAGCATAGGGGTGGATTCTTATGTCCCCACCCACCTCTCCCCCTCCCTTACACACGTAATCCTCAATGTGCAGAAGAGTGTTTGGACCGTGATAAGCATTTGATCCATATGTGCTCAGCCGATGAATTTTAAAGTTTCAGCACACGATCTGTAAAAATAAGATGTTACCCTGCCATAGGCCAATGGCTGGAATCATTTTATATCAAATTTGGAAGCTATTTGGGACGGTCTGGATGAAGACATTGGCTATCAAGTTCACCAGGAGTGGGGTTAGAAACGTATACACCTGAGGGGTCACCTCAAATATACGCACCTGTCTTCCTGAGCAGCTCCAAGCATTGGTTTCTTCTTTTGAACATTTGCCTCTTGTTTTTTATTTTTATTTTATTGTATTTATTTATTTATTTTTAAATGTTTTTTTATTTATATCTAGGAGAAGAGAGAGGCAGCGTGAGCAGGGGAGGGTCAGAGAGAGAGGGAGTCACAGACTGAAACAGGCTCCAGACTCCGAGCTGGCAGTCAGCACAGAGCCCGACGCGGGGCTCGAACCCACGAACCGCGAGATCATGACCTGAGCGAAAGTTGGACGCTTAACCGACTAAGCCACCCAGGAGCCCCTCTTGTTTTTTATTTTATCTCCCAGCGTAGTTAACCTACAGTGTCATATTAGTTTTGGGTGTAAAATACAGTGATTCAACACTTCCGCACGTCAGTCGATGTTCATCCTGACAGGCGCCCTCCTTAACCCCCATCACCTGTTCCCCCTCCCCCACCCACATTCCCTGCGGTGACCATCAGTTCCTTCTCTCTGGTTAAGAGTCGGTTTCTTGGTTTGTCTCTTTTATTTGTTTGTTTTGTTTCTTAAATCCCACATGTGAGTTAAATCACACGCTATTTGTCTTTCTCTGACTGACTTATGTCATTTAGCATCACACTCTCTGGTTCTATCCACGTTGTTGTGAATCTTTGATCTTTTTAAAATTGTCTTAGTCTTTGCTTTCTGGCACAAAGTCATGTTTCGGAGTCACCTTCGATTTCCCTGCCTCTGCCCTGGGCTCACTCAATGTCTCCAAATACTCCTTTTTTTTTTTTTTTTTTTTTTTAATGGGGAGGCTGTAGAGATGAACTGGGTACCAGATGTGGTCACTGTGTAGCATCGCTTCTAGGCCCTTCCAGTGGACAGAGCAAAAATCATAAACTCCTTAAAAATACGTACATTTTTAGAAATCATATGTTGACATCAACACCACCAATTCAACATCAGCAAATGCCACCACACCTTTGTCCTTCTGTGTTTATATTTTTCTTCTCTCCCAGTGAGAGTCCTAGTTCTCAACAAAATCAGCGTATTTGTGCACTTGCTCTATTCTATGATATACCCAGCGTAGTGTGAAAATGACTCCTGTGTTGATTTTTACGAGACTCTGATTTATCCTGTTTCCTTTTGAGAAAAAAAAACATGCGTACAGGTAGAAGTAGCTGCGGAATGGCAGAGAGGCCTCTGAAAATCTGCTTCTCCATAGAAGCAACAAGAACACTGGCAAAAATGGTCAAAATCCACTTTTTTTAGGGCTCTAGAAATTAACCAAAGGCTCGGGGCGCCCGGGGGGCTCAGTCGGTTGAGCGTCCGACTTTCGCTCAGGTCATGATCTCGCGGTTCGTGGGTTCAAGCCCCGCGTCGGGCTCTGTGCTGACTGCCAGCTCAGAGCCTGGAGCCTGTTTCGGTCTGTGACTCCCTCTCTCTCTGACCCTCCCCTGCTCATGCTGTCTCTCTCTCTCTCCTAGAAATAAATAAAAATATTAAAAAAAAAAGAAATTAACCAAAGCCTTGCTACAATCCAAGAAGGATCTATGGAAGAGAAACAGCCGAAGCTAGGTAAAGAACAGAAAGCTTTCTGGCATTTTCTCTATTCCCATCCCCCCCCCCCCACCTACGTACCTACCTGAGAGTGAGGGAGGGGCTGGGGGGAAGAGAGAGAGAGAATCCTAAGCAGCCTCCACGCTCAGTGCAGAGCCCGAGGCAGGGCTCAATCCCATGACCCCCGGGATCCTGACTGGAGCTGAAATCAAGAGTCAGATGCTCAGCTGACTGAGCCCCCCCCCTCCAGACACCCCAACCCCTCTCCTTATCTTTGTAATGGACTCAAAGCTGTAGTAACTAATGAAAGCTGCCAGCCTAGAAGACACTAGAGGGACCAGAATGGGTTTGAACTTCCCCCCAAGTCCCCCAATGCAGAAAACTGTCACCTTTTGATCTGTCTGGTGGCTCCTTAAAAATCTCCACCCTCCGGGCTTGTTTTCATTTGAACTGACTCAGAGTTTACTCCCAGCAAACAGCCCTGTCCCCAGGGCGTTTCTTGGAACAAAACAAAACAAACAAAACAGTTGCAATTGTTAGACATCATAGCTGCCAGAGGTTGTAATACCAGTTGGAGCTAATGAGAGGCGGATTAAAGAACTTGGATGGAAAAGCTAGGGAATGAGATGGCCAGGGAGGCCTTTGATAATCTCTGACATATACTAGGGACTCCATAGGACACACGTGTGCAGGGATGTGCACACGTGTAAGAAATACTTGGGAGGCCCCAATCTCTCATTTCTAACCAATCTTGAGGTTTTGTGCAAGCAGGAAATGAAGGGTCAAGCAGAGTTAAGCATCCAACTTTGGCTCAGGTCATGATCTCACAGTTCGTGGGTTCAAGCCCAGCATCAGGCTCTGTGTTGACAGCTCGGAGCCTGGAGCTGCTTCAGGTTCTGTGTCTCCGTCTCTCTCTGCCCCTCCCCCCCAAAAAAACCCTAAATAAACATTTTAATATATATATATTTATTTATTTATTTCTAGGAGAGAGAGAGAGAGAGACAGCGTGAGCAGGGGAGGGTCAGAGAGAGAGGGAGTCACAGACTGAAACAGGCTCCAGGCTCTGAGCTGGCAGTCAGCACAGAGCCCGACGCGGGGCTCAAACCCACGAACCGCGAGATCATGACCTAAGAGAAAGTCGGACGCTTAGCCGACTAAGCCACCAAGGCCCCCCTAAATAAACATTTTAAAAAATTATGGACTACAGATACAGGAGTGATTAGGCGGATATTATGCTACAAATGCCTATATTAAAAAGAAGAAATATCTCGGGGCGCCTGGGGTTCGAGCCCCGCGTCGGGCTCTGTGCTGACTGCCAGCTCAGAGCCTGGAGCCCGTTTCAGTCTGTGACTTCCTCTCTCTCTGACCCTCCCCTGCTCACGCTGTCTCTCTCTGTCTCTCCTAGAAATAAATAAAAAACATTAAAAAAAAATTTAAAAAGAAGAAAGATCTCAAGCCAATAATCAAAACTAATACCTTGTGAAACTAGAAAAAGAAGAGTGAATAAAACCCAAAGCAATCTGAAGGAAGAAAATAATAAAGATTAAAAACAAATGAAGTAGAGAATAGAAAAATAATAGAGAAAAACAATGGAACCAAAGTTGGTTCTTTGAAAAGATCAGCAAATTTGATAAACTTGTTATGAGATTGAGAAATATTAACAGGGGACATTACTACCAACCGTGTAGAAATATTAGGATAATAGGAGAATATTATGAATAACTGTCTGCCAATAGATTAGATAATTTAGATGAAATGGACAAATTCCTAGAAAGATATGAACTGCTGAAACTGACTCATGAAGAAACAGAAAATATGAATAGCTCTATAACAAATAATGAGATTGAATTATGAATAAGAATAAAGTACCCAGAAAGAAAAGCCTAGAGCCAGCTAGCTCTACTGATAAATTCTACTAAATGTTTAAAGAATAATTAACACCAGTACTTCACAAACTCTTTTAAAAAAAAAGTCAGGAGGGGCGCCTGGGTGGCTCAGTTAGTTAAGTGTCTAACTTCAGCTCAGGTCACGATCTCACAGTTTGTGGGTTTGAGCCCCACGTCAGGCTCTGTGCTGACAGCTCAGAGCCTGGAGCCTGTTTCAGATTCTGTGTCTCCCTCTCTCTCTGCCCCTTCCCTGCTCATGCTCTGTCTCTCTCTGTCCCTCAAAAATAAATAAAACATTAAAAAATAATCATTAAAAAAGTTAGGAGTACTCACCCCACTCATTCTATATGGCTAGTATTATCCTGATACCAACACCCCCCCCCAAAATCATCACAACAAAGAAAACTACAGACCAATATTTCGTATGACTATAGATGCAAAAATCCTCAACTAAGTACTCGCAAACAAAACCCAGCAACACATAAAAAGTGGGATTTATTCTGGGAATGAAAGACTGGGTAAACACTTGAAAATCAATCAGTATTATACATCATATCAAATAGATGAAAAAAACAACAACACAGGATCATCTCAATAGACACGAAAGATCATTTAATAAAATCCAACACCTCATGAAAAAACACCCAATAAAGTAGGAAGACAAGGAACTTCTTCAACCTGAGAAGGGATACCTATGAAAAGCTATATATTCGTGATGGATGTATGAGACCCTGAGCTGGGTGGTGTATGTACTTCTATGTTTAGTAATGTGCGTGTGAGATGTTGTGTTTCGTGGTGCGTGATGTGTGCTTTGCTGTATGATATGCTGTGTTTAGTCACACGTTGTGTGTGTGCTACTGTGTTCTGTGATACATGAATGATACCGGTGGTGTATAGAGTCTCTGCTATTATGTTTAGTGACGCATGTGTGAGGTATTGTGTTTAGTGCTCACAGCAAATGCTCTTTCTTAGGAGGTGTTTGTCTAAGATGCCATGTTTAGTGGTATAGTGTGGCTATGCTATGTGTAAAATAATGAAAGCTTTCCTTCTAAGATCAAGAACAATACAGGGGGCACCTGGGTGGCTCAGTCAGTGAAGCATCCAACTCTTGGTTTCTGCTCAGGTCATGATCTCACAGTTTGTGAGTCTGAGTCCCGTGTAGGGCTCTGCCCTGACAGCGTGGAGCCCGCTTGGGATTCTCTCTCTCCCTCTCTCCTTGCCCCTCCCCCCCACTCTCTCTCTCTCAAAAGAAATAAACTTAAAAAAAAAAAGAACTGTGCAAAGATGTTCAACCTCATCACATCTATTCGACATTAGATTGGAAATTCTATCCAGGGAAATTAGGTAAGAAAATGAAACAAAAGACATCCAGATTGGAAAGAAAGAAGCACAACTATATTCTCAGATGACATGATCTTGTATCCAGAAAATCCTAAGAAAATCCACTACACATGAGAACTAATACCTGAGTTCACCAAGCATGCAGGATACAAGACTAATATACAAAAATCAGCTGTATTTCTATACACTACCAGTGAAAAATCTAAAGAAAAAAACTTAAGAAATCAATTCCATGTACAATAACTCAGAAACAATGAAATGCCCAGGGACAAATTTAACAAAAGAAGAGCGAATTTTATAAAAGCTATAACACATCATTCAAAGAAATTTAAGACCGAAAAAATGGAAAATATGCCATCTTTATGGCTTGGAAGATTTTATATTGTTAAGATGACATTACTTGTCCGAATGATCTAAAGATTCAATACGATGTCTTTTAATATCCCAGCTGATTTCTTTGAAGACACTGGCAAGTCGAATCTAGAACTCCTTTGGGAATCCCAGGAACCCACACTAGCCAAAACAATCTTAACAAAGAAGCATAAAGTTGGAAGCCTCACATTTCTTGATTCCAAAATATCAGATGTATCATAAGGGAACTGAATCTGGAATATAAAAAGAACTCTGGCAACTCAACAATATGAAGCAAAATAACCCAATTAAAAAAAAAATGGAAAAGGATCTGAAGAGAAATTTCTCCAAAGAAGATATACAAATGGTCCATAAGCACGTGAAAAGATGTTCAGTATCTTTAGCCATCAGGGAAACGTAATTCCAAGCCTCAATAAGATCCCATGTCACACCCAACAGGGTGGCTAAAATTTAAAAAAGAGAGAGAAAATAAATAACAAGTGTTGGCAAAGATGTGGGAGATTTGGAACCCTCATATACTGCACAATTGTAAAATGGTGTAATGGTGTATGTACCTCTTTGGAAGACAGTTGGGCAGTTTCTCAAAATGCTAAACACAGAGTAATTTCACTCATGGTTATATGAAATGAAATGAAAACATGTGTCTATACCGCTTGTCCATGAATATTTACAGCAGTGTTCCATGGAAATAACCCAAATGTTCCTGAATTGATGAATGGAAACAAAATGTGGTGTATCCATAATGGAATATGATTTAGCCACAAAAGGAAACAAAACATCGACACTGGCTACACCATGAATGAACCTTGGAAACATTATGCTTTAGTGAAGGAAGCCAGATACAAAAGGTAACATATTTATGATTCCATTTATATGAAATGTCCAGAAGGGGAAAATCCACACAACGTGGAAGGTAGATGAATGGTTGCCAGGTGCTGGAGGGAGAAGAGAATGGGGGTCACTCTAGTGGGTCTGGTGCTGCTTCTAGTGCCGAAAGGTAAGAGCTATTTGTCTAAGAAATGCTCAAGAATTCATTGTGGGGATGGTTGTATAACTTAGTGAATGTATTAAATACCACTCATGTGAATACTTGAAAATTATGAATTTCATGTTCTGTGACTTTCAACAAGACTGTAGTAAAACTGAGGAAATATAGAATAAATAGACTTCTTTCCCCATTTTTAAAAAATATTTTTATTTATTTCTAGGAGAGAGAGAGAGAGAGACAGTGTGAGCAGGAGAGGGTCAGAGAGAGAGGGAGACGCCGAATCTGAAACAGGCTCCAGGCTCTGAGCTGGCTGTCAGCACAGAGCCCGACGCGGGGCTCGAACCCACGAACCGCGAGGTCATGACCTGAGCCGAAGTCGGACGCTTAACCGACTAAGCCACCCAGGCGCCCCTCTTTTTAATTTTTTTTTTTAACTTTTATTCATTTTTGAGAGAGAGAGCGAGCGAGCAGGGAAGGAACAGAGAGAGAGGGAGACACAGAATCTGAAGCAGCTCCAGACTCTGAGCTGTCAGCACAGAGCCGGATGTGGGGCTCCATCTCACGAATGGTGAGATCATGACCTGGGCTGAAGTCAGACGCTTAACCAACTGAGCCACTCAGGCGTCCCCGTTTGATTTTTTACAGGTGTGTATCCTCAGGGTAACTTCCTATAAAACAGATTACTAGATCTAGGGTGCCTGGTTGGCTCAGTCAGTGGAGCGTGCAATCTCAGGGTTATAAGTTCAAGCCTCACGTTGGGTGTGGAGATTAATTAAAAATAAAATCTTAAAAAAAACACCCAAAATCCCCCCAGATTCCTGGATCAAGGGGTAAATATACATTAATACAATTTTCTTAAATATTACCAAATTTTCCCTCCGTAGCGTGTTCCATTTTATGCTTTTGACAACAATGTAAGAGGCTGCCCATTTTCCTCAGAGCCTCACTAATAAGGTGGGCTGTCAACCTTTTGAATTCTTATCAGTACAATGGATGATAAACATTTTCTCCATGTAGTTTCATTTTGAGTTTTACTTTGGTTTCAAATTGAGCATCTTTTGATACATTTAAAGACCTTTAAATGAAGGGCACCTCGGTGGCTCATTTGGGTAAGCCTCTGACTCTTGATTTGGGCGCAGGTCATGATCTGTTTGTGGGTTCAAGCCCCACATCAGGATCTGTGCTGAGTATGCAGCCTGCTTGGGGTTCTCTCTCCCTCTCTCTCTGCCCCTTGCCCCCCCAAATAGATAAATAAACTTAAAAAATAATAATATGTTAAGAATTCCTTGGGGCGCCTGGGTGGCTCAGTTGGTTAAGCGTCCAACTTTGGCTCAGGTCATGATCTCACGGTTCGTGGGTTCAAGACCCACATAGGGCTCTTTGATGACAACTCAGAGCCCGCTTTGGATCCTCTGTCTCCCTCTCTCTCTGCCCATCCTTCCCCTCAAAAAATAAACATTAAAAAAAAAAAGAATTCCTCCAAATAGGGCTCCTGGGTGGTTCAGTCGGTTAAACATTTGACGTTGGCTTGGGTCATGATCTCACGGTTCATGAGTTCAAGACCCACATTGGGCTCTTTGATGACAACTCAGAGCCCGCTTTGGATCCTCTGTCTCCCTCTCTCTCTGCCCATCCTTCCCCTCAAAAAATAAACATTAAAAAAAAAAAAGAATTCCTTCAGGTCAGTAATAAAAGGCACATAACCAAAGACAAATGGGCAAAGGATGTATAGAATTCATAGCAGATAAATGCAAACAGCTAAAAAAAATCAGAAAGATCCCTAGCCTCACTGATGCTCAGGGAAATGGCTTATTAAAGTGACATTACTGTGTAATCTTTTGTCCGTAAGATAGGCAGACCAAAAAAGACTGATCAAAGCCATTGTTGGCAAGGATATGTGGAAATGAATACATTCACACACTGTTGGTAGGAACCTATGATGATGTGATACTTTTTTTTAAAACATTTGTTTATTTAGTTAAGTGATCTCTCCACCCAACGCAGGGCTCAAACCCATGACACTGAGGTCAAGAGTCACATGCTCCGCCGGCTGAGTCAGCCAGATGCCCCAGCTGAGATACTTTTTGAGAGTAATTTGTCAGTATCTATTATAGCAAAAAAGTGTTTGTGACTTTTGGTCTGGTAATTCCGAGTGGGTAGATATAGATAAGACTCCTGGATACTGACCCACGGAAAGGCCTACATAGGCATGTAATACTTGTAAATACTGAAAAACTGTGATTAACCTAACCATTTACCAAAATGGAAAATTATGCAAGAGCTAAAAAGAATAAGGAGAAAGGCAAGTTCAGCACCCTGTGTGCAATGTGATCTTCTCTAAGTGAGGAACATAAAACAGGGGCACATGGTTCTGCCTGTTTGTAAGTGCAGAGAAAAATGTCAGAAAGGGTTCATACGAAGCCAGTAGTAGTAGTTTGCCTTGGGAAAGGGTGTGGATATCTTGCGTGTTGCAGGGAGAGGTTGTGGGGGTACTTTTGCTTTATCTGTATTTTAAAAAAATATATACTTAGAATTTTACTGGAGTAATTTGAGATAGTATACAAGAAGTAAAAAGTAAAATAACTTAAAAAAAATTTTTTTTATTTATTTCTAGGAGAGAGAGAGAGACAGCCTGAGCAGGGGAGGGTCAGAGAGAGAGGGAGTCAGAGACTGAAGCAGGCTCCAGGGTCTGAGCTGGCAGTCAGCACAGAGCCCGACGCGGGGCTCGAACCCGTGAACCGCGAGATCATGACCTAAGCGAAAGTCGGACGCTTAACCGACTAAGCCACCCAGGTGCCCTGTAAAATAACTTTTCAAGTTCGTGTTAAAAATTCTACAAATGAATCTAGTTGATAACAGCATGGAAGTATGGGGTACTTGCTGCTACCTGACAGACGTGGCCACCAGCACCAACAGCGAAAAGGCACGAGCTTCGGAGTCACACAGACTTGGATTGGAATACTGGTCTTCCATTCGCTGTGTGACTTGGGCAAATCATTTAACCTCTCTGAGCCCTGGGATAAGAAATGGGATCTACATAAAAGGGCTGTTAAGGGGATCGACGACATAATACAGGTAAAAGTCTCTGGTACATGCCAGGCACTGAGTTAAGTGGTGGCATTATCAGTAGTAATGATTAAAATTATGGTCTGTAACCTAATGAGAATTGAGAAGCGGATGAATTAAATCACACAGATTTAATCTGCAGATTGTAGATCTCCTCGCCACCAAGGATGCGTTATTTGCTCCATATATTTCTCGTGTTATGCCTCTGCTTATCCATTCATTCACTCGATAAGTATTTACTGAGCACTTGTTACACCAGGCAGTAGACATACAACGTTAAGAATGACTGTGTGCCTATTGTCTGGGACTTGGCATCTTCCACCAATGGGAGAAAGGGACACGGAGCTAAGTCCCGTGGGAGTCACCCACATGGACATTGGACCCAAACTTGGGTCTCATTCCCAGCTCTGTCACTTACTAGCTCCGTGACCTTGGATTGGTTAACTTCTTTGGTCTCGTCATCTATAAAACGAATTGTCAACATTTCCCACCTCTGCTCTCCTAGTTCCGTCATAAGTTTCCTAAGGAGCTTAGATGAGCCCATACGAGGTCAAAGCACTTTGCCCAGTGCCTGGCCCGTGAAGTGCCTGCTAAACGTCAGCTACTTTTCTTCCCGGGCAGTTATGCCGCTGTGCGATTGGGGAATTCCAGGGGACAGGTGCACCCGTCAGATCTACACATCCTTGTCTATCTGGTCAACTATGTATATTAAGAAATAATGGATCCCTCTATATTACTAATCAACAGCTAATATAAAAATGGAATAAGAGGCGCATCTGGGTGGCTCGGTCAGTTAAGCGTCCGGCTTTGGCTCAGAACATTATCTCCTTGTCCATACGTTCGAGTCCCGCATCGGCTCTGTGCTGACAGCTCAGGCCCTCCCCAACTCATGCTCTGTCTGTCTCTCTCTCAAAACTATATATAAAAAACAAAACCTGGAATAAGAATGTCTAATCAGGGGCGCCTGGGTGGCTCAGTCGGTTGAGCGTCCGACTTTGGCTCAGGTCATGATCTCACGGTTCGTGGGTTCGAGCCCCGTGTCGGGCTCTGTGCTGACAGCTCGGAGCCTGGAGCCTGTTTCGGATTCTGTGTCTCCCTCTCTCTCTGACCCTCCCCTGCTCACGCTGTCTGTCTCTCTCAGAAATAAATAAAAAAAAAACAACATAAAAAAAATTAAAGAATGTCTAATCAGCATCAGATAAGCAATGTGCTATAGCTTCTGTCCAAAGCACAGAAACTTGATGTTTAATTAATTAATTAAACTTATTTATTTATTTTGAGAGACAGAGCGTGCAAGCACAAGCTGAGGAGGGGCAGAGAGAGAAGGAGAGAGAGAGAGAGAGAGAGAGAGAGAATCCCAAGCAGGCCCAGCACGGCCAGCGCAGAGGCGGAAGGGATGGTTCCATTAAGCTTTGAAAATATTGGGAATTTCTGCCCTGGATTTCTAGGAATACCTTCCCTGACTGACTCCTAAGGTCCAGGGAGCCCTCACCACCAGGATGGAAAACGATGAATCAGGGAAAAGGGAGGAGAGGAGAGACGGAGAGGTGGGAGCAGATGTTTGCAGAGAAACTAGCACATGTTAGGTGCTGGGTGCTTGATCTCTTTGGCCGTCCTGATGGGCCATGACGCTGGTCTGGTTCTAGCCTTTGAGCTAAGTAAACAGGGGCTCAGAGAGGTCAAACAGAGCCTTCTGGGTCAACAGCTAATCTGTGCCAGAATTCTGGGTCTTCTGATTCCAAGCCTGGGGTTCTTCCCTGGACGCCAGCTTCCATCTCGTGAGAGTGTGAAGGAGGCCGTCCCTCTGTTGTGGGGCTCTCTGTGCGCACACGTCTCTCCTGGGAGAGGGATGGAGCGAGGCAGGATCCCCGATCACCGTCTTCCCACCCCAGGCCCCAGGAGGGGAAGGTTGCTGCTCTGGGGCGGCCGGACCAGGGGATGATCGGGGAGACCAGGCGGGGGGATTATGGCTGAGGACATAAAGGTGCGTGTCACCGGTGGGCCCTTCCTGGGCACCCTTAGTGAGGAAGCCCGCGTCCAGGTTGGGACTTCCCAAGTGTCCCGGTGCCTGGACACAGACAGTGCCCCTGGGAGAGAGTCCCCATCATTCCCGTCCCTCCCCCATAACCTTCATCAAAGGCCAGAAAAGCACAGTGCCTTGACTTCACTCCCCGGTTCCTTCCTGCCCGTGAGAATCTGGGTCGTGGAAAGAGAGAACCCCAGCACTACTGAGTGCTCTTCGCTGAGTCCCAGGTTGGGACCCCTGGTCTGGTAGCCATGTCTGCACAGGATAGAATTTTGAAATGGAATTTCTCCGGGAACATTTGGCTTATCTCCTGTGTGTCTATTGTCCACCTTTCGGGTTGCTGTCAATAAAATGAAATAATACATGGAAAGCACCTGGTGAACCTTAGAATGCGGCAAACTTACTATTGTCGTTGTCATTATAGCATCCCCGAGGCTCAAGGGGACGGTAAAGATGGTCTAATCTAACCCCCCGCTGGGGCAGGAATACTTCTCTGGCACCTCTGCCCAACTGCCAGCCAGCCCCTCCTGCATACTTGTTGTGATAGGAGGCTCACTCCTCAAAAGGTAGCCCCTTCTCTCCCTGGTTAGCTCTTTTTTAAAAAAAATTTTTAACGTTTATTTATTTTTGAGACAGAGAGAGCGCGTGAGCAGGGGAGGGTCAGAGAGAGAGGGAAACACAGAATATGAAACAGGTTCCAGGCTCTGAGCTGTCCGTACAGAGCCCGACGCGGGGCTCGAACTCACGGACAGCGAGATCATGACGTGAGCCGAAGTCGGACGCTTCACCGACTGAGCCCCCCAGGCGCCCCTCCCTGGTTAGCTCTTGCGGAGACAAAGTTCCTCTTTGGGTTGAGCTGAAGTCTGCAGTCAGACACACAGCGCATCTGTTCCCGCTGTCCTCCTGGATTTAAGGAGCGTTTCACATCCCAAGTCATCTTTGTACACCCCCCCCCCCCCCCCCCCCCCCCCCCCCCCCCCCCCCCCCCCCCCCCCCCCCCCCCCCCCCCCCCCCCCCCCCCCCCCCCCCCCCCCCCNCCCCCCCCCCCCCCGGCACCTTGCTCTGATATCTCTATTAACTTTGCACAGGATCATTTTTCGATTCTTCGTTCCCTGCAGCCCCACCCACTCCAGCTGGTCAGCGTCCCCCCTGCAAACAGTGGTGCCCAGAATGAACACAGCCGAGCCCTGCTGAGGTGACCCGATCCGGGCAAAGTGCGGGACAGGCATCACCTCCTACGGTCTACCCTCTGTGGCTCTACTAATGCAGCTCAGGACCAGGTGCGTCAAGTTTATTCACTTAAAGCTTGTATTTTAAGCAAATACCTTGCAATCTTTGTCACCCAAAGTCCATCCGCATCTCATATTTATAATTAATTTAAATGGACCCAAGTCACGTTGCCATCTCCTTAGAAGCAGGCCTTTTGTGGGCTCTTGTTAATTAGATGGCCCTCCCTCCCTGGTTCGGGAACAGTTGTCATGATTTCTCTGATGCTTGGTCTCCTCCTGTGTTTAGTTTACCACGTACGCATCATGTTTAGTTTAACCCGTTTGGGAACTTTATATAAATGGGATCATGCCATATTATATTGCTTTATAATTTGCTTCTTTCCCTCAAAGCTGTTTGAGATCCATCAACGTTGAATATTTAAGGGTAGTTTGTTCGTTATGGTTGCTGTAGAGTATTCCACCGTATGAATATTTAATATTTATCGATTCTACTGTTGATGAACATTTGGGTTCTCTAGTTGTTTAGTATATTAAAACTATGCCACTTTGACGGGCGCCTGGGTGGCTCAGTCAGTCAAGGATCTGACTTCGGGTCAGATCTTGAACTCGTGGTTTGTGAGTCCGAGCCTGGCATCGGGCTCTGTGTTGATGCTCAGACCCTGGAGACTGCTTTGGATTCTGTGTCTCCCTCTCTCTCTCTCCCAAAAATAAAAATTAAAAATAATTTAAACTATGCCACTTTGAATATCCTTGTTTGTGTCTCCTGGGGCACATATGCAATATAATTGATAAGTAATTATTTACTTATATGTTTACATCTTGCCTCTTGATTTCTTTCAGAATAGGGGAATCACGCCCTTTACACTTAATAAAGGCTTTGAGCACACACTAGTTTTCTCTAGAATACGTACCTAGGGGTGGAATTGCTGAGTCTTGGGATTTACCTAAAAGTACAAAACTGTACACATGCTCCTATCTGATTGTGTGCTCCTAACCGATTGCAAAACTGCTTTTTTAAACACTTGCTTGGCATGGGGTGCTCTGGGTGGCCAAACCAGCAGCCTGGCCATTGGCGAGTGACCTTGATCTTGAGGGCCTGGCTTCAAGCCCTAGATTATCAATAGCAATAAAGATACCTCTCACTCCCTGGAAGGAGTCCCTTCTATAGAGGGCATCAGCATCGGCTCTCTTTATGGCCCGACCTCGTGTTAGTAATCACAAGACAGAGGATGCACTGGGCTGTCCTTTCCTGGACAAAAGACACTTAAGAGGGGAGTGGGCAGGGGAAATGACCCCGTCTGCTCTCTCAAAGCTACACCAGCCATCGGAGGATATTAACCGCTCAAAAAACTCAAGTCTGGGGGCGCCTGGGTGGCTCAGCTGGTTAGGCATCTGACTTTGGCTCGGGTCATGATCTCACGGTCTGTGGGTTCGAGCCCCGCGTCGGGCTCTGTGCTGACGGCTCGGAGCCTGAAGCCTGTTTCAGATTCTCTCTCTCTGTCTCTCTCTCAGAAATAAATAAAACATTAAAAAGAACCCTCAAGTCTGTATTTGGGTCCTCCCCTATTTGCTAGCAGAATTTGGGGCAAATGTACAGATGCTACATGTCTACTTAAAATTATTTAAAATTGTACATCATTGCACCTAACTATTAACCTTAATATATTCTATTCTATCTTGACAAATGCACATCTTCCATGATGGAGAAGACCAGGGATTCAGAATTCCTGAACCCCAGAGATTCATCCCCTTAACTGGGGTGCTAAGGGGAGCCCTGGCCGGGCTGGACTGTTGGCCTCTGGCCCACTTTGTCCACACTGCAACTCAAGTGTCCACGTGATGTGCCACCTCCTCCAATAAGGCTGCCTCTCAGCTACCTGTACAGACGGCCCGTCTCTGCCCTGGAGGGGATGGGCCTGGGGAAGAGGCCACAGCCTCCAGCCATTTGCGGGGGGAGGGGGTTCTGGGGTCACAGGCTCCCAGAACGTGGTCCTGAAGGGGGGCCCAGGGGGCAGGTGCACCGTGTGGGAGCAGTGTCCAGACAGGGCCTCGGGCAGGCGGTGTGGCCCAGGTATGAGGGCGGTCCTGTCTGCTCATCCGATGAGATGAGCGCGGGGACAGAGCCTGGCTGTGTCCTCAGCAGCTTTCACAGGACGTGGCCCCTGAAAGTCACCTCGTACACAGATGCTCAATGCCAAGTGCGCCAGAAACAGCTCCTCCCGCTTCCCTGCACCGAAGCCGCCACGCAGCTGAGCCCGGGTGAGGTTCGGGGGGGGGGAAGTGACTCGCCCAAGGTCACACCGCTACAAGGGTGCGGCTGGATCGGCACCCACTTCGCTCGTCCCTTCCTCCACGCCGGGGCGGAGGACTGCGACCGCCTTCTCCCCCCGCCCCCCCCGCCCGCCTCGAGAGCCCGACGGCCCCCGGGTCGCTCCAGGCTGCGCCCCTCCATCCTTCCTCCCTCCTCGCGGCCGCTGCACTCGGCCCCCGCCCGCCGCTCCGCGCGAGGCCCCGCCCCTCCGCGCGAGGCCCCGCCCCGCCCCTCGGGCGACGTCACGTGCCGCCGTCCCCCCGCGCCTGCGCACTGCTTATTTCCCGCTGTCAGGATGAGGAGGCGGAGGTCGGCGCTCGGGTCCGTCTCTGCCCGCGGCTGTGGCGGCGCCGGCGGCTCCAGCCTTAGCGGTTCCTCCCTGGGCGGCGGCGGCGGCGGCTCGGTCGACGCCTCCTCCGCCAGCTGAGCCCCGCGGGAGCCCGGGACGCCGGCTTCGCGCCCGCCCCGCGCCCCGAGGCCGCCGCCCGGCCATGGCGCAGCCGGGCCCGGCTCCTCAGCCCAACGGTGAGGCGCCCACCATGGCCGGCGCGGCGGGCGCGGCCTGCCCGGCGGCGCGGGGGACTCGGGCGGCGGGGGGCGCGCGCGGGCCCGGGGCCCCGCAGAGCGAGGCGGGCGGGCGCGCGCGCGGGGGCGCGCGCGGGGGCGGCGGCGGGCGCGGGGAGGGCCCGGCACGTGGGCCGCGCGGCGGGGAGACTGCGGCCCGCGGGGCCTGGGCTGCGGGAGCCGACGGGACGCCCAGCCCGGGGCCGTCCCCGCGCCCACCCCCGTCCCCGCCGCGAGCGGGGGTGCGTCCCCGGAGGGGCGGTGCGGCCCGATGGTCAGTGCCGGGCCCTGGGGGTCTGCAGGACCCTCCCCTTCCCCCCCAGCCCAACCCCCCGACGGGTCTGGGCACATTTAGCCTCGTTGACCTTCGGCTTGCTGATGAAGGCAGGCTGACGCGTGTCTTTGCACTTTTCTCCGAGAAGCGGCCTCCTGCGTGTGCGCCAGGCCGGCAGCATCCTTGCGGGGGCATTCGGGAGTGACGAGGACGGTGGTGTTGGAATGTGCGAGTCGGGGAAACGGGTCTGCATAGTCCTTGTCCTCTTGGAAGGAGAGCCCCCCCCTCCCATCCTAGATCATCCAAGCGGGGTTGCCAGAGTCCTTCCTGACCTTCCGGGACGTGGGCTGACCTCTAGACGTCAGAGCTCGACCACCGCGTCCCAGGTCTTACCGCCTGGAGGTGTGTTTGGAGACCGTGTGCTTGCTTGGTCCTTGACCGGGTGTCTAGGTAGGGAAGTTCTTTCAGGTGTGTTTCTGCAGTGGGCGTGTGTGCCTAGCGGCTATCGGTGGCGGTGTGATGCTGGCGTAGGGCGCTGGGCGCACAGTAGGTGCTTCGTAAGCTTTCCCTTCGCTTAGTGTTGTCTCCTAAAATAGCCGTTTGTGGAAAACGGGAGTCTTTGTTCTTGCCTTCGGGGAGCCCGAAACAGTGTTATCAGATTTTAAAGCTAGCTGCTCTCTTGGAAGCGTGCTCCGGAGCCTGTTAGCCTTTGGTGTTAGGTTTTGTTAGTTGCCTATGGAGTTACTCTGTATTCTCTTTCCCCGGGAGAGACGGGAGGGATCTCTGGTGGGCTCGCGCCCCCGGGAAGCAAGCTGCCATGGCGTGCGGCCTTCTCACCTTTTGCATTTGCTGTCAGGGAGGAAAACTTTGCTTTTCCACAAACCCGTCTTTGTTACTGCTGACGGAGGCGGAACACCGAGAGCTCCAGTGGCTTCTGGTTCTGATCTGGAGGGGTAGGTATGCTTAGCTGGCGCTGCCTTCCCCAGAGTTGCATGGAAACAAACGTCTGGGGCAGCTCAGGTGACACTGCCTGGAATAAAAATTCTCTCCTCTTTTAAAGATGGGAAATGGTCTTCCTTGTAAATAGGGAGAAATGACTAAGCACTTGAAGGAGGGTAGGAAAAATTAGCTCTAGGAAATCTTGTATCCTTGCTATTCTTAGCACAGGTTTATTCCCTGTTTTTCAAATCCTGTGACTCTAGGATGGGATTTAGTTTGTGTAGATTGCTGTATTTATTTTCAATTAGTGTGGTAAGTGAGCAGCCACAGCCGCTGTGTGTAGATGGAGAGAAGTCAGTATTTTTGAGTGCTTTGTGTCAGCGTCTTCTAAGAAGTTCATCTTGGGGATTTAATTTTTCTCTTTGGCCGAACTTAATATAGGTCACTTCTTAACACGTTAGCTTTCGGCACACTCAAATGTCCTAGCCCTGCTGAGTTTTCAAAATACATGCAGAATTCTTTTGAGTTGAATTGCCAGTAAAAGATCACTGTTTAGTTTTTTACTTTAATCTTGCCTGTCTCATTTTAGAAGTAGCCGTCTTTGGGTTGATATTGTTTACCTTTGTTGACATATCTTTGGTCTCCATGAGAATATGGTAGATGAAGAAAACCGATGTGTGTGTAAATTGATAGGATGAAATATAATTTTTTATTCTTTTTAATTCCTTGTTTTGTAAATTTATTGAAAAAGGTATTTTTGTTTGTCTTTTGCTGGAATGTCTTTGCATATTCATTTAGAATCCAGGTGATTTTATTTTATTTTTTAAAATATTTTATTTTATTTTAAAAATTTATTTCTGAGAGGGAGAAAGCGTGAACAGGGGAGGGTCAGAGAGGAAGATACAGAATCTAAAACAGGCTCCAGTCTCTGAGCTGGCTTTCAGCACAGAGCCCGACGTGGGGCTCGAACCCATGAACTGTGAGATCATGACGTGAGCTGAAGTCGGATGCTTAACTGACTGAGCCACCCAGGCGCCCTGATTTTATTTTATTTTACTTTTTTTTTAATGTTTTATTTATTTCTGAGAGAAAGACAGTGTGAGCAGGGGAGGGTCAGAGAGAGAGGGGAACAGAATCTGAAGCAGGCTCCAGGCTCTGAGCTGGCTGTCAGCACAGAGCCCGATGCAAGGCTGGAACCCTCGAACTGTGAGATTATAACCTAAGCCCAAGTCGATCGCTTAACTGACTGAGCAAGCCAGGCGCGCTGAATCCAGGGGATTTTAATAGCCAGAGAAATTTCATCCACATCTCGTTATGCCATTTTGCCTCGAGAATGCAATGTAAAAATTTTCAAGTTTTAATATTTTATTTTTTAATAAGTTTATTTATTTTGAGAGAGAAAGAGCGGGGGAGGGCCAGACATAGAGGGGGAGAGAGAATTCCAAGCAGGCTCTGCACTCGAACTCACAAACCATGAGATCATGACCTGAGCTGAAATCGAGTTTGACACTTAACTGACTGAGCCACCCAGGTGCCCCTGGAATTTTAATATTTTAAAATCCAAGTTAAAATATATTGTAGAAGCATTTGCTCTGATTTTATTTATTATTTGAAAACACTGCCTTGTAAAATCTCTCCATTAAAAAAGTATGCATTGGGGCGCCTGGGTGGCTTAGTCGGTTAAGCGTCCGACTTTCGCTTAGGTCATGATCTTGCGGTTCGTGAGTTCGAACCCCACGTCGGGCTCTGTGCTGACTGCCAGCTCGGAGCCTGGAGCCTGTTTCAGAGTCTGTGACTCCCTCTCTCTCTGACCCTCCCCTGCTCACGCTGTCTCTCTCTCTCTCCTAGAAATAAATAAAAATATTAAAAAAAAAAAGTATGCGTATTAAGCAGAACTGGGTCAACTCCAGTTCCCCAGGGGTCACCACTATTAAGTGTCTTGTCCTTCTTGACTTTTTTCCTGTAGTCACACAGACATGCTAACTTTGCTGCTGAAACGGACGTGCCGCCCGTGTGTAGGTGTGCAGACCTCGTCTGTCTCAGTACATGTTAGGTGTATTTATCACGTGCTTGGAGTTCTGGGGCTGTGTCCTGTGCTGGAAGCACTGCATATTATCTCATGGGATCTTCCTATCAGGGAGGTGACTGCTGCTGTCTATTGTTTTCCTTATTTTATTGATGAGGAAACTGAAGTACAGAGAAGTGAAAAGTGCTTCTAAAAGTTAGAGTTCTGTAGCTAGGACGTGGGGTGGGGGTGGGAGCCCCGAGTCAAGCCCCGCCCATCTGATGCCCAGGCCCTGTGGTCAGTTCACTGGATCACGAACTACTTTCCAGGTCAGTGTTCTGGATCTGTTTCATTCTTGTTCAGGAGTGTTCCCTCCCATGCATGTGCTGTGCTGGAGTTATTGGCCAGTTTTTCTAATGATGGACAAGTAGATTGTTTTCAAGTTTTTCATTATTTTATGAGCGGTGCTGCAGTAGATAATCTTGCACCTATTTTTTTTAGGTGCTCTTTTACTTGTGTAAGACTATTGAATTAAAGGGTAAGAATTCCGAATGGTTTAAATTTTAATAGCTTTTGCTAGCTTGCTCTCAAAAAAGGTATCATTTTCATGCCTGCCAACAGTATATGAAGAGAGTGGATTTCCTTTACACTCTTACCAGCCCTGAATGATATCTGTCATTTTAAGTTTGTATCCTCTGATAGGCTAAAAAAAAAAAAAAAAAAAAAAAAAGATGAAACTCGTCATTTAACAAACGTTTGTGTACTTAGTCTTTGCGGAGCTCTGCCTTAGGTTCTGGGAAATCCAGTGATGGAGGAAACCAAACCAGTCCCTGTTCGGCAGTGAATCAGAGGCCCATTGATGGGTTAATCCCACAGACCAGCATAAAGCTATTTATTCCACAAATATGAGTGTGTGCTACTTGCCAGGCACAGCTCTGGGTATTGGGGGGCAGCACCGGTAGTAACTGACCATGCCTTAGTGCGGGATAGACATCCTACACAAACGTAAGCAAACGGTGTGGATTGTCAGGTGGTAAATGCCGTGGAAGAAAGAAAAAGTAGAGCCGAGTAAAAGGAAGGGGGATGGGCGGGTTTTAAATAGGGTGGTCACAGCCTTATGGAGATGATGATGGAGCAGAGACTTGAGGGAGGTAGAGGGGTCAGCCGGGAGGCTGTCTGGAGGGAGAGTGTTCCAGACCTAGGGATCAGTTTTTGCAAATGTTAAGGACGGGTGTGTCTGGCATGTCTGGGGAAGGGCCTGGAGGGCACTGCGGCCAGACCGCTGTCCTGGGTGGCGGGGAGGGGGAGGGGAGAGGACAGCCTACCGTGAGGTCATGGGTGGGGGCTCATCTTGTAGGCCCTGGGAGCATTGATTGGCTTTGACAATGGGGATCATGGAAAAGGTTTTGATCAGAGTGATGTAATAGGACTTAGGTTTCAAAAAATCTCTCAGGCTGCCGAGCTTGGCAGTAAAGGGAAGGAAGCATCGTCTAGGAAGAAGGTGATGAGGCTTGGACTGAGTATTGATGGAGGCTAGATTTTGAAGGTCTGGCCAGCAGGACTGGGATTAGATCTGGAACACAGAGAGGGAGGAGGGAAGGATCACTCAGAACTTTCTGGCTTGAGCAACTGCAAGAGCCACGCTGTGCTATGAATGCCTGTAATTTAGGGTTTGACCCATGTAGGGAGTCCAGGAAAGGTGTCTGAGGAAGTGGTTCCAGAGCTGAGGCCTACAGCGTGCACAGGAGCCCCTGTTCTGGAACAATCAAGGCGGTAAGAGTGGAGGGAAGGCCAGGACGGGCTGCCTCCGTGGGCTCAGCCTCCCAGCGGAAGCAGAAGCCATTGAAGGGCTTTAAGCAAGTGGGAGGTATGATGACTTTTAAATTCATCCATCCCTGATAGTGATTGTATATATTTGGTTTTTCCTTTCCTTCATTTAAAAAAAAGTTTTTATTTATTTTGTGAGAGGGACAGCACAAGTGGGTGGGGAGAGAGAAAGAGAGAATGAGAGAGAATCCACAGCAGGCTCCACACTCAGCGCAGAGCCCAGTGTGGAGCTTGAGCTCATGAACTGTGAAATCATGACCTGAGCCAAAGTCAGATGCTTAACCGATGGAGCCATCCAAGTGCCCCTAGTTTTTCTTTCCTTGTGCAGAAAGCTTTAAGTTTTATGTAAATCTGACCATTTTTAAAAGTTATGGTTACTGCTCTTGCTTTGGAAGACCTTCCTAGCGCCTATGTTTATTAAAAAATAACCCCCCCCCTTATTTTTCTCTTATAGTTTTGTCTTTTATAGTTAGTACTTTAAGCCATCTGGAATTTATTTATTTTTGAATTTTAACAAAGAAAGTTTCGTATGAAGAATTATTAAATAACGGGAGATTACTGAAGAGGAAAAGCGGATTCGGAAGAATACAGACATCGCAGGCGTACGGAGCAGCCAGTGCATCTGGGCTGGGGCCAAGCACCCAGTGAAGCAGTGCATCTTTAAGGGACACTCCCAGAACTCGGGTCCAGACTGTGCTGGGCCTCTGGGCGGCCACGTCCGCAGGACTCGCTGGAAATCCACGTTCTGGCTTGCCAGGGGAGCCACCTGCACCTTATTTTTGATGTGACATAGGGATCTAATTTTATTTTTCTTCTGAATGGATAGCCAGTTTTTTTTTTTTTTTTAACAACCATTATTCACTAATTCATAAATCTGGTTTGTTTATGACAATGTCATAAATCTCCCAACTACTAAACTTGCACAGATACTTGATCCAGCAAGACACAGAAGCCCTGCGTTTGCCCCATACTCCTTAGTCCAGTATCCCACACAGTCGCCCGGAGTTGTGTCATAGTCTTTAATTTGTGTGTCTTACCTGCCTCCCTGTGGACAGAACTGCCTTTGAATCTTTTTTTTTTTATTTTTAAATTTTTTAATGTTTATTTATTTTTGAGAGAGAGCGAGCACAAGCAGGGGAGGGGCAGAGGGAGAGAGGAAGACAGAATCCAAAGCAGGCTTCAGGCTCTGACCGGTCAGCACAGAGCCCGATGCGGGACTCGAACTCCCAAGCCGTGAGATCATGACTTGAGCTGAAGTTGGATGCTCAACTGACTGAGCCCCCCAGGCGTCCCCAGAGCTGCCTTTGAATCTGAAGCGTTCTGATTTCTAAAATCTGGTGCCTGTATTATACACTAGGTCTTTGTGCAGTGAAATTCGGTGTGCTTTTCTTGTATAATCATTAAATTGAGTTTAGTCCTCTGAGGAGTATTTAGTAAACATTTCTGTGTGGTGCCGCTGTGGCAGGTAATGTGTGGGGCTGGTTACAGAGCTGAATTCGAGAGATACAGTTCTTTCGAGGATTTTGATCCAGTGAGGGAGGGGTGGGGGCTGGGGGGCCGCTAGCGGGAGCTGAGGAAGGGCCTAGCGGCCGAAGACGCTCCTGTGGATCACCGAGCAGGCTGCTGGTACCGGTGACCCAGGAGGAAGAGCCGTGCAGGGAGGGGTCTTGCTTCTTTTTCCTCATTAGATAACCCGAATCTCTTCCCGGTGGCGGACTCATTTCTGTTTGAATGCCTCCGGTGAGAGAGGGAACTCACTACCTCCTATTTTTGACTTAGTTACAATGTTTTGTTTATGCTTTAAGTGGAAACTTGCCTCATGGTGACTTCTACCCACTGGTTTTAGCTCTCTTCCCTGGGACCACGCGGAGGAAAGGCATGGTATCTTCTCTATGTTAGTCTGAAGAAACTTGATAACATCGTGTCCTTCCCAAAGATCGTGTTTCTCCTATCAGATAGTTTTGAACTTCCCGTCCTCCCCTGGTGCGATCCCCCCCCCCGCAGCGTCAGCTTAAACTTACATTGCCTTTCAGGCACTCGGAAGTGTCCTTACAGAATTTTTATGGCAGCGCGTAGTTAGAACGCAGCGTTAGGCGCGCGGCGCGGGGGCTGGGGCAGTCTGCACGGGACGCGTGACCGCCCCCCGCGTGGCTCCGTCGGCCACCCCGTGACACTTCTGCCGCCCCGTCCCCATGGCTTGTTCATTCCACACCTGGGCGCCCGAGCCTCCCTCTGCCCGCCACCTGTTCCGCCCCTGCCCCCCGGCCCATCTGGCAGCCATCAGTTCTCATTTATGGGTTTGTTTCTGCTTTTAGTTTGTTGAGTCATTTGTTTTTTAAGATGTTCCATACCAGTGAAATCATACCGCGTTTGTCTTTCTCTGGCTTATTTCACGTAGCATGATAGTCTCTAGCTCCGTCCGTGTTGTCAGAAATGGTGAGAGAACCTTCTTTTTTATGGCTCCACAGAATTCCAGTGTGTGTGTGTGTGTGTGTACATACACACATGCCACATCTTTCTCCATCCGTCTGTCGGCGACACTTGGGCTGCTTCCATCTTTGCTGTTGTACATGTGCTGCAGGAAGCATAGGGATACACATATGTTTTTGAATTTTAGTGTTTTTAAAAATTTTTTTAAACATATTTTTATTTCTGAGAGAGAGAGGGAGAGAGGGAGAGAGAGATAGCGTGAAGCAGGGGAAGGTCAGAGAGGGAGGGAGACACAGAATCTGAAGCAGCTCCAGGCTCCGAGCTGTCAGCACAGAGCCTGACGCGAGGCTTGAACCCACAAACCGTGAGATCATGACCTGAGCTGAAGTTGGACGCTTAACCAACTGAGCCCCCCGGGTGCCCCCGATTTTTACTGTTTTCTCTTAGGGTGGATGGCCAGTAGAGGAATTGCTGGGTCGTAGGTAGTTCTATTTTTAATTATTTGAGGAACCGCTGCACGGTTTTTCACAGTGGCTGCAGCAGTTCGCATTCCCACCGCCAGTGCATGAGGCTTCTTTTTTCTCTGCATCCTTGTCAACACTTGTTATTTCTTATCTTTTTGATTCTACCCATTCTGACAGGTGTGAGGTGATACTTGATTTGGTTTTGATTTGCATTTCCCTAATATTAGTGATGCTGAGCATCTTTTCATGTGTCAGTTGGCTGTCTGGACGTCTTCTTTGGAGAAATGTCTGTTCAGGTTGTCTACCCATTTTTGTTGTTGTTGTTAAGTTTATTTATTTATTTTGAGGGAGAGAGAGTGGAGTAGGGACAGAGGGAGAGAGAAAGAATCCGAAGCAGACTCCGCACTGGCACCGTAGAGCCCAGCACGGGGCCCAGTGTCACAAACCGTGAGATTATGACCTGAGCCAAAATCAAGAGTTGGATGCTTAACCAACAGAGCCACCCATGTGTCCCTCTGACCATTTTTTATTTGAATTATTTGTTCTTTTGGTGTTAAGTTGTACAAGTTCTTTATGTATTCTGCACAGTGACTGCTTACGAGGTACATCATTCGCAGGTCTCTCCTCCCATCCGCTAGGTTGCCTTTTTGTTTTGTTGGTTTCCTTCGCCTTTTATTTCGATGTGCTCCCAGTGGTGTTTGCTTTTGTTTCCCTTGCCTCTGGAGACACATCTAGAAAAATGTTGCTATGTCTGATGTCCGAGAAATTACTGCCTGTGCTCTCTTCTAGGATTTTTATGGCTTCAGGTCTCACATTTAGGTCCTAAATCCATTTTGAGTTTATTTTTGTGTGTGGTGTAAGAAAGTGGCCCAGTTTCATTCTTTTGTATGTGGGTGTCCAGTTTTCCCAGCACCATTTATTGAAGAAACTGTCTTTTCCTCATTGTATATTCTTGCTTCCTTGTCCGAGATTAATTGACCGGAGAAGTGTGGGTTTATTTCTGGGGTCTCTCTCCCATTCACCTAGGCATCTGCTTTGTGCTGGCACCGTATTGTGCTGACACCAGAGCTGTGTAGTGTAACTTGAAGTAGGGGTTGTGACGCCTCCGGCTTTGCTTTTCTTTCTCAAGATTTCTTGGCCTATTCGGGGGTCTTCTGTGATTCTGTACACATGATAGCAATACTCTAGTTCTGTGAAAACCGCTCTTGGTATGTTGATAGGGATTGCACTGAATCTGTAGATTGCGTTGGGAAGTATGGACGCTCTGAGGACGCTCTTCCGGTCCGTGAGCATGGATGCCTTTCCGTTTGTGTCCTCCTCAGTGTCTTCCATCAGTGTTTATAGAGGTTTTTCACCTGTTTCATTAAGTTTACTCCTAGGTATTTTATTCTTTTTTTGAAAATTCTTTAAAGGTTTTATTTATTTATTTATTTAAAAAATTTTTTTTAATGTTTTATTTATTTCCAGGAGAGAGAGAGAGAGAGACAGCGTGAGCGGGGAAGGGTCAGAGAGAGAGGGAGACACAGACTCTGAAACAGGCTCCAGGCTCTGAGCTGGCAGTCAGCACAGAGCCCGACGCGGGGCTCGAACCCACGAACCGCGAGATCATGACCTAAGCGAAAGTCGAATGCTTAACCGACTAAACCACCCAGGCGCCCCTATTTATTTATTTTTAAAAAATGTTTTATTTATTTCTGAGAGAGAGACAGCATTAGCAGGGGAGGGTCAGAGAGAGAGGGAGACACAGAATCTGAAACAGGCTTCAGGCTCTGAGCTAGCTGTCAGCACGGAGCCCGATGTGGGACTCCAACCTACGAACCGTGAGATCATGACCTGAGCCAAAGTCGGACGCTCAACCGACTGAGCCACCCAGGCGCCCCTAGTGTTTGTTTATTTTTGAGAGAGAGAGACACACACAAAATCTGAAGCAGGCTCTAGGCTCTGAGCTGTCAGCACAGAGCCCAACGCAGGGCTTGAACTCAAGAACCATGAGATCGTGACCTGAGCTGAAGTCAGACACTTAACCGACTGGGCCACCCAGGTGCCCCTAGGTATTTTATTCTTTTTGGTGTGTTTTAATACTTGACATTCTTCTGATGATCTTTGTGACAGATGTCCCTTGTTAATGACTTGTGGTGGTATCTGCTGTTCTCCAGATGTACTTTGCCTATAGAGAGTCATAGGTACAGAGACGTATTACTGAAAGGAGTCTAAGGACTAGTTATCTTCCCTCACGCTACAGACCAGGAAATAAAGAAGCAAAGAAAGGGAAGTGACCTGCATTGTGGCAGAGCCAGCACTAGAATTTAGGAGGTGAGTGGGGCTGTCTTCTGGTTGATGCTGCTACTTATGTAGAATGAATTTTGTTTAGATGCCTCAGTGGTATTGCCTGAGCAGAATCCTAGAATTGGTGTAACTTGATTATAGTGAAAATGTGTGAAACTTTCCCAATATCGTTCTTTTCTCTTTAATACTTTCATTCTTAAATTTTTAAAAAAATGTTTATTTTTGAGAGAGAGAGAGAGAGAGAGAGAGAGCATGAGTGGAGAGGGGCAGAGAGAGAGGGAGACACAGAGTCTGAAGGAGGTTGCAGGCTCTGAGCTGTCAGCACAGAGCCCAATGTGGGGCTTGAACCCACGAGCAGCCAGATCATGACCTGAGCCCGCAGTGGGACCCTGAAGCGACTGAGCCCCCCCCCAGACGCCCCTAATACTTTTGTGGTGGGCATTGTGTTGCAGATCTCACAACAAAATAGAAATGCTCCTTCCATTATAGACTTAAAGTCTGGTGGTGCACACGGGCCGACTCCACGAGGCAAGGGCATTTTGTGTGGCTGAGGGCGCTGTCTCCAGCGCACTGTTTGCCGCAGAATGCGTATGAGCTGGAGGTTTTTGTTGAAAGAAAAGTCAAAGGACAATAATGTAGCTGTTCTTCATTTGCAATATTTTGACAACATGTAGTGGAGGTTCTTGTTTGTTACCTTATTTTTGATTTTAGAGAGAGTGAGCTGGGCAGATGGGCAGAGAGAGAGAATCTCAAGCAGGCTCCATGCTTAGGACAGAGCCGATGCAGGACTTGATATTCCCATCCTGGTCGTGACCCGAGCCGCAGTCAAGAGTCTGGTGCTCAGCCAACTGAGCCACTCAGGCACCCCTAAGATTTTAGTTTTAAGTAATCTCTACACCCAACGAGGGGCTTGAATCTGTAACCCTGAGATCAAGAGTCACATGTTCTACCATGTCCTGAACCATCCGGGAGCCCCTTTAGAGAAGCTTCAGATTTGTAGCAAAATTGAGCAGAAAGAACAATTCCTTACACCCCCTTCCCCTCCTGCTGCCCCCCCCCCCCCCAGCATTTGGTGTGGTCTGTGTTGGGGTTTTATCCATTCTAGTAGATGTGCAGTGGTGTCTCGTTTTCATGTGCAGATTCCTGATGACCGGTGATGTTGAGCATCTTTTCTCATGCTTGTTTGCTATCTATCTTTTGTGAGGTGTCTGTTCAGAATTTCGGCCCATCTTTTAATCAGGTGGTTCATTTTTTTTACTATTGAGTTTTAAGAGTTCTTCATATATTTTGGCTACAGTTCCTTTATCAGATGTGCCTTTTGCAAGTGTTTTCTCTGCGGCTTGTTGTCTCACTTCCTTGACAGTGTCTCTTGTGGAGCAGAGGTTGTTAATGTTAATGAAGTCCAGCTTATCAATTATTTCTCCCATGGATGTACCTTTGGTGTTGAATCTAAAAAGTCATCGCCTTACCCAGCGTCTTCTAGATTTTCTCCTGCTTTTGCTCTAGGAGTTTTATAGTTTTGCATTTTATATTTAGGTCTGTGACTCATTTGAGTTAATTTTTATGAAGGGTGTAAGGTCTGCATCTAGATGATTCTTTTTTTTTCCACGTGGCTATCCGGCTGTTCCAGCGCCATTTGTTGAAAAGGCTGTCCTCTCTCTGTTGAACTGCCTTTCCTTCCTTGTCACAGATTAGTTGACTGTATTTGTGTGGCTGTTTCTGGGTTCTCTGTTCTGTTCCATTGATGTATTTGTCTGTTCTTTCATGCTATGTGTTTTTAAATTTCATTTTTATTTTCAAAGAGAGAGTTCCCTTTATTTTTTATTTTTATTTTAATCTTTTTGAAGGTGGGAGAGGCAGAGGAGAGGGAGAGAGAGAATTTTTTTTTTTTTTAAATGTTTTATTTATTTCTAGGAGAGAGAGAGACAGCGTGAGCAGGGGAGGGTCAGAGAGAGAGGGAGTCACAGACTGAAACAGGCTCCAGGCTCTGAGCTGGCAGTCAGCATAGAGCCCGATGCGGGGCTCGAACCCACGAACCGCGAGATGATGACCTAAGCAAAAGTCGGACGCTTAACTGACTAAGCCACCCAGGTGCCCCGGGAGAGAGAGAATCTTAAGCAGGCGCCCCAGCGAGTAGCACGATGTGGGGCTCGATCTCATGACTGTGAGCTCATGACCTGAGGCAAAATCAAGGGTGCTCAGGCAGCTGAACCAGGTGCCTCTAACTTTCTTAATTAAAAATTTGGGGAGGTACCTGGGTGGCTCAGTTGGTTGAGTGTTCGACTCTTGATTTTGGCTCAGATCATGATCCCAAGGCTGTGGGATCAAGCCACCAGTTGGGCTCTGCACTGAACGTGGAGACTGCTTGAGATTTTCTCTTTCCCTCTGCCCCTCCCCTGCTTGCATGCTCTCTCTAAAATAAAAAGATAAAAAGGTAAAGAATTTTTGCATTGAAAATAATAAATGTTCCTGGTAAAACAATTTGTAAATGTCTAATATGAGAGGAAAAGTCCATATAAGCTCATCCCTCAGATAAACACTGTTAAAGTCCTGGTATATATTCTTCCCAGTTTTTAAAAATTGTATGTATTCTGATGATTTGAAAGTGGAATCATGCTGCCTATGCCATTCTCAAGTTTAACTTTGTTTTTGATATAGATTAGGTCATCGATTTGAGATTGGTATTAATTTTTGTGGTTACATGATATAGATGCACTATAATTTTTAAAATTAAGTCCCCGTTGATGAATACTTGCGCCATTATGGTAATGTTGCAGTGAATACCCTTGTACCTGTTTTTGCACACACATGTGAGTGTTTTTTGTTGTATAAATTCCTTGAACTGGAATTATTAAGTCAGAATGTGCACATTTAAAAAATTTAATGATAAATCCAAATTTTCTTTCAAAAAGTTTTGACAGTTTACAGGCTCACAGTCAGGGCATAAGAAAATTTCTAGCTCCTTAACATAACAAATTAAGTTCTTTGCATGGGGGGGTTGACGACTTTGTCCTGTGTGTAGCAGTTATAGCAGAAATGTCCCCCAGTTTGTTTTTAATTTTTGGGATGTTTTGGCATATGGAAGCATTTTAACTTTCATGTGATTTAAAAGTTTTTTCCTTTATAGCTTCTAGATTTACTTCTACCTCTTTGTGTTCTTTTTTCGTATTTGCTTTTAAATATTTGATCACCCTGGGATTTATTTTGATGTAAGGACTGAGATAGGAATCCAGCTCTACAATTTATTTAAAATGGCTGGCCAGAAGTTCTTGTACCATGTAGTGATTAATCCAGTTCTCTCCATTGATTTTGAAATGGCGCCGTTTATGCTAACCATCCAGGAAAACTTGAGTCCATTTCTGGATTGTATTTTGTTCTATTAATTTATCTATTCTGGTGTAATACCATATAATAACAATTGCTGTACCTACACTTCCTAATGTTTTAGTATTTTAAGAGTCAGGAACTGCTCAGTATCCATCTTCTCGAGTTTTCCCCCACCACTCTTTGGTATTTATTAATTCAGATAAAATTTATAGTTAAGTCTGGCCACCATGCTTCCCTTTCCTGCCCCACAGCCCCCAAATAAAAGGCCTGTAGAGAAAACCTCATTGATTGAGTTTAAAAAGTAAGGAGAATGTAGGCAAACCATGAGAGAGTCTTGAATGCTGAGACCGAGGACTGGGACTGATGGGTGGGGGGGGGGGGGGGGATGGGCATGGAGGAGGGCACTTGTGGGGATGAGCACTGGGTGTTATATGGAAACCAATTTGACAAACTAAATGTAAAAAAAAAAAAAAAGTAAGGAGAATGTGTATCTGCACAAAAATTTTTGCAATTAAAGTGCCTTTTGAGACTAAATGCATTAAGTATATTATTTAATCCTCTAGATTCCTAAGGCAGTATTATCTGTATTTCACAATTGAGGAAATAAGACTTTGGTAACTTGGCCAGGATTCAGGTTCCTGTGACTATTTTCATTCTACCCTCTATCTCTCTGGTCACTTTTAGTTAAGTAAACTCTTAGGAGATTAAAAAAGGAGCAAAATTATAATAAAATCCCAAGCTTCCTTTTTAATCCTAAAGAACAAGGAAAATGTAGGGGTGCCTGGGTGGCTCAGGTGGTTAAGCATCGGACTTTGGCTCAGGTCATGATCTCATGGCTCATGGGTTCGAGCCCCGCGTCGGGCTCAGTGCTGATAGCTCAGAGCCTGGAACCTGCTTCGGATTCTGTGTCTCCCTCTCTCTCTGACCCTCCCCTGCTCAAGCTGCCCCCCTCTCTCTCACAAATAAATAAAACATTTAAAAAAATAAGTATCTTTTTTTTTTTTTGAAAAGAACAAAGTGTAAAGAAAGTTGGACTGACCCATAATTCCATCCTTCAGAGTATTTTGTCATCTTCTGGGGTGCCTGGGTGGCTCAGTCAGTTGAGCATCCAACTTCAGCTCAGGTCATGATCTCGTGGCCCATAAATTCGAGCCCTGAATCCGGCTCTGTGCTGATGACTCAAGAGCTTGGAGCCAGCTTCAGATTCTGTCTCCCTCTCTCTGTGCTCTTCCCCAACTCATGCCCTGTCTCTCTCTCAAAAGTAAATTAAAAAAAAAAACAAAATAAAAAAAAAAGTATTTTATCATTTTAGTGTGTTTCTGATCATGTTTTATGTTGACAAATAAAAGATGTTTAAATTGTTGATTGGGGCGCCTGGGGGGCTCAGTCGGTTAAGCGTCCGACTTCGACTCAGGTCATGATCTCACGGTTCATGGGTTTGGGCCCGCGTCGGCCTCTGTGCTGAAAGCTCGGCGCCTGGAGCTGCTTCCGATTCTGTGTCTCCCTCTCTCTCTGTCCCTCCGCCGTTCACACTCTGTCTCTTTCTCTCTATCTTTCTCTTTCTCAAAAATAAATACACATTTAAAAACTAAAAAATAAATAAACTGTTGGTCATATTGCACACATGGTTTTTATTCTGCTATTTTTATTTTGTGATGAGGAATTTCCTTGTAAATTATTTTTTCAAAACCACGCTGGTTTTAAAAGTGTAATCATATGAATGTGTCATAACTTAAATTATTTTCCTGTTACTCCTGCCTGATTATCTATGAGAATTTGCTATTGATAAGGAATTCTTTTTTTTTTAATGTTTTTATTTATTTCTGAGAGAGAGACAGCATGAGCAGGGGAGGGTCAGAGAGAGAGGGAGACACAGAATCTGAAAGGGGCTCCAGGCTCCGAGCTGTCAGCACAGAGCCCGACACGAGGCTCGAACCCACGAACCGTGAGATCATGCCCTGAGCCGAGGTCGGACCAGGCGCCCCTGATAAGGAATTCTATAGGAGACATCCTTGGACATTAACTTTTGAATATTTCCTAGAGTTCTGGATCAAGAGGCATGAGGTTTTGATACATACGTTGCTAAGCTGCTTTTCCAAATATAGTTCTGGTTTACGTTTGTACGATAGGTGTCGTCTCACCCTTGTTAGCATTGAGTACAGACTTAAAACCTTCTTGCCAACAGCCTGGGTACACCTTTGTCTTACTTTGACTCTGGTAATTTATGATTTAGGGAAGTCTGAGATTGCATTTGAATAAACTTGATAATGCTGTGATACTTTCAAAATTCTACTCTATCAGATATTTATTTATTTATACTTTTGTGTTTTTTCCCTAAATGGTCACTTGCTCCCCTGACCTCCCAGTATCATTTGAATTCTTACGTTCTTCCTATATGAGCTGTTTGTCACGTTAGCACTTTCATATCCTGTATTTGTCATTAATTTTCTTTCTGCAAACAATTATAATCTTAAATAACATTTATATTGTATATTGCAAATAATTCAGAAAGTGCAGAAAGGCATAAAGAATAAAGCAATGATCACCTAAAGATAATTTCTATTAACATTTTGGTGTATTATCTTTCCAGAGTTTTCACAGGTATATTAAAATATATGAAAAAATCTTTAAAGTTTGATAAAAATTATAATAGTACTTTTATAGGATGCTCTTTCCACTTACAGGAAGAGATGTTCATGATCTAGTAAATAAATTTTTTTTTAAATGTTTCTTTCTTTTTGAGAGAAAGAGCATGAGTGGGGAAGGGGCAGAGAGAGAGGGAGACACAGAATCTGAAGCAGCTCCAGACTCTGAGCTGTCAGCACAGAGCCAGACGTGGGGCTTGAACTCACAGGCTGTGAGATCATGACCTAAAGTCCGATGCTTAACTGACCGAGCCCCCAGATGCCCCTGCTTTTAAGATGTCGTTGACTACCCCATAGTCACTTGTCTTGAAATAGACCCTGGATTTGTTTTAATCAGGTACAGTAAGGTGACAAGGTGACAGATACAGAGACAGCTGCCTTTAAAAGAAGAGTTTATTACTTACAGTCACCAAGAGGGGTCATTCTGTGTCTCGCAGGGTCACATAGGAGGCAGAAGGAGCACAGGGAAAGCATGGCCTACAGTGTCCATTGTCTCCATGGAAGGGAACAGGTGGAACAGAGCAGGCGAGATGAACAAGGTTAGGATTGTACGGTTTGAGTGTTGTCAGTGTGCTCCGGTCCATGGGGCGGGTCTCTGGTTTTCTGACACCTGGCCCTGGGTTTAGGGCAGGGAAGTACTGGCTTGGTGTGTAGGAGTTAGATCAGTGAGGTGGTTGTAATGTGGGCTTGGCATTAGTTGGTTTGCATGTGACAGGCATGTTCATGGGTGAGCTGCTTGTTAGCTCGGGGAGTCCGCCAGCCCTGGGAGGCGCAGTCCCTTCCGGGCCAGCAGGGCCCCACGAGGTCAGAGGCTCATAAAAAATGGGAAACAAACCGTTAATACGCCATCCTTTAAGATTGTCCTTTGTGCTCCCACCAGCAGTGCGGGAGCGAGCCGACACTAGGTAGTGGTAGCTTTACTTAAAAAAAGAAACCCACAGAGAAGTTGGCTGGCGAGCAGGAGTCTTGTTCAGATTTGCATGTCTGGTTTCTCTTCGGCCCTCTGAGGTCTTTTGCAGTCGATCTATCTTTATCCTTGAACCATTAGATCATGTTTGTCTTTGTGTTCGTTAAAAGCTTTCATAGGAAGATGTTACTTCAGCAAGTCTAAAAATTTTTTTGTGTGTGAAACTTCATTGCCATCAGTGTGAATTAGTTTGGCAAAGTGATCAAAGGAGAGCAAGTGATGGCATTGGGAGGGCGTCACCTGTACAGGTGGAAACGTCACATGGCCACGTCAGCTTTTTCAATGACACTTGTGGATGAAGCCTTCCCCTTATTCCATCACCAGAGGATTTCTTGTTTGGTGATTAAGAAAGTGAAAGCTTTTTTGTTTGACCATTACTGAGTGATCTGGTTGGATTTGGGACAAGAAATGAGATTATTTCCTTATGCACGGTCTTCTTGCATTTAAAAAAAAAGGTTTTTTAAACTTTGAAAAATAACCATGAAAATTTTAAATTTTAAAAAATGTTTTATTTATTTTTGAGATAGAGCATGAACAGGGGAGGGGCAGAGAGAGAGGGAGACACTGAATCCGAACCAGGCTCCAGGCTCTGAGCTGTCAGCACAGAGCCCGACACGGGGCTCGAACCCACGAACTGGGAGATCATGACCTGAGCCGAAGTTGGATACTTAACTAAGCCCCCCAAGTGCCCCATACCATGGATGTTTTATATGCGGTCTTTGCATAGTTTTGGTAGGATTGCTGGGTCTTCCTGGATTTCTCCAGTATTTCCATCAGACTTCATTGTGCCGTGCGATGGAGAGTGTTCCGGAGCGCCATGCGGGTGCTGCCTGACTCGGAGAGAACTCACGCGGAGCTTTAGGGACCCGCTGT
The DNA here is from genome assembly GCF_003009895.1 of Hyaena hyaena. NCBI lineage: Eukaryota > Metazoa > Chordata > Mammalia > Carnivora > Hyaenidae > Hyaena > Hyaena hyaena. The sequence goes on from NW_024081124.1 coordinate 192,019, forward strand.
AGATTCCACTTTAGGGTGGAAGGGACTGTTTTCCTGTGGTCTAGACTGGCACTTCGCTCTGTGGGTTGATGGCAGATGGCTCACCTTTGTCACTGTTGGCCTGGGCCGGGTGCTGCTTTGCCGTGCGAGGCAGGGCCGCCCTGGGTGTCCTGGGGTGGCCTCTGTGCAGCAGATGTCAGGGCCCCTCCCCCCGAGCTGTGACAGCCAGGAATGCTTCCCACGTTGCCAGAGGCCTCTGGGGAGCCGATTCACCTCCAGCTGAAAACCACTGGTTTATGACAAACTGCTTTCACATATCTCTTTACTCTTCCAGTGTAAACTTACACACACGATTAAAAAGTAATATAATGGTATAATGTCCTTACTGTAAAGGAAAGTAATTTGTAAATAAGTCATGTATTTCAACATGTAAATGAACAGTGTGACTCAATGAAGGAGACCCCCAGGAGGTGGTCTTCACACCTGATTCTAATTCCCACTTATGTGATGCTTGAATCTTTTGTGTTCACTCTTTAAATGTCTGTGGTCACAGGGAGGTCTGTCTGGGCCTCGGCAGGTCAGTATTTGACCCCCGCGCCCCTAGGAGTAACGTCAGTGCTCGCTCCTTGAAATACTTTGCCTGTTGGTTTCTCACGCCCCCTTCTAGGGACGTAGAATTACTTTTTTTTATGCACTTGTAGGCAGGTTGGCTGTTTGTCAAAGTTTTGATCCCTGTTACGTACGACCTTGATGTTTCTGAGAAGCTCATAAATAATGCGTTCTACTTTCCTTATAAATAAAATATAAACTTTTTATTATATATTTATGAAGAACTTTTTTTCCTGATAAGTAATTTCCAATGTCAATTTTGTAGCTAGATTATAGCCTTTTTATAACGTGAGTGTAGGGAGATAGGAAATTACAGCTACATTTTAGATTTTCTGTGTTATAATGAAGAACAGTGTGTACATGGGGAATTTGAATTTGCAGTGTGATAAAACATGATTCTAAGAGAGGTTTGACTTTTCTCTTATACATGACAAATCTTTAATTTTTATTTTTTTAATGTTTATTCATTTTTGAGAGACAGAGAGTGGGGGAGGGGCAGAGAGAGGGAGAGACACAGAATCTGAAGCAGGCTCCAGGGTCCGAGCTGTCAGCACAGGGCCTGACTCGGGGCTCAAACCCATGAGCCATGAGATCATGACCTGAGCCGAAGTCGGACGCTCAACGCACTGAGCCACCCAGGTGCAGCCCCTCCCATACATGATAAGTCTTAAGACTCTTCTAAACCAATTACTATTTTATATTATAGGAATTGGTAATAACCAGAAACAATTAAATTTTTGGCTACGTAGTTCTGCATTGTGAATTGTGTGTGTGAATGTGTATAAATGCCCCATTATCAGGAATGGTGGAGGAATGATGTTTTTTGGGCATATCATTTTTCAGCTAATTTAGACTTGAGCCGTCAAGCACAGAAGAGGCAAGACTTAAAAAAATTAACCTTAGAGTCCTTTCTATGGAACATTTTATTTATTTATTTAAATTTTAATGTCTTATTTATTTCTGAAAGAGAGAGACAGCGTGAGCAGGGGAGGGGCAGAGAGAGAGGGAGACACAGAATCTGAAGCAGGATCCAGGCTCCGAGCTGTCAGCACAGAGCCCGACGTGGGGCTCGAACCCACGAACTGTGAGATCATGACCTGAGCTGAAGTTGGAGACTCAACCACCTGAGCCACCCAGGCACCCTCTATGGAACATTTTAAACACTTAAAAAAAGTAAACAGGTTAGTAGGTAGACCCACCGCCCTCCTCCCTACATGCCATGACTGTCGGTGTGTAGCGAGTCTTGTTTTCTCTGTAACCCTCTCTCCACCTCCTCGCCTGGATTTTTGGATAGCAAACCTCAGACTTACATGCTTTCGTTTGGAAACAGTTTGGTGTGTATGTAATCGTCGCCACAGTACTATTATAACACCTAAAAACAGTTCACGATACTTCTTCATCAGCAGCTACCCAGGCATGGTGAAAGTTTCTTCCACTGTCTCAGTTTAAAACATTGAATCTGTTCAAATCAGGATCCAAAATAAGGACCATTCTTAACATCGGTTGATAGGTCTTGTTTTTGTCCCTTATAATTTATTTGTTGAAGTCCATCCTACAGCTATGTTCACCCTATGGAGCTTGCTAATTGCATCCATATTTTGGTGTTCTCCACGTGCTCCTGGCTTCTGTGTTTCCTCTTAATTGGAAGTTAGATCTAAAGTCATAATCAGGAACGCTTGGGTGTCTCAGTTGGTTAAGTGTCTGATTTCAGCTCAGATCTGAGCTGTTGTCTGTGAGTTTGATCCCCACGTCAGGCTCTGTGCTGACAACTCAGAGCCTGGAGCCTGCTTTGGATTCTCTCTCTCTCTCTCTCTCTCTCTCTCTCTCTCCCTGCTCTGCTTGCGTGCACCCTCAAAATAAATTAATAAAATATAAAAAAATTTTTAAAAGTCCCAGTCAGATCTAGTTTTTTTTGTTGTTAAATGGTTTTGTTTGCTTTTTTTAATTTGTTTTGAGAGAGAACACAAGCAGGGTAGGAGCAGAGAGAGAGGATCCCGAGCCAACTCTTCTTGAACCCGTGCACCCTGACATCATGGCCTGACCTGAAATCAGAAGTCGTACGCTCAACCACGTGCCCCTTGTTTTGCCTTTTTTTTTTTTTTTTTTAAATTTATTTCTAGGAGAGAGAGAGAGACAGCGTGAGCAGGGGAGGGCCAGAGAGAGAGGGAGAGACAGACTCCGAAATTGGCTCCAGGCTCTCAGCTGGCAGTCAGCACAGAGCCCGACGCAGGGCTCGAACCCACGAACCGTGAGACCATGACCTAAGCGAAAGTCGGACGCTTAACCGACTACGCCACCCAGGCGCCCCATTGCCTTTTTGAAGACTGTGTCAGAGTGGCGTCGTGTGCGCCGTCAGGGGCCACATCATGTCAGATTGTCTCTCTTTGAGATGTAAGGACCGTTGATGATCATTTCCTAGATTTCTCCATTCAGTAGGGTTTGTAATCAGTAATTAATAGTTGTCTACGTCTATAAAGAAAAATTCTGTGTGTTTTGCTACCTTAAGGTGTAATGTGTGTAGGACGAGGTATAGTGTGTGTAGGATGAGGCGTAGTTTGCGTCGGACGAGGCGCAGAGTACGTAGGAGGAGGCGTGGGGTGCATGGGGTGCGTAGGACGAGGTGTGGGACGAGTTGGGGGCGTAGCACGAGGCGCGGGGGGCGTAGGAGGCGTGGGCAGTAGAGGAGTGATACTTCACCCTGGGGAGTTTTCAGAGCAACGACTTGGTTGCCTGGAATCCTTCAAAGGTGAGCAGTCAGGATTTGTATCGTTTGTGTGTCGAGAATATACATCACGTGTGTTTTGTTGTACTTCGTTAGCGTTATGTTTATCGACTGTGTTTACTTCGGCTGCCCCGACAAGTGACCCCCAACAGGAAGACTAAAAACAACAGAAGTTCACTGTCTCACGGCCGAGGAGGCCAGAAGTCCGCGGTCAGGGTCGCTGGGCCTGGTGTCAGGCGTCGTCACAGGGCTGTGCTCCCTCCAGAGGCTCTGGGGGCGTCGCGTCTTGTCTCGTCGGCTCACGGTGGCTGCTGGCATCCCCCGGCCACCCCCTCCATCTCGGCCTGGCTGTCCCGCTGCACAGTTCTCTGTGCCTGTCACAACGCCTGTTTCTTTTTCTTTCTTTCTTTTTTTAAATTTATTTTTGAGACAGAGAGAGACAGAGGACAAGCGGGGGAGGGGCAGAGAGAGAGGGAGACACAGAATCCGAAGCAGCTCCAGGCTCCGAGCTGTCAGCACAGAGCCCGACACAGGCCCGAACCCACGAACCGTGTGATCGTGACCTGAGCTGAAGTCGGACGCTTAACCAACTGAGCCCCCCAGGCGCCCCAACAGCGCCTGTTTCTTTTCTTGCAAAGGTAAAGATTGCGTTTAGGGCCCACTGGGTAATCCTGCATCAGCTCCTCAAGATCCGCAGTCGTGTCTTCTGCCGGATAAGGTTAGTATTTAGAGGTTCCCAGGATTAGGAAGTGAACATACCTTGAGGGGGAGGGGTGCTGCTTTGATGTTTGAGTGATCGCTTTGGGCCGCTGTGCCCTCCGGGACTCCTGAGTCCTGTGACCCGGCCCCCGTAGATGCCAAGGTGTTTTCAGGCTTATTTGGTACACTTCCTGTCTCCCGCGCCTGGAGCCCATCGTCGTTTTCCAAGGAGCCCTGGTCTTTGTAGTGGGAAACCGCATTCAGAGGCCACCTTCTGGGTGCTAGGATGTGGCACGTATTGTTCGTAGCCGTCGTTCCAAAGTAAATTACACTTCACCCTGTTTCCTTAAACGACGTGCGCTGGACATCATTACATCTTTCATCAGCAGTTTACGATTCTGAACATGATTCGGGGCCTGCGCTGTAAGCTGGTGATTTTTCCAGTGCTGCTGTATTTTAAAACGATGTTTGCTTGCTTTTACGTTAAATGGTTTGACATTTCAGTTCGGCTCTAGTTATGGTTTTTTGTTTATCTGTGACCCAGGCCTCAGTGGTGTCCGTGAGGTCTGCTTCTCTCCTCCGAGGCTTTTCAGCGTACTGTGTGCGTTCCTACCTAAACTCTGCTTTTCTCTCTCCTTGTTCTCTATCCGACTCCAAGAAAACTAAGGGTTATCAGGAATAAAGTCGGATCTTACAGAGGATAACATTAAGTTGGATGGGAAGAGAAGTCTGCTTCTCAGCTAAGTATTTAAATGCATCTGTTTTTCACTCCTATTAAAGGTGAAGACTCGGGCTGCGAGGGCAGGGCGGGCCGTGTGCAGGGGTGTTTGGGCTCGGCTGGGTGGTCAGCGTTGCCAGACCTCTAGGCAGAGCTTCAAGGAAGGTGTTCATTGTTTTTTTTTAATGTTTTTATTTATTTATTATTTTTTTTAATGTTTTTTATTTATTTCTAGGAGAGAGAGAGAGAGAGAGAGAGACAGCGTGAGCAGGGGAGGGTCAGAGAGAGAGGGAGTCACAGACTGAAACAGGCTCCAGGCTCTGAGCTGGCTGTCAGCACAGAGCCCGACGCGGGGCTCGAACCCACGAACCGCGAGATCATGACCTAAGCGAAAGTCGGACGCTTAACCGACTAAGCCACTCAGGCGCCCCTGTTTTTATTTATTTTTGAGAATCAGTGAGAGATAGAGCACAAGGAAGGGAGAAGCAGAGAGAGAGAGAGAGACAGAACCCGAAGCGGCTCCAGGCCTGAGCCGTCAGCACAGAGCCTGACGCGGGGCTTGAACCCACAGACTGCGAGATCCTGACCTGAGCCGAAGTTGGACGCTCAACTGACTGAGCCATCCAGGCGCCCCCAAAGGTGTTCATTTTTTGAGTTTGAAGACCAGAGTTTAACCCATAGCATTTTAAAAACTGAACTTTGTCTTAGGAGAGCTGTGGACTCACAGAGAAGCAGGGGAGGTAGCACAGAGTCTTCCTGCTGCGCACGCGGCGTCCTCTGTTGTCCGCGCCGGGCATCCGTGCGGTGCGGTTGTCGGGGTAGTGGCCTCAGACTGCTGCGTTATTCCGAACCAGAGTCCGTGGCGCGTTCAGACCCCTCGGCTTCTCCTCCGTGGCCTCTCCGTGTGCCTGCGTCCTGCCCGGACAGCACGTTCCGTTCAGTGCCGTTTCCCCTCGCGCTCCCCTGGACGACCCGGCCGGGTGTTGTGTGCGCGGCCCTCCGTGGCCGGCTGGCCCGTGTTCCCCTCTCGCTTACACCAGCATCGTGGGTTTTGGAAGAAGACCACCCAGGTAGGGAGCGCCGCGCGCCGGGGCGGTCGCGTCCGCGCTGATGGCAGCCTTGCCACCCTGTGCCGAGTGCAGTGTGTGGGGGGCAGCTTCTCCCCCCCCCGCCCGTGTGTGCACCCTGCAGGGAGGCCCACGCGTGCCCCACACAGTGTCGTGAACCACACCAACCAGGTCGATGACACGCAGATTTTTCCAGGGCCGTGTTACTTCCTTGTGGATTATTTGTTTAAATCCGCGCCCAGCACCCTCAGCAGCCTCCCCGCCGCGGTGGTGGGAGCGGCGTGTGCTGTGTCCTGCTTCGTGTTCTCTGCTGCCAACACGACTGTTTACTCCCAGGACACAGGGAACCTCGAGAACGAGTCACCGGGAGGGCGGGGAGAAAGAAATTCTAGGCCATTGTTCTCAGACCTCTGCGTGAATCTGAAGGGCCCCACACCCCGCTTCCTGGTTCAAGAGGGTCTGGGACGGGGTCTGAGGATTTCCCTTCTAACCCGTATCCAGGCGGTGGCGATTCTGTGGTCTCAGAACCACGCGGTGAAGTCATGCCCTGGGCGCAGTCCGAGGGGACGGCGGGAAGCTGCCCGACGGGCCGCTGCGTTCTGTGCTGCTGCCCAGCGCGCCCAGCCCCCTTCTGCCGGCTGCTGACAGCCTCGCGGGAGCCCCCGCCCGGCTCGAGCTGGAGTGTTTGAGCGCGTCCCCTCGGAGGGGCTTCGGTGGCTGCGGGCGTTCTGGGGTCAGGGGAGGCCGGGCCTCTGGGGGGGACTGCTGTTTTGGGGAGCCGCAGCCCGCGGTGGCAGGGTCTCTGTTGGAAAGATGGGATGGCGTCAGCCGTGGGCCCCCGCGGCGGGTCCGCACGGCGCCCTGAGCCCACGGCACTGCCCGGCAGGGAACGAGCGAGGCTCGGTGGAGGCCCCGCTTCCTGTCTCCTGGAAGTGGCAGGGGCCTGGGGACCGCGGCGGGTGCCAGCGTGCGCCAGGAGCACGGGGCCGGGTCCCAGGACCGCTGACCTCGGGGGGCCCACGAACGATGGGGCCGCCTGGAGCAGGCTGGCGACTTGGGAGGAGGAGCGGGCGGGAGGGGCGGAGGCCAGGAGGGCGCCCCAGCAGCGGGGGTGTCCCGCAGGCCCGGGCGGTGCCGCCGCAGAGGTGGACTGTCTTGTAGCAGCCGCAGTGAGAGTGAGAAACCAAAGCAAAACCTCCCAGTGGAAAAACGGGTGATACTGAGTTTTTAAAACAGCTTTATTGGGGCGCCTGAGGGGCTCAGTCTGTTAAGTGTCTGACTTCAGCTCAGGTCATGATCTCATGGTTTGTGGGTTCGAGCCCCGCGTCGGGCTCTGTGCTGACAGCTCGGAGCCTCGAGCTGCTTTGGATTCTGTTTCCCTTTCTCTTCCCCTGCTTGTGTCTGCTCTCTCTCTCAAAAATAAACAAAGATTAAAAAATTTAAAAAAAAGCTTTATTGATTGTGTTCACGTCATCATGTTCACCCATTTTAGAGCATAGGGTTCTCTGGTTTTAGAGTTTCCGTAGAGCCGTGAGCCTGTCACCACTAATGTAGGAGAATTTTGTCACCCCAGAAATAGTCCCCACCCCGGCCTCCCCAGACCCTGGCGCCCACTTACTTACCTGCCCCAGTTTCCTATTTCCGGGCATTACTTAGACTCTTTTGGTGTCCGGTGTCTTCCAGTTGGCATGACGCTTTCAGGGGTCACCATCTTACAACTTGTGTCGGGACAGCGTCCCTTTTCATGGGCAAATGATATTCTCAGGTATGAAGACACATTCTTTAGTCGATGAGTGTTGGGCTCCCATTTTTGCTGTTACAAATAATGCTGCTGTGGATATTTGTGTCTCACTTTCCGTGGAGACTAGTTTTAATAGTGTGTTTTCGTTACGCCCGCATATTCCAGACGTTGTAATTTTTGCATGGGATCACTATAAACATTAAGGTATTTTAGATAGTTTTGTGCTAACGTTTTCAGAGTTCCATGTACATCTCATACTTAATAACACACCCAGCTCAGTTCAGACAGCCACAGTTCAGGTGTGCAGGAGTCGTGTGTGACTGGTGGCCATCCACGGGGGACACAGTTGGAGGAGGAGCACGAGGGGGCTCCGTGCTGTGCGGGGAGAGTCCCTGTTCTCTGCAAGCCAGAGACGTTGCTCTGGGATGCACGTGCGCCGCGCCGCACCCCTTCGTCTTTGATTATTCCCAGCGAACACCCCTCCCTTGGCTTCTGCACATCTTGCTGTCTTTTAAAGTCCTGCCTTGTGTACCTCTTGCTCGGTGGGTTTTAGCCACTGCAGCTCACTGCTGTCCTTCATTTAGTAAACATTTATGGAGCACCTTCCATGTGCAAGGCACGGTTCCAGGTAGCGGTGAGATGTAGTGGTGTGCAGGACGTAGAACCTGTGTTCTCACGGCTTTCAGTAAGGAGCAGGGTTTACATCCCAGGGTTTCAGATAGTGGTCAGTGCTATGAGGCTAATAGAATTGGCCTGATGGGGAAATCACAGCTGTCACAAAGCATGAATTTATTCTTGTGATTAAAAAAATTTTTTTAATGGTTATTTATTTTTGAGAGAGAGACGGTGTGAGCAGGGGAGGGGCAGAGACAGAGGGAGACACAGAACCGAAGCAGGCCCCAGGCTCCGAGCTTGTCCGCACAGAGCCCGACACAGGGCTCGAACCCACAGACTGTGAGATCATGACCTGAGCTGAAGTCAGACACCCAACCAACTGAGCCACCCAGGCGCCGCTCGGTAAAGCTGATTATAAAATAGTGTTTACGTAACTGAAATGTAGTGATTCTAACTGTGTATTTCCAGGAGTTTTCACAAACAACAGCAGTTCTGTAACCATTATCATGACCACATTCTAGAACATTTTACCCTAAAAAACTGCACCCTGTCCTTTTGTGCCTCCCCCTCCCCCACTTGTGGGCAAGCGCTGGTCGGCCTGCTGTCGCTGAAGTCATGCCTGCCCTAGGATTGCCTGTAGCTGGAATCCCACTCTGTTCGGTGTCTCTCACTGGGCGCCATGTTCTTGTACGTGTACGTCATTATTTGTCCATTTATTGTGGGCTGTGTCCAACTTTTTAAAAAATTTCATCTCATTTCTTTCTTTTTTTTTTTTTTTAAAGATTTGTTTTAATGTTTATTTCTGAGAGAGAGAGACAGCGTGAGCAGGGGAGGGTCAGAGAGAGAAGGAGTGACAGACTCTGAAACAGGCTCCAGGCTCTGAGCTGTCAGTCAGCACAGAGCCCGATGCGGGACTCGAACCCACGAACCGCGAGATCATGACCGAAGCGAAAGTCGGACGCTTAACCGACTAAGCCACCCAGGCGCCCCGTCATCTCATTTCTTTCTATTGCAATATTTTAATTTTTAAATGTTTATTTTTTCTGACAATGTACATTTTATTTATTTATTTAAATTTTAATTTATTGTCAAGTTGGCTAACATACAGTGTGTATAGTGTGCTCTTGGTTTTGGGAGTAGATTCTCATAATTCATCGCTTACATACAACACCCAGTGCTCGTCCCAACAAGTGACCTCCTCACTTTCCTTCTACCCACCCCCCCTCGCCCGTCCACCTTCAGTTTGTTCTCTGTATTTAAGAGTCTCATATGGTTTGCCTCCCTCCCTCTCTGTTTGTNTGCATGGCCATTGAATCCATTAGCTTTTTTCATACATTCTAAAATCCAGATGCACCTAATCTAGTAGTACATGAGGTCCAGGATTAGAACTTCCTCTTCAAAAGAATGCAATAAATGTTTCACTGAATGTGAAGCCACAACTAACACCTGGTCATGTTGAAGATCTTAATGCTGATAATTCAGCAGGCATAGGAAAAACATTACTAGATTGAGAGGAGTAATGGAACCCTGATTTCCATCAGGAGTCAGGACTGCTAATAGCAAAAGCAAGGAAAACTATGTTCTAACACACAGGACCAAGTGGCAAATGTATAATTAAAACAATCACGGCTTGATAGACATAAAGCATATAAGAACTCGCATCCCTTGGTGATAAAGACAAATAACACAGTTTAGTTGGAATGCTGGCAGAGGGTGTAAGCAAATAAAAATAGGTGATGGAAAAGGGAGATGAATATCTTCACAAACAAATACAATAATAAAGATTTGTTCCCAAAGTTGACTTACTATAAGTCTTTTCAGAGACTGACTTGGATCTTCTTCTTTGTAGCAATTCTGTAATGAATTAGACTTAATAGAGCATAGGGCTATATTTGAGTTATATCAGAGTAGTTGATATGGAGTCTCTCTTGTGAGTTCAGATTCTCTTGCCCTCAGAGTCTTCTTTCTTCAGCTGTTACTCCTGTAACCAGTTATGTGATCCATGTTGAAAAGCTCCTTCTGCTTCTACCCCAGGCCCCAGCTGTATATATTAAAGTGCAGCTCTTGGGTTTCCTTAATTAGTGACGTTTATGCCCCACGAGGACAATGTTGACCAACGGTGTGTAATTTTCCCTTTTTCTTTTCCTGAAAGTCAGTCCTGAGATGCACTTTTATGCTCTTCAGGAGGTCCTTTTAGAACAAACAATTATTGGCTGACTGAATTATGCCTCTTTGTATTGGCTTTCTCCTTTCTTGTGCCATATGTCTTCCATACTCTTGCTCACCAGATCACATTTTACAATAACATTCTTTCAAACTGTGCTTTCTGGGGAAATCAGGCACCCACCGACTCCAAGGCTTCCTCTATGTGAGTGATTTTTAAGGTTGTGCGTTGTTCTCCAGCCCGTGAAAGATAGTGCTGAACTGCTCATTGTTTGGGTCTAGCTGGTGTGTAAGGGTTTAGGTGGCTCTACAGCTCTACTTCCTCCACTTGCCAAGCTTAACATAAGCATTTTTGTTACAATTTTCAGGGTACTTAATGACAAATCACCAACTATCACAGCCTTTACCTCAGCTTCAGGCCAGTGTCTTCTGTGGTAATGGGACACATTTTCAGGCTCGCATCACCTTGTCTAGGAGAATTCAACTTTCTCTGAGATCTGGCTGCTTGCTCTCCTTCAATTTCTGGCAGCACTTAAGGATAACTGCACAGTTGCCATGAACAAGGACTTTCCAATCTCTCTTGGAATAAAGGTCAAATTTTCCAAGACTTCAAGTTTTGGCTACATTTATTCTCTTCTAAAGAGATTCACCTCGGGGCACTTGTGTGGCTCAGTAGGTTAAGCGCCTGCCTTTGGCTTAGGTCAAGATTTCACAGTTCATGGGTCCGGGCCCCATATCGGGCTCTGCGCTGACAGCTCAGAGCCTGGAGCCTGCTTCAGATGCTGTGTCTCCCTCTCCCTCTGTCCCTCCCCCGCTCATGCTGTGTCTCTCTCTGTCTCTCAAAAATGAATAAACATTTAAAAAATTAAAAAATAAATAGAGTGTTTCACCTGAGGAAATAAGACAGCTAATTTCTCATCTTTCTTACTTCACAAAATTTGGGAGTAGAACAATATTTATTTATGTCTATTGAGGTGAGAAGAATACAAGGCTTTGAAACTAAATATGATATGCCTTTTATATCAATTTCTTACTAAGTATATGTATCTCAGCAAAAATGAATCTTAGTTTTCTCACCTTTAATTGAGGAATAATAGTCTACAATGTAGGATTGCTGTGAGGATAACAAACAGTAATATTTGCGATAACTATTTGCTGAGAGTTTACAGAGATGTAAGAAGTTTTCACTATTATTGTTATATAATATTCACGTGGACATAGTGTTGGCTATATGCAAATAGGGTTTTTCAAAAAAGAAATGCTATATATTAAATAGAAATGCATTGTCATATAACTCCATAAGAGAGTCTATCTCTGACTCACTTAAAATGATGAAAAATGTGCATCCACATCTTATTGAAAAATTACCAGGAGAAGGTGGTGCTGCTGAAAAAGTTAGGGGTGATTTTTCTATGACATGTGATGATCATCTAAAGTATCAACAACATACATCACGCCACATGGCATTAGTTCCTAGTCCTATAATGCCAACATAAAAGAAAAATATACATACATTAAAACATGAAAAATAGAAGTTTTCTATCTTAAAAATCATTCTTTTTCTATATGATTAGACATTAATATTTACTTTTAGTTTTACATGTCTATAAAATGGTATGAAAACATCCACCTCAGAAGGACTGATTTCTTCTAAATAATTTTTCACATGTAAGAATGTGATACATGTTCAAGGAACATTTGTGAAGGAATTTTTAATGAAATATTTCAAGACTATAAACAAATGAGAAAGTATAAAGTACAATTATCTTTTTAAAAATGCCCTTAATGTATTGTCCATGATCAACAAACTTTAAGTGGGATTAGTAAATAACTGGACCATATAAAATGAATTTAGAACATCAATTTATTTACTTCCACATATGTTTCTTTGATACACCATATTACATTTTATCAGGAATGAGGATACAGGAACAACATCAGTAAAATGGATTCATCTCATTTCATTACTACCTACTCCTGACTGGCCTCACTACATGAACGTAGGCTTTCATTCTCATTTCCTTTAATAGCTTTAAGGGCAATCCAGATATTCATGGATGAGAAATGAAGTGGACTGCACTTTTGAACTCCATGAAAGTGTCTAGAATTCCAAATGATTTGTAGATTGTAGACAGAAAAGCTTGAGAGGCAACTTTCTGTACCAGTTAGGAAAGACAGAATATGCCTTGTTTTCTGCCATCTGCATAATTAAATTTGACTCTTATTGACAATGTTCAAACCACTATAGAGAAAAAAGAAACAGATTTTTTAAAAGCATTTGTTATATGTATGTTATATATATATATATATATTTTTTTAAGATTTGTTTTAATGTTTATTTCTGAGAGAGAGAGACAGCGTGAGCAGGGGAGGGTCAGAGAGAGAAGGAGTGACAGACTCTGAAACAGGCTCCAGGCTCTGAGCTGTCAGTCAGCACAGAGCCCGATGCGGGACTCGAACCCACGAACCGCGAGATCATGACCGAAGCGAAAGTCGGACGCTTAACCGACTAAGCCACCCAGGCGCCCCGTCATCTCATTTCTTTCTATTGCAATATTTTAATTTTTAAATGTTTATTTTTTCTGACAATGTACATTTTATTTATTTATTTAAATTTTAATTTATTGTCAAGTTGGCTAACATACAGTGTGTATAGTGTGCTCTTGGTTTTGGGAGTAGATTCTCATAATTCATCGCTTACATACAACACCCAGTGCTCGTCCCAACAAGTGACCTCCTCACTTTCCTTCTACCCACCCCCCCTCGCCCGTCCACCTTCAGTTTGTTCTCTGTATTTAAGAGTCTCATATGGTTTGCCTCCCTCCCTCTCTGTTTGTAACTATTTTTCCCCTTCTCTTCCCTCCATAGTCTTCTGTTAAGTTTCTCAAGATCCACGTATGAGTGAAAACATGGTATCTGTCTTTGTCTGACTTATTTCACTCAACCTAATACCTTCCAGTTCCATCCACGTTTCTGCAAATGGCAGGATTTCATGCTCTCTCATGCCACTTAGTATTCCATTGTATATATAAACCACATCTTCTTTATCCATTCATCAGGTGATGGACATTTGGGCTCTTTCCATAATTTGGCTATTGTTGAAAGCACTGCTGTAAACACTGGGGTCCGTGTGCCCCTGTGCATCAGCACTCCTGTATCCTTTGGATAAATTCCTAGCAGTGGGATTGCTGGGTCATAGGGGAGTTCTAGTTTTAATTTTTTGAGGAATCTCCACACTGTTTTCCAGAGCAGCTGCACCAGTTTGCATTCCCACCAACAGTGCAAGAGGGTTCCCTTTTCTCTACATCCTCGCCAACACTTGTTTCTTGTGTTTATGATTTTAGCCTGACTAGTGTGAGGTGGTATCTCATTGTGGTTTTGATTTGTATTTCCTTGATGATGAGTGACTTTGAGCATCATTTCATGTGTCTGTTGGCCATCTGGATGCCTTCTTTGGAAAAGTGTCTATTCATGTCTTCTTCCCATTTCTTCACTGGATTATTTGTTTTTCAGGTGTGGAGTTTGGTGAGTTCTTTATAGATTTTGGACACTAGCCCTTTATCCGATATGTCATTTGCAAATATCTTTTCCCACTCTGTCAGTTGCCTTTTAGTTTAGTTGATTGTTTCCTTTGCAGTGCAGAAGCTTTTTGTCTTGATGAGATCCCAGTAGTTAATTTCTGCTTTTAATTACCTTGCCTTTGGAGACGTGTTGAGCAAGAAGTTGCTGCAGTTGAGGTCAAAGAGATTATTGCCCGCTTTCTCCTCTAGGGTTTTGATGATTTCCAGTCTAACATGTAGGTCTTTCATCCATTTTGACTTTATTTGTGTGTATGGTGTAAGAAAGTGGTCTAGTTTCATTCTTCTACACCTTGCTGTCCGGTTCTGCCAGCACCATTTGATTAAATAGATCGTCTTTTTTCCATTGGATACTCTTTCCTGCTTTGTCAACGAGTAATTGGCCATATATTTGTGGGTCCAATTCTGGGTTCCCTATTCTATTCCATTGGTCTATGTGTCTGTTTTTGTGCCAATACCATACTGTCTTAATTATTTCAGCTTTGTGGTAGAGGCTAAAGTCTGGGATTGCGATGCCTCCTGTTTTGGTTTTCTTCTTCAGTATTACTTTGGCTATTCGGAATCTTTTGTGGTTCCATACAAATTTTAGGATAGTTTGTTCTAGTTTTGAGAAGAATGCCAGTGCAATTTTGATTGGGATTGCATTAAGAGTGTAATTACTTTGGGTAGCATTGACATTTTAACATTTATTCTTCCAATAAGAATAAATTCCATGAGCATGGAATGTTTTTCCACTTCTTTGTGTCTTCTTCAATTTCCTTCATAAGTTTTCTATAGTTTTCAGCATACAGATCTTTTACATCTTTGGTTAGGTTTATTCCTAGGTATTTTATGATTTTTGGTGCAATTTTAAATGGGATTGAATTTTTTTTTTTTATATTTTTATTTATTTCTAGGAGAGAGAGAGAGACAGCGTGAGCAGGGGAGGGTCAGAGAGAGAGGGAGTCACAGACTGAAACAGGCTCTAGGCTCTGAGCTGGCAGCCAGCACAGAGCCCGACGCGGGGCTCGAACCCATAAACCGCGAGATCATGACCTAAGCGAAAGTTGGACGCTTAACCGACTAAGCCACCCAGGCACCCCAAAATGGGATTGATTTCTTGATTTCTCTTTTTGTTGCTTCATTATTGGTGTATAGAAATGCAAGCGATTTCTGTACATTGGTTTTGTACCCTGCGACTTTGCTGAATTCATGGGTCAGTTCTAGTAGGCTTCTGGTGGAGTCTGTTGGGTTTTTTCTTTTTTTTTTAATGTTTTTTATTTATTTTTGAGAGAGAGACAGCATGATCAGGAAGGATCAGAGAGAGAGGGAGACACAGAATCTGAAGCAGGCTCTAGGCTCTGAGCTAACCGTCAGCACAGAGCCCGACGTGGGGCTGGAACCCACCAGCTGGGAGATCATGACCTGAGCCGAAGTCGGATGCTTAACGGACTGAGCCACCCAGGCGCCCCTGTTGGGTTTTCTATGTAGAGTATCATGTCGTCTGCGAAAAGTGAAATTTTGACTTCTCCTTTGCCAATTCTGATGCCTTTTATTTCCTTTTGTTGTCTGATGGCTGATGCTAGCACTTCCAGCGCTGTGTTAAACAACAGTGGTGAGAGTGGACATCCCTGCCGTGTTCCTGATCTCAGGGGGAAAACTCTCAGTTTTTCCCCATTGAGGATCTTATTAGCTGTCGGCCTTTCATATATAGCTTTTATGATGTTTAGGTATGTTCCGTCTATCCCAACTTTCTTGAGAGTTTTTATTAAGAAAGGATGCTGTATTTTGTGAAATGGTTTTTCTGCATCTATTGACAGGATCATATGGTTCTTATCCTTTCTGTTATTAATGTGATATATCACATTGATTGATTTGCAAATACTGAACCAGCCCTGCAGCCCAGGAATGAATCCCACTTGATTGTGGTGAATAATTCTTTTTATATGCTGTTGAATTCAATTTGCTAGTATCTTGTTGAGAATATTTGTATCCATGTTCATCAGGGATATTGGCCTGTAATTCTCCTCTTTTATGGGGTCTCTGGCTAGGGAATCAATGTAATGCTAGCTTCATAGAATGAGTCCTGAAACTCTCCTTCCCATTTCTATTTTTTGGAACAGCTTGAGAAGGATAGGTATTAACTCTGCTTTAAATATCTGGTAGATTTCCCCTGGGAAGCCATCTGGTCCAGGACTCCTTTTGGTGGGAGATTTTTGATAACTGATTCAATTTCTTCACTAGTTATGGGTCTGTTCAAATTTTCTATTTCTTCCTGTTAGAGTTTTGGTAGTGTGTGGGTGTCTAGGATTTAGTCCATTTCTTCAGGTTATCCAGTTTCTTGGCATATAATTTTTCATAGTATTCTCTGATAATTGTTTGTATTTCTGAGGGGTTGGTTGTGATAAGTCCAATTTCATTTGTGATTTTATCTATTTGGGTCCTCTCTTCTTTTTGAGAAGTCTGGCTAGAGGTTTATCAATTTTGTTTATTTTTTCAAAAACTAGTTCTTAGCTTCATTAATCTGTTCAACTGGTTTTTTTTATTCTATATTGTTCATTTCTGGTCATTATTATTATTTATTATTCTATCTTTATTATTTCTCTTCTTCTGCTGGCCTTGGGGTTTTTTTGTTGTTCTGCTTCTAGTTCCTTTAGATGTGCTGTTAGATTTTGTATTTGGGAATTTCTTTGTTTCTTGAGATAGGCCTGGATTGCAATGTATTTTCCTCTTAGGATTGCCTTTGCCGCATCCCGAAGGGTTTGGACTGTCGTGCTTTCATTTTCATTTGCTTCCATATATTTTTTAATTTCTTTTTTAATTGCCTAGTTGACCCATTCATTCTTTAGTAGGATGTTCTTTAACTTATGCATTTGGAGGTTTTCCAAACCTTTTCCTGTGGTTGATTTCAAGTTTCATAGCATTGTGATCTGAAAGTGTGCATGGTATGATCTCAATTCTTTTGTATTTATTGAGGGCTGTTTTGTGACCCAGTATGTGATCTGTCTTGGAGAATGTTCCATGTACAGTCAAGAAAAACGGGTATTCTGCTGGTTTTGGATGCAAAGTTCTGAATATATCTGTCAAGTCCTTCCTTTCCAGTGTATCATTCAGGGCCATTGTTTCTTTATTGATTTTCTGCCTAGATGATCTGTCTATTGCTGTAAGTAGAGTATTAAAGTTACCTGCAATTACCATATTCCTATCAGTAAGATTACTTAGTTTGTGATTGTTTTATATATTTGGATACTTTCAAATAGGAGGCATAAACATTTATAATTGTTAGCTCTTCTTGATGGATAGACCCCGTAATTATGATATAATGTCCTTCTTCATCTCTTGTTACAGCCTTTAGTTTAAAATCTAGTTTGTCTGATATAACTATGGCTATTCCATCTTTCTTCTGACTTCCAGTAGCTTGATAGATGGTTCTCCATCCCCTCACTTTGTTTTTTTAAAATGTTGATTTATTTGGGGGGGGGGAGGGGCAGAGAGAGAGGGAGACACAGAATTGGAAGCAGGCTCCAGGCTCTGAGCTGGCAGCACAGAGCCCGACGCGGGGCTCGAACCCACGAACCGCGAGATCATGACCTAAGCGAAAATCGGACGCTCAACCGACTAAGCCACCCAGGTGCCCCTGTTCTCTTTAATTCCACTTCAGAGAGAGAGAGACAGCATGAGCAGGGGAGGGTCAGAGAGAGAGGGAGACACAGAATTGGAAGCAGGCTCCAGGCTCTGAGCTGGCAGTCAGCACAGAGCCCGACGCGGGGCTCGAACCCACGAACCGCGAGATCATGACCTAAGCGAAAATCGGACGCTCAACCGACTAAGCCACCCAGGTGCCCCTGTTCTCTTTAATTCCACTTCTACCTTTTTGAAGAATCTCTTCCTTAATACTTTGTCATGATCTCATTTTCCCTCTGAATGAACATTTGGTGCCAGTTCTTTCACTTCATATCTTTCCCAGATTTAATGTCTTCAGGTAGTTTACACAAACACCCACTAACCTTTATGTAGGGAATAACTGGCTTTCTTATTTGAAGCCTATCATCTTAAAAGTGTTCTTTTATCTGAAGTATTATGACACCCAAGTGCTTTGAGAGTTGCACAAAAGAAAAAAGTAAGACAAAATCAGCTTTTTCGCTCTGATTCACAGAAGGAGGGGCTGAGAAGGTGTTCTGTGCAGACTTCTTTTTTTAAAAAAATGATTTACTTATTTTATTAAAAATTTTTTTTTAATGTTTTTTATTTATTTCTGAGAGAGAGAGAGAGAAAGAGACAGCATGAGCAGAGGAGGGGCAGAGAGAGAGGGAGACACAGAATCCAAAGCAGGTTCCAGGCTCCGAGCTGCCAGCACAGAGCCCAACGCGGGGCTCGAACCCATGGACCGTGAGATCATGACCTGAGCTGAAGTCGGACGCTCAGCCAACTGAGCCCCCCAGGCGCCCCAGTGTTCTGCGCAGACTTCTTAACCAGATGTTACTTTGTTTGGAAGTGATTTATCTGAGTATATGGCCAAGGTTAGAAGGATGCAGGTTTTTACAAGTAGTCAGCCAGCCCTGTGGTGACGTGACTACCACGTGCCGCCCCGTTTGCGCCCGCACCGCGGGATGCTTGGTGGCCTTGGCGCAGTGACCCGTGCAGAAGCCTAGATTCCTGGTTGGCCCCACCCACCCCACGTTTCCTCTGCCCTGGGAGGTGGGGGGGGAGGGGTTACTGAAACATTGGCCTAAACAAGTTTAGCAGAGTTCCGTGGGTAGATGCAGTGTGATAATAATCATTTTTAGTAATTCCTAAAAGAAGTTGGACATAGTGAGTTTTTAGAGCAGAAATAGGCAGTTTGCTACCTGGAAGGCCACTTCTGAAACCGAAACCAAGACGTTTTGCTTTTTAGGAAATTTATCTATTGTAGCAAATTATTTGTCCTGGGAAAATCGAAGTGTAGGTTTAAAAATGATTATTTAGTGTGTTAACATTTTAAGATCACAGAAGTAAATTTTGTACACTTTTTATGAGCAGAGATATTGGAATATAGCGGTAAGATGAAGTCGTGATCATTAAAATTAAAAAAAAGAGGAAGCACTTCATTATCTTTTAATTTAAATCAATGTAATCAGCATAATTTATAATTGTAATTACCCTTTGATTAGAGGGGCAACTACTCTGAATGTAATTGACATAGTCTTTCCAGTATTTTTTCCCCTGTGATTTTTGCATAGTTGTGTTGTATAATTTTATAGTTTGTCCTTTTTATTTAGTATAATTTTTCTGACTTGGCATTATTCCACTGGATGGACACTCCTACCATACTTAATACTTTCATTTTACCCAGTGATGCACAAATTAAAACTTCTGCACGGCGCCTGGGTGGCTCAGTCGGTTAAGCATCTGACTTTGGCTCAGGTCATGATCTCGTAGTCCGTGGGTTCGAGCCCCGTGTCGGGCTCTGTGCTGAAGGCTCAGAGCCTGGAGCCTGCTTCAGATTCTGTGTCTCCTCTCTCTTACCCTCCCCTGCCCGCTTTCTGTCTCTGTCTCTCAAAATAAAATAAAGATATTGAAAAAAATTTAAAAAAATTTAAATTCATTAAAAAAACAAATTAATACTTCTGAATTACAGAAAGTGTTTGATCTTTTGTTCTACTGAAGTTCTTTTTTTTTTTTTTTTTTCTTGAAATCGGTGTTTTCTTGGATCTTGAACATCTTTACACAGAAAGATTCTGGTTGTAGTACTATTTGACGTAGACTGGTTTCTGCTGTTGCTGTGTCTCACCAGACTTAACACGGTGTTAGAACATGATAGTGGGACACAGCTCCAGACCTAAAAATATTTTTTGGTTATTACATGTTCTTCTATTCATGTCCAGATTGGGGAAGAAGTACAAGAAGCACTGAGTGTTCCAGTTTATTTACCAGATTTTTTTTCTTTTTCCTTTCTTTCCATAGGGTTGCTTATTTCAGATATTTTGAGTAATTGGTACAATAACTTTTCCCTTTGGGTGTCAAGCATTACAAGTAGCCATTGCATGAGATAGTTTTCCCCTTTTCCTTTTTTTTAAAAGATTTTTTTTCGTTTTTTATTTACTTCTGAGAGAGAGACAGCGTGAGCAGGGGAGGATCAGAGAGAGAGGGAGACAGAATCTGAAACAGGCTCCAGGCTCTGAGCTGTCAGCAGAGCCCGACGTAGGGCCTGAACCCATAAACTGCCAGATCATGTCCTGAGCCGAAGTTGGACACTCAACCGACTGAGCCCCCAAGACCCCCCAAAAGATTTTATTTTTAAGTAGCATCTACACTCATCTTGGGGCTTGAACTCACAGCCCCGAGGTCAGGAGTCTCACGCTACCCACGGAGCCAGTGAGCGCCCTCCTCCTTATTACCCAAGTGAAGGTAACAACGTGCAGAAAGTGTGCAGTGGCTGAAGAAGGCCGGTACGCTAATAGCTCTCCGCTGCTAAGTTACAGAAGGCTTCATGTTGTGGAAGCCTGGCATTCCTACTGATTTTGTTCATGATGCTGTGAAGGCAGATTCATGGTCACAGGGAAGGCCATGAGCTGGGCATCTGAGTGTGGGAACTGAGTCAGGGTCATGAGGTTGGGAGTGACTTTCGTGGCCTCATACGCATCACTTCATCACTCTGCCTGTTTCCCGTCTTCATTAGATAAATACCGCTAGTTTAATAATTACAGCTTACATTTATCAATTTCTTTGTAAACGCTCGGCTAAGCCCTTTTAACATGAGCTGTTAGCTGGTTATTGTGACCCTGCTGGTGACCTTGTTAGGAAAACTGTGCCATCTTTTGTGTGGTGAGAGCTCGTTTCTGCTTCATGTGTGGTTGGCTGCCCGTGCAGGAGGTCGTGGCTTGTGTGCGCTCCCCTGCCGCCGTCTTGTGCAGGCCGAGCTGGGTCCCAGGGCCCGCAGCAGAGGCCATCACGTTTTAAGGAAAAGATATTGTTTTGGCCTTTTTCTTTGTTGTAGACTTGCTGGATGTTAGAAGTACTTGAGGTGGATTTAAAGTGTTTTAATTAAAACAGGAAATGATAATAAGGCAGTTGGTATGACCTCCAAGGGACCATGATCCCTGAACTTGAAAGCGACCCGAACCCGCACAGGGGCGGCCGGGCCCGTGGGAGCGGACTGCGGCCAGAACTCGGCGCGGGGCAGGCGGGAGCGGTGGAGGCGCACGAAGTGTGGCTGCACCGTTATAGGCTGCATTTTAGTTCTTATCGATTCGTTAGCTTCAGTTCCTAAATGTAACGTTGAAAGGTCCGGCCATTTGTGTGCGTGCTTTGGTGGAAGGTAGGGGGGGATCGGGTAGTTCGGGAAAAGGAAGAACAGAGGATCTTGTTTTTCCTTTTTTTCTGGATTCCCCAGAGCCCTTCCTGACCCCATGCAGTCATCAGTAGCTACCAGTAATATTACAGTTAAGTGCAGAACTTGTTTATTTAACAACTGGGATTTGGATAGTAAAAACACCAAGAGAAATAAATAGCACAGAGAACAAGTGTCCTGCATGATTTCTGAGAGTAAGTGCGAGGGAACTGTGTGTGTCCCTCTCCAGTGGACTCTCCGTCCCTCTTTTTCTCCAGAAGTCCTCAAATGTTCTAACGACTGGATGTCGTTCCTCGCTTTGACCTAAGGACCCTAGATACTTGCTCCTCAAAATGACTCCTGATATTTAATGGCAGACGGTGGAGCTCAGAGTAACAGTCACTTCCCCGTTCTGACCTGGATTTCGTCTGCACGGTCAGATTTGTAGTGAGGCTGGTCTGAGGATGGTTTTATTTTATTTTATTATTTTTAAATGTTTTATTTATTTCTAGGAGACAGAGAGCGTGAGCAGGGGAGGGTCAGAGAGAGAGGGAGTCACAGACTGAAACAGGCTCCAGGCTCTGAGCTGGCAGTCAGCACAGAGCCCGACGCGGGGCTCGAACCCACGAGCCGCGAGATCATGACCTGAGCGAAAGTCGGACGCTTAACCGACTAAGCCACCCAGGCGCCCCTGAAGATGGTTTTAGATACTGGTTGTAGTTTTTATTATCAGAGGAGTCGTAGAGAACTTTGGAAACCACATGGGAGAAATTAATCAGCCCCAGTCTGTTACTCCTTAGACAAAGCGTTGGTACCTTTTTCCCAGTCTTTTTCTGTGTACTGTGGAGGTCGCTCTCGTTACATTGAGGGCCGGGGTGGGGCTGCGCAGGTCATTTCAGATTCTGGTGGCTCATGTTGTCAGCAGGTCCTCCTCGTCTGCAGTGGTTTGTGCTGGAGAACGGGGCCCTCTGCCGGCCTCGGTGTTTGGGCAGTGGTGGCCTTAGGCCCAGTCGGTGTCCCCCGGGGGGACTAGGGTGATTGCTTTGTGGCTGGCTGGCTCTTGGGGCAGGAGGAGGCGGGCTTGTGCTCTTGCCCGCCCCGTGCTGGAGCCCGGAGAACCGGTGCGTCCGCTCGGGATGGGCTCTGTGGAACCGGCCGCGGCCGGACAGCACAGCCCGCCAGCTGCACGTGTGTCCCGGCCCCTGCCACGCCGTGCTCCACGTTAATCTCCAAAGCGGAGGAGCCCCCTGTAATTGGGAGTTCACGCGTAATGTCCGGTTCTGTAGCCTGTCTCTGTGAAAGGGTTTTCAATTGTGATTTCAGTACGATGGTAGTGAAGCATCCTGAAATTGGGAGAGGAGTTCAGGCTCCTGTGACTGTCTTTTTTTTTTTTTTTTTTTTTTTTTTTTTTTTTTTTTTTTTTTTTTAACTTTTTTTATGTTTTATTTATTTCTAGTAGAGAGAGAGAGACAGCGTGAGCAGGGGAGGGTCAGAGAGAGGGAGTCACAGACTGAAACAGGCTCCAGGCTCTGAGCTGGCAGTCAGCACAGAGCCCGACGCGGGGCTCGAACCCACGAACCGCGAGATCATGACCTAAGTGAAAGTCGGACGCTTAACCGACTAAGCCACCCAGGCGCCCCTCCTGTGACTGTCTTAATCAGAGAGCCCGTTACGTTTTGTGCAGAATGCGCGAGAAGAACCAGAGCCCGCAAGATTGGCAGTGGGTTTATTTGTGGGGTACATAGCCTGAAGAATCCAGTGTTTAATAACTCCAGAAACAGACTGACATTCTATAAGTTATACTAAGGAACTCAAGAAGCTCTCTTTTGGGAAATTTGCCTTATGTGATTCTCCATATATATATGCTGTTGCACTTTATAGGATCCATTCATAGTGTGTATTCAGTCTAGTAGAGGTGAAAATTAGAATTTGCTAGAATAAATCAGATCTTCAGAAGAAGTGTGACTATTTGTTTCATTATAGAAATGTGTAGCTAGAGTACTAACTTATTCTTGTAATTTAATTTACAAATAAAAGTTATTACTTGTTAACTAGTATTTTTTTTTCCAGTTTCTCTTCAGCAACGGGTAGCAGAATTGGAAAAAATTAATGCAGAATTTTTACGTGCACAGCAGCAGCTTGAGCAAGAATTTAATCAAAAGAGAGCGAAATTTAAAGAGTTATATTTGGCTAAAGAGGGTAAGTTCCTGAGTCTCTGTCTAACCCCGTACTAAGACTGCCTTAAAATGTCGAGTTTCTTAGTGCTACAGTGTTAATATCATTGAATAAGCCTTGATTTTGTTTGTACGTACGTACGTTGTAAAGTAAAAGCCTGTTTAGAGGCTACAGTTAAGAATGGAATTGATGAAACAAGTTGAAAAACGGAGTTTTCAGGTTTTTCCTGGTCTGTTGACCTTGATGATGATATTTAATGCAGACAGACCGCGCCGCCTGCTGTCCGGGCCCTTGGCACCTGAGCGGGAGCCCCAGGCAGAGCAGAGCAGGACTGTGGGGGTCGTGGTCAGAGCCCGGCGCGTCCTGACGCCGCCTGGGGTTGCACTCACGTGCCTCCCAGGAAGCACCTAGTGCCGCGCGGGGCCGACACGGGCCCGGGCGCCGGGGGCAGAGGAGCAGCGGCCACACGGGCTCTAAGTCCTAGGACGTGAGCTCGAGTGAGGACGGAAGGGACGTGTACAGGCAGATACGCGGGAGCCTATCGAGGGGGACTGGGTGTGTGGGTGAGGAGGGGGTGCGTGGGGGGCCCCGCCCCGCGGCGCCGTCGTCCCTGCAGCCCGGCGCTGCCCAGGGCGCCCTTGCAGCGCAGCCCCAGCGCCCCTGCCGCTCAGGAAACCCGTCAGCAGAGTGGGGTGTGGGGTCCTGTGTCACGCGTGACGCAGGCAGCAGCTCTGGGCGTGGGGTCCAGCGGCCGGTGCTGGAGGGGAGGGGACGCCGGGCAGAGTTCCGACGCCAGGGCTCTGGTGTGGACGGTGGCTTTCCAACCGTCACGTGGCGCACAGCCCCCTGGTGGCCTGCTGGAACACCGCGTGCGTGTGCGTGCGTGCGTGCGTGTGCGCGGGTGCGCGGGGTCCCCTTGTGGTCAGCTCGCGCGTGAGCCGGTGCCTCCGGCCCGAGGACCGCCCGCGGGAGCCGCTGCCCTGGGCTGTGCTCTCCTCTCTCAGGTGTGCGCCGTGACTGACTGACATTCCCCACACCTTTTTTAACGTGGGTGTTTTAGACTTTGTATTTAACAATTTAAAAGGTGCTAATTCTATCGTATTGTCAGGACTAAGAATTTAAATGAAAACTTCACGCTCTTAAACATATCAGTGGAATCAATCGTAGTGGTCTAAAATCTGTCACCACTCATTAAAAAAAAAGCTTGAATAAGCTCTTTAGCCAAAATGTTATATTTTTTTCCTTCCTGTTGTTGGGTTTTCATGTTTACATCGCCCTCAGAATTTTATTCTAAGAGTTGTGTTTGGTTTTTTTGTTTGTCTGTTTTTTGGTTTCCAATTTTTTTTTGGAACACAAACTTGAGTATGCACCAGAATTTTACTTGTAGGGTTTGTTAACACAGATTGCTGATCTCCACCCCCAGCGCTTCTGATCCACTGGGTTTGTGAGGTCCTGGGATTTACATTCTAGTACATGTCCAGGTGATGCTCATGCTCTGGGGCAGGGACCGCACTTTCAGAACCACTGGTAATATTTGGTGCTTGAAAGCCATTGAAAGAACGTTTGGTCAGATTCACTATAAAAAAGATACACGTGTAAATTCCTTCTGTACTGAGTCATCATTACAGTTATTAGTAAGTGCATAGCTGATCACTCCATAAATATCTTACACATTTAAAAAATAATGAAGTGGAAAAAGTACTAGAAATATAGGTCTTTATTTTAAAAAGACTTTATTAAAAATTTTTTTAATAGTTTATTTATTTTTGAGACAGGACAGAACATGAGCAGGGGGAGGGGCAGAGAGAGAAGGAGACACAGAACCTGAAGCAGCTCCAGGCTCCGAGCTGTCAGCACAGAGCCCGACGCGGGGCTCAAACCCGCGAACCGCAACATCATGACCTGTGCTGAAGGCGGACACTCAACCAACTGAGCCCCCCATGTACCCCCATGATGTTGCTATTTTAAATTGTCCCTCTGGTTTAATATGACCTAGGAGTTTTTACACAACAGGGCAGTGACGTGTAGAGCAATTTAGGAAGCACATCTTTTGTTAAGTAGGAGAAGGGTGTCGAGAAAAGGGAAGAGGAACACGAAGAACCTGAACTTAATCATCACTCTGCTTTAGGAAAAATATTTATGTAAGTTGAGGATCTAGAAGTTGATTCCTTTAAGACGATATGTGTCAGTGAATCCTTGGAAAATCTTTGCATGCCTCCAGGGGTACATGTTCCCCACTTTGAAGATTGTTGCCTGGGAGTGGTGTTATTAAGACTCTAGATTGTAACCCCCCCTTTTTTTTTTTAATGTTTTATTTACTTCTAGGAGAGAGAGAGAGAGAGAGACAGCGACAGCGTGAGCAGGGCAGGGGAGGGTCAGAGAGAGAGGGAGTCACAGACCGAAACAGGCTCCAGGCTCTGAGCTGGCAGTCAGCACAGAGCCCGACGCGGGGCTCGAACCCATGAACCGCGAGATCATGACCTGAGCGAAAGTCGGACGCTTAACCGACTAAACCACCCAGGCGCCCCATGTAACCTTTTGATAGATTAGAAACAGTAAGCCGGTAGTGACCAGAGGTTTAAAAAAAAAAAGAATAAAATGGAAAGTAGGAAAATAAGTATAGTTGCATGAAATATTTTGTTTCAGTGACATATACGTATTATGTATAAAGTGATATAAAATATATTTTTAATTAAAGTTTTTATTTTTGAGAAAGGGAGCATGCACGAGTGGGGGGGTGGGCGGTGGAGAGAGAATCCCAAGCAGGGTCCTTGCGGGCCGGCCACTCAGCAAGGAGCCCAACGTGGGGCCCCGTCCCACGGAAGTGAGATCGTGACCGGAGCGGACACCGGGGGGCAGACGCTCAAGCGGCGGAGCCACGCAGCCGCCCTGAAGTGTGTTCCCGCCGCGCTGGGGAAGTCCGGCAGCCAGCGTGGGGGCGGCAGCCGTGCCCGCAGGGCCTGGCCCGCCGGCGTCCGGGGCGGGGCCCCGCTTCCTGGCGCCTGGTGGCGGGGGTGTCGGAGGGCCGCCCCCTGTGGGATCGGGCGGGAACGCTGAGGAGGCTGGGCCGCCTGAGGTGGGGTTTTACTTCCGGAAAGTGTAGCTAGTCCACCGGGGTAGGGGGTACGCGCTGCACAGCTCCTCATTTGAATGCGTGTTGTGTGTCTTCAGAAAAGGTGCGTCTGGGTCTTCGGTGAGTTTGTGACTCGGTTAAATCTCCTTCCTAAAACTTGTTTCTTTAAAAAAAATTTTTCTTTAATGTTTAATTTTGAGAGAGAGAGAGACAGCGTGACTGGGGGAGGGGCAGAGAGAGTGGGAGACGCAGAATCCGAAGCAGCTCCAGGCCCCGAGCTGTCAGCACAGAGCCCGACGCGGGGCTCGAACCCACGAACTGTGAGATCATGACCCGAGCGGAAGTCGGACGCCCAACCGACTGAGCCCCCCAGGCGCCCCCGCTCCTAAAACTTGTTTTAACCTTGAATTGATGAGGCACCGCTTTCAGCTCTGCCCGGTGGTGTGTTCTTGTCACGGCGACCTGTGGCGCCTTCTTGTGTACGCAGGCGTCGTGGCCCTTAGTCCCCGACGGCCCCTCCTCCGCGTCACCCCCTCCTCCGCGTCACCCCCCACGCGGGCGGCCCCTCCTCCGCGTCACCCCCCACGCGGGCGGCCCCTCCTCCCCGTCACCCCCCACGCGGGCGGCCCCTCCTCCCCGTCACCCCCCACGCGGGCGGCCCCTCCTCCCCGTCACCCCCCGCGCGGGCGGCCCCTCCTCCGCGTCACCCCCCGCGCGGGCGGCCCCTCCTCCGCGTCACCCCCCGCGCGGGCGGCCCCTCCTCCGCGTCACCCCCCGCGCGGGCGGCCCCTCCTCCGCGTCACCCCCCGCGCGGGCGGCCCCTCGTTTTCACGGCTTTTTCCTTCAGTCTTTGCTTATTCAGCGTAATCTTGCCCCGCGTTTGCTCGTTTGTTTCCTGTTTTTCTCTGTCCCCAGATAAAAGTCTTAGGGTTTCCTTTGTTTTTGTATTTTTTTTTTAAATTATAAAGTGGCCTTTTTTGTAAAGTCTGAAGACATGAAAATGACCACGAACCTCTCGTTCCTGAACCTCAAGAGAAGTTGCGTTTTCCGTCCGCCGCGCACAGCCGGTCACGTGGCTTCAGCGGAGCGCGCGGTTGGTGTTCACGTCGCTTTAACCGCGTCGCCGGGAGCGTCGCCGGGAGCCGGGAGCGGTGGCCCCGCTGTCTGCAGCTCCGGGGGCGCCGCGGGGGGCAGGTGGCTGTCGACGAGATTTCGAAGGGGATAACGTGACCTTTCTGAGACCTCGCGGTGTCATTTCTAAGGAAAACGCGTAGGGTGTGGCGGTAACTGTCGGTTCCGTTTCTGTCTTGGCTGTTTGCCGCCCTGCGCCGCCGGCCGTGACGCCCCTGCCGTGACGCCGAAGCCCGTGGCCGTCGTGCGGGGTGGGGGGCGCGTGCGTGGTTCCGACGTGCTCAGTCGCCGTCTCTGGCCGTGCGAGCGTCCGTGTGTGTCCCGACGGGAGCGGCTCTTGCTCCCATGTCACGGTGGCCGTGACCGCCTGTTCGGAGAACGGCTGGGCAGAGGCGCGGACGGCCGTGAGGAGGGCGGGTGAGAGAGTGTCCGGCCTCGCCCGCTCCCGCTCTGCCCTGCGCCCCTCTTGTCCCGGCCCACTTCAGCCGGGACCCTGGCAGAGACTTCTGGAAGCTTTGTTGCTTTTCTGTTGTTGAACCTGAAGACAATGTGTGTAGCTTTCACGAGAAGAATTTGATTCCGCTTTCTGTTTAGCCGTCCTCCGTGCAGAGGCCGGCGCTGCGGCAGCGGCTGTGTTCGGAGAATCCTCAGCCTCGGCGGTAAGGTGGAGCCTGAGACGCGAGGCAGCAAACAGGCCAAAGGCCTTGGTGTTCTGGATCTGAGGGAAGATTGTAGGAATGGAGCTCGCTCACATTAATCACCAGAAGACTGAAATTTTCTAGTATATTCAGAAGGATTTGTATGTGGTCATTTATATAAAGCCCTGATGGTAACTAACCAGTGTTTTGTTCAATAGGTAAAAGCTAGGATGAAGAAGCTATTTGTCAGAAGCTTGCTCTTAGATATGGAAATAAAACTAGAGTGTATTAAAAAAATTAAAAGCCGTTAGAAATCTTGGGAACCACAAATAACTTGAACCAGGTAGGTAGATGGTTTATATTTAGATAAGGCACAGAGATTTTATTTTAGTAAATTAGGAAATGGTGTTTGGGAGTTCTCCCTCCCAGTGAGACAGAGGAGCATCAAAGAGCAGTTGACATAGAGGATAAAGTGAGTCTCTAACATATATCTAAAAAGAGTGGAGGGAGAAGAGAATGGAAATAATAACAGATTTTTCAGGGATTAATTTAAAAAAGTGATTCCTCAACATAAATACTGAGTACCAAATAGGCAAATAATAATACATTTCTATTTTGACATATCTTAAACGATAAACCACCAAGAATGAAAAGAAAATATTGGAAGGTAACGGAAGAAACAGTTATGTTGTTGGGAGATACCACATAAGCAAAATAGATCCCAGGAGACCGTGGAATAAGATCTTCAAAGGGCAGAGAAAAGTAATTTTCAATCTAGAACTTTCTATGTAGCTAAATTATTCAAGAATGAAAGTGATACAGGTATTTCAGGCATAGAAAAACCAAGAGCATTTATCACCCACACAGATCACCAGAAGAGCGAGTAAAGAGAACATTTGCAAAGAGAAGAGTGAACAGAGGGGCTGGGAGGATGGAAGAAACAGAACGGACCGTAGAACCCGAGAAGCCTGGCTGTAGACAAAACACAGCCAGGAGACTTCATAGCTCATGTTATGTTTCAAAGGAAGAAAGTGAAACAGCTGAGACAGTAACAGGATTGGGGCTTAAGGCAAGAAGTATTGACGGGATACAGAAGGCTGTCTCATGATGAAAGAAACAATCTACCAAGAAACTACAACAGTCATGAACTCGTGTGCACCTAACAAAGTCACCATGACTCGTCACCTAAACAGAAGGTGATAGAATTCGAAGAAGCGATCAGTGAGCACTTGCCGAGGACACAGCGTTGCTTGCTCAGGCGGCAGACAGCGAGAGAATAGCTTTGGGAGCGCCCTGAGGGGCTCAGTTGTTAAGCATCGACTTGGTTTGACTCAGGACATGATCTTATGGCTGGTGGACTCGAGCCCCTGTTGGACTCTGTGCTGACAGTGTGGATGGAGCCTGTTTGGGATTCTCTCTGTGCCCTTCCCCCTGCTCACGCACGCGCACTCTCAATACATACACTTAAAAAAGTTTTTTTAAAAAAGATACAATAGCTTTCAGCAACAGAATTTTCAAAGGCTTGATTTAGGAATTCTGTACCCAAGGAAACAAAAAAGTTCATTTTTTTATATTAAAAAGGAACACTTAAAAATTATCTGCATGCATATATCTCAGAGACTGAACGTATTAAAAAAATCAAGCTACTTATGTTTTCCTACCTAATGCTGTTAGATTTTAAACAACCATCTAAATGTTATTTTAAAAGTTTGGAAACTTAAGAATGTAATGCATTCCTGTTGTTCTTGAGTTAAAGAGCAAGTCACAGTGGAGATCATAAAATCTGAGAATACAGTAAAGATACTTGGGAAGCAGCTGAAACAAGACTTGGAGAATAACCTTTTAATTTTATTTATTTTTTATTTTTTTTTAAGGTTTTTATTTATTTCTAGGAGAGAGAGAGAGACAGCATGAGCAGGGGAGGGTCAGAGAGAGAGGGAGTCACAGACTGAAACAGGCTCCAGACTCTGAGCTGGCAGTCAGCACAGAGCCCGAAACGGGGCTAGAACCCACAAACCGAGAGATCATGACCTAAGAGAAAGTCGGACGCTTAACCAACTAAGCCACCCAGGCGCCCCAAACCTTTTAATTTTAAAAGGATCTATTAAAATCAAATTATTGAAAGACATGAGAAGGGCGCCTGGGGGGCTCAGCTGGTTGAGCATCCAGCTCTTGGTTTCAACTCAGGTCATGATCTGACGGTTTGTGAGATCAAGCCCTGTGTCAGGCTCTGCATGGGAGCCTGCCTGGAATTCTCCCCTCCCCTCCGCTCCCCTCCCCTCCGCTCCCCTCCCCTCCCCTCCCCTCCTCTCCTCTCCCCTCCCCTCCCCATGCTCCTTCCCTGCTTATGTGAGTGCTTTCTCTCTCTCAAAATAAATTAACTAAAAAAAAATAATAAGTAAAAAACAAAGTTGAAAATAAATGATCTATGTGTTCAACTCAAGAAGCTAGAAAACGAGTGAACACATAGAAAGTAGAAGAAAAAAGTAATAGCAGCAATTAATGAAATGGAAAGCAAAGTTAACAGTTAAAGCTCAGTGAAATCAAAAGCACATTTTTTGGAAAAAACTAAGAAAATGAGACAATTACTGATATAGAGGAGCTGTAAAAGCATGAGAACACTGTATGTCCATGCCAAAAATTTTGGATGTTTAGTTGAAATGAATAATATCCTAGGAGATATGAATTACCATAATTACCTCAAATAGAAAGCCTGAGTAAATCATAACCATAAGAGAAACTGAGTCTCAATAAACAGAATTCTTGGGGTGCCTGGGTGGCTCAGTTGGTTGTGTCTGACTTTAGCTCAGGTCTTCTGGTTTGTGAGTTTGAGCCCCGCATCGGGCTCTGTGCTGCCGGCGTGGGGCCTGGAGCTGCTTCGGATTCTGTGTCTCCCTCACTCTCTCTGCTCCTCCCCCACAAGTGCTGTACCTCTCAAAACTAAACAAACCTTAAAATAAAAATTAACAATTCTTATTTGTAAAAGATGCCACAGACATAGACAAATTTTGTTAAGTCTACAAGGAAAATTTATTCCTTTTATATGCTATTGCAGAAAAAAAGAGAGCCATCCATTTCATTTTATGGGATTACTATAACCTTGACACCTAAACAAGAAGCACGAATACTAGCCTGTAGAGCAGCCAGTCTCATTTATGACCATAGAGTTTAAAATCCTAAATAACATTGACTTAAGTAGAATATTTAAAAATGGTCCACCTATGACCCTGCATAGTAGCGATGCAAGGATAGATAGACTAGCATTAGAGCGTGTGCTGATGTAACTCACGACATTAACAAATTAAGAAACCGCCAAAAAATTGAACACGCTTTAGTAATGAGTTCACACTAGTTCTTCGCAAACTAGGACGGAGGGGCCCTGCCTTAGCCTATGAAAAAGTTTTTCTTAGAAACCAGTAGCATATATCACACTTAATAGTGAAATGAGATAAGCAAGCCCATTATTAATCCTTCATTTTTATACTAGAGTCCTTGCTAACGCAATAAAATGAAAAGAAAGGAATTACGAAATTTTGAAAGTTAAAGATAGTTTTGTCTCTGGGTGGAGTCCGTGGTTATCGGCATAGAGGAACCAAGAGAGTTACCAGCCCTGGGGAATGAAGGTCAGGATAGAGGCATCAGCGGTGTTTCTCTGCACCAGTGACCAATTAGGGACGTGGTAGAAGAAAAAGAATTCCCGAAGAAAATAAAACAGAAGACAGACAATAAAATCCTAATTTTCAGTCACGTGGGAATATGTCGCAGCAAAGTTGTGTAAAACCTTTATAGAGGAGAGTTATAAAGTGGCACTGCCCGAAGAAAGGGACTGTGATACCGTGTCCATCGGAGAGTCTGTGTCATCAAGAAGCTGACTCGGTGTGTGAGATCAGAGCAATAGCAATTAACATCTCCGTGTTTCCCTCGTGGGGCTTCCAAACTCTCTTCAGTTGTACAGGGAAGAGGAGGATCACGAAGATGGCGCCCGACCACATGGCGCCACCGGTTTGTAGGAGATGCGACGAACAAAGGAACAGTTCACGCTGCTGTAGGTATGCAGGTAGCAGTATCCAGACTGCGGGAGGCTCTGAGGACAACCTGGTTTACTCTATAATTTCAAAGAAGAGAGAGATGGAGGGGAAACCGTAGATTTAAGACACTTAAAATGTATATTAACTAACAAATATATGGACCTTATTTGGGTTTGACTCAAAGGCCTGAACAACTGAAAAAACGTGAGACAACCGGACCTTTTTTTTTTTTTTTTTAATTTTTTCAATGTTTCATTCATTTCTGAGAGAGAGAGGGAGAGAGAGAGAGAGCATGAGCAGGGGAGGGTCAGAGAGAGAGGGAGATACAAAATGTGAAACAGGCTCCAGGCTCTGAGCTGTCAGCACAGAGCCCGATGTGGGGCTCGAACCCATGAACTGTGAGATCATGACCTGAGCTGAAGCTGGATGTTTAACCAACTGAGCCACCCAGGCGCCCCTGTACTTTCTGTTGTTTAAGATGAAGAATTGTGGAGGGGCCCCTGGGTGGCTCAGTCAGTTAAACATCTGACTTCGGCTCAGGTCATGATCTTGCAGTTCATGAGTTCGAGCCCGCATCAGGTTCTGTGCTGACGGCACAGCCTGGAGCTGCTTCAGATTCTTTGTCTCCCTTTCTCTCCGCCCCTCCCCAGCTCGTGCTCGGTCTCTGTTTCTCAAAAATAAAGGTTAAAAGAATAAAAAACATTGTGGAAATTCGTTGTACAATAGTGTGAGTAACTTTTAATATCACTGAACTCTACACTTAGAAGGGTTAAGGTGGTAAATTTTATGTGTTACAATTTTTTTTAATGTTTATTTGAAAGAGAGAGAGAGAGAGAGAGAGAGAGAGAGAGAGAGGATCTGAAGCAGGCTCCATGCTATCAGTGCAAAGCCTGACGTGGGGCTTGAGCTCACGAACTGTGAGATCACGACCTGAGCTGAAATCAAGTGTCAGACGCTTACCTGACTGAGCCACCCAGATGCCCCCATTTCATGTGTTTTTTAAAAAATGGTCCTTTTAGAGATACAGTCTGAAGTTTTTATGGTAAATGGTATGTTTGAGAGCTCTGCGTCTCATATTGTTTTTTTAAATTTTTAAAAAAATTTATTTCTGAGAGAGAGAGAGAGACCGCCTGAGCAGGGGAGGGTCAGAGAGAGAGGGAGACAGAATCCGAAACAGGCTCCAGGCTCTGAGCTGGCTGGCAGCACAGAGCCTGACATGGGGCTCGAACCCACAAACCACGATGTCAGACACTTAACCGACTGAGCCACCCAGGCACCCCCGCGTCTCATATATTCAGATGAGCCACAGACCCTTTCCCCAGCAAAACTGGTGAAATTTATTTTTTATAAAAAACAACCATTTACAGTTTCTAGAAGTGGAGGGGCTGGGCTGGCGGAGTTGGAAGAGCACACGACTCTTGGATCTCGGGGTCACGTGAGCCCCATGTGGGGTGTAGAGATTACTTAAGTAAATAAAACTTAGAAAAAGTTTCTAGAAGTGGTTCTACAGCAAAAGAAATATTTCTTTGAGAAAATCTACTGAATCTTGGTGAAAACAGAGTCTGTGGCATTTGATCCATGAGCCACTCCTTTCCCTCCCCGCCCAGCCTGGGATCATGGAAGCTGCACCTCGGGCAGATGATGCGTAGAACGCAGGTGTCGCTCTCTCCCCAACACACAGTCGAGGACCGTGGAGCCTTCCTCCCTGCCCCCACCGGGCTGCCTGTTGTAGAGGCGAGGGTGCAGTGGGGTGCCGCTGAGGGTGCGTTCCTCCTGCCCCGCCTCCACTCTCAGGATGGAAGCCCAGCCGTGGGTGTGCCGTGCGGGCTGGAGCTTCCGCGATGGGAGAAATAGGCCAGGGAGACCAGCGGCGGCCATTCCATCTCCCCCACTCAGTGTCCTGTTCCTAATGCAGGTATGTCGCTTAGAATAGGACCAGCAATTTAGTGCAGTTTGATGGATATAGTTAGGGAAAGACCATCACAGGGGAGCCCTGTGAAAATTACTACGGTCATTCCAGAGTGATTCTGCACGTGCCCAAGGCTTACCTTCTGAGGAGCAACAGCTGTGTGAGTGGAGGAGATGATACCAACTTTTACTAAAATCCAGTCAGTTATTAAATCCCAGATGAGAAGAGGCTGGTAAGAGAGTGGGTTAGTATTGATGCAATATGTTGTAAAAAAAAAAAAATAATAATAAGTCACTTTCAACAGCAACAACAAAAATTTGGGACATAAGAAACAGACAGCTGTGATCCATGCAGTGGAAAACATGCAGTGCCCGTGAGCATGACCAGATGTCAGATTTAATGAAGACTTCAAGGTAGTCACGTGTGTTTAAAGAAGGCAGTGCCTTGTGAAGTAAAGTGTGACAGTGTTTCATTAAATAGAGAATATCAGCAAAGAAATTATAACAATCAAGTGGAAATTCTGAAGTTGAGAAGGATATAACTAAAAAAATAATGACACCTAAAATGAAAATCCACTGTAGGAGCTCAGCAGTAGATTCGAGCTGGTAGAAAACAGAATTAAGTAACTTGAAGATCGGTCACTTAAGATTGTCCAGTTTAAAGAACAGAAGGAAAAGACAGAAATGAACAGAGCCACTAAACTATTTGTAAAAAAAAAAAAAAAAAAGAAATGAACAGAGCCTGATAGAAATGTGGGACATCATTAAGTTTGCCAACACATGTGTAATGGGAAGGCCAGAAGCAGAGATGAGAGAGAGAGAAATATTTGAAGAGAGAATGGCTAAAAATTTCCCACATTTGATGTAAAACGGTAGTCTACATATCTAAGAACCTCATGGGACTCAAAGTAGGATATGGACATGTGAAGATATCCACACACAGACACATCATAGTAATGATGTTGAAATCCAGACACCAGGAGAAAATCCTACAAGGGGCAGAGAAACAACTTGTCACCTATAAGAGAACTTCAAGGAGATGAACAAATGACTTCTCATTAGAAACAATGGAGGTCAGAAGGCAGTGGTATGGATTTTAAATGCTCAAAGGAAAACAGTGCTACATCCAGCAGAAGTATCTTTCAAAGAAGATGAAATAAAGACATTATCTCAGACAAAAACAAGAGTATTTTTTCCTAGAAGACTGCTTTATGAGAAATACTAAAGGAAATTCTGTAGCTGAAAGCAAGTGATTCCAGACAGTAATTTGGATTTATGTGGAAATTTCTAAAAAGAGTCCTTGGTAAGGATAATTGTGTAATTACAACAGAGTATAAATATTTCTTAATGGATTTTAGAAAGCAGTTCTGTAAGTCAATACAATATTGTTTTATTGGCCGTATAATGTATGGGAATGTAGTATATTTGCCAATATCAGCACAGAGGAGTTGAGTGGAAGGAAGGCTATTTTGGACTAAGGAAATGACACCAGATGGTAATTCTAATCCAAAGGATCAAGTGAAGAAAGCCAGAAGCAGTAAATAAGGTTAGTGTGACACATACTATCAATATATACGTGTTCTCCTTTTTTCTGTTAACTTCTTTAGAAGAAAATGGTATGAAGCAGTAGTTACAGCAAAGTACCATCGGGTTTGCAGCGTATCTAGATGCCGCCATATATAATAACAGCATAGACGCGGGCTAAGAAAAGAGCTATAGAGGAGTAAAGTTTCTGTGTTTCACTGGTATTAAAGTTACATAAATTTGCAGTAGGAAAAGAAGTAAAGCTATTTTTGTTGTCATATGACTTTTATATAGAAAATTGAAGGGAATCCACTGAAAAACTGTTGGAACTCTTGCATGAGGTAAGCAGTGTTGCAGGATACAAAATTAATATACAGAAATCAATTGTATTTCTTTTTTTAAAAGTATTTAAATTCCAGGTAGTTAACATACAGTATAATATTAGATTCAGATGTACAGCATAGCGCACAGCAGTCGCGTGCTACTCAGTGCTCATCACAGCGTGCTCTTCAGTTCCCGCCACCTGTCTCACTTATGCCCCCACCCACATCCCTTCTGGTAACCATCAGTTCTTTTTTTTTTTTTTTTACGTTTATTTTTGAGACACTATTGGCAGGATGTTAGACTCCAGAGGTTTGGGGAACAGGCTTCTGGTTCTTTAGATGGTTCAACATGGAATCACTGCTTGACCCAGGATTTCACTCTTAGGTATAGACACAAAGGGCTAATGAAGCGTGTGCTGTATACACCAGCATATAACCAGCCACAGCAGCATTATTCAGAGTGGCCAGAAGGTGGGGGCCAATCCAGGTACCAGTTGATGAATGGGTATTTTCATTTCTCCATGAAAAGGAATGAAGTACTGACACTGGAACATGAACTTTGAAAGCTCTGTGCTAAAGACCGTCTGGTCACAAAGCATCACTTATTACATCACATTACATTTGTATGACGTGTCCAGAGTAGGCACGGGATCAATGGGGGTAGAAAGTAGATTCGTGGTTCCCTGATACCGAGGGGCTAGAGAGTGGGGGGTGATAGCACTGGGTTTCTTCCTGGGCGGATGAAAGCGTTCCACAATCGATTGCGGTGGTTACATGAGTGTGAATATATTAAAGCAGGGAGCTGTCCCTCCATGTGCTGTGATGGCCGCCACCTGACACCGACCCCACCACATGCTGCTGCTGACGCAGGGCACCTGGAACGGTGATTCGTTGCTGGTGGGACCAACATGGTGTGGTCGCTTCAGAAGGTAGTTTCAGGTTTTTACAGAAGGGAACATACTCTCAGGTGCTGTGAGTCCCCAGTCCCCCTCGGTGCACACCTGAGTGAGCTGAAAGCCCATGTCCACACAGGAGCGACTTGATTGATGACTGGCCGGGACTTGGGAGCCGGGCAGAGAAGCTGGCGCGTCCAGGCAGCAGAACATCATTCAGCCTGAGCAGGAGATGAACCTTCAGGGGAATGAAGCTGCCTCGAAAAGACTGTGTCATGCATGGTTGTGACATCCTGGGAGAGGCACAGCGTGGGGACAGTAGTGGCTGCCGGCTTTCGGAGGGAAGGAGGGAAGGAGGGATGGACAGGCGGAGGCAGCGGAACCAGTGGGTGCGCCCTCCAGGGGCGGCTACAGCTTCCTCGTGTAGACTGCGGGCAGGCCTGTCCTCACGGGCTCGGTGGTTATAACCAGTGCCGGGCGAGGGGGCGCGGGCAGGGAGTGCATGGAAACTATGTTCTGCTCAGTTTTGGTGTGCAACCTAACTTGCTCTAAAAAATAAAGTTTATTTAGAAAAAAAGTCTGAAACTTGTTTCAGAACGGTATGTTGTGGAATGCAGGTGAGTGGGCGGGCTAGGTTGCCTGTAGGTTGTGGGTGCTGGTGGTGGGTGCGTGAGGCTGTAATCCTAGCTTACGTCTGGCAGGGTAATGTCCCCACCTTACTCAAAATTATTACAGTGGGTTTTTTTTTCTTTTTTTTTTTTAACATTTATTTTTGAGAGAGGGAGGGAGAGAGACTGTGAGCAGGGAGGGGCAGAGAGAGAGAGGGGGACACAGAATCTACACCAGGCTCCAGACTCTGAGCTGTCACCACAGGGCCTGATGCGGGACTTGAACCCCACAGACTGTGAGATCGTGACCTGAAGTCAGATGCTTAACTGACTGAGCCACCCAAGCTTCCTTACAGGTTTTTTTTTTTATTATTAATTAAAACAATTTTTATAATGTTTATTTTCAAGAGAGAGGGAACATGTATGTGAGTGGGGGAGCACAGAGAGGTACAGAGGATCCGATGTGGGGGCTCCGCACTGTCAGCAGAGAGCCCGACACAGGGCTCAAACCCACAAACTGAAATCATGACCTGAGCTGAAGTCAGACACTTAACCGACTGAGCCACCCAGGTGCCTTTACGGTGTTGTTATTAAGCTGCTTATTGTGGAAAACTTTACAATGTGTACGAGAGTAGACAGAATAGTACGAATACTGCTGTGTTTAGACAGCATCGTATTGGCAGGACAACAGAGCATTTTTATAGAACAGAAGTGCCATCATCAGATTCTCATGTGTCTGGAAACGTGATATACGACAGTGTTGTAAAATTGGGAGAAGCCCAGGACGGTGGGCATAAAATGGGGAGCACGTGAATAGAACAGGTAGGCCCCTCCTCCCCACCTGAATGGCCCCGAGCGTGAGGGCTGACGCCGGTACTGTGGTGTCGCCGTGGACACCTGAAGCCGTCACGTGTATTAATGATCTCAAAGCCAGTGTTGAGACTTGGAGGAAATTAGATGAAGAATACGGTGCTGTGAGACCATTGAGGTTTGAAAACCTGTAACAGAGCAATGGTATAAAATATGTGTGGTAATGATCCCTCCAGATTCCTGATGGATGTTACCTCGGAGGGAAGTAGGGCATTTGCCATGTTTTACTTCTTAAAGTTAAAAAGAAATGGAAGCATATGTAGCAGTAATATTAACAACCAATAAAGCCTGGCTACCTGGCCGGCTCAGTCCCTGGAGCCTGAGGCTCTGGATCTCGGGGTTGAGAGTTCAAGCCCAGGTTGTGTGCAGATCTTACTTAAAAATAAAATCTTAAAAAAAAAAAAAAAAAAAGATGAAGCCAGGTGATAGGTGTCTATTATGTAATTCTGTGTAATTGTATGTTTGAAATACTCTGTAAAGTGTTAGTATGTCCAAGTGAAATGTCTTCTTTGGCTCCTGATTCATACAAACTTCAAACAGACATCTCTGTGGCAGTTGGAGGGGCTTTACTGCACCGGGTACTGGGTTGTAGTAAACAAACAGTGGTGAATTTGTTGGTGTGACCGTGGCGCCGCGTGTGTGTAAGAAAATGCTGTTGTTTTTAGCGACACATGTAGTGTGTTAGGGGACGGGACGTTGTTTCTGGGACTCAGTTTTAAAATACTTCAGAGAAAAAGGATGGTTGAAATAAATGTGGCAAAGTCTTGATAATTGGCGTATCTTGGTGATAGGTACTATCACCATAGATTGTACTATATTCTCAAGTTTGGAGTGTGTTTGGAAATCTTTATGATTACATCTACAAAACCCAAATGAGTAAATAACTGTTCTTTATTATTATTTTAAAAGTTTTAATGTTTATTTTTGAGAGAGAGAGAGACAGATCATGAGCAGGGGAGGGGCAGAGAGAGAGGAGACACAGAATTTGAAGCAGGCTCCAGGCTCAGAGCTGTCAGCACAGAGCCTGATGTGGGGCTTGAACTCGTGAACTGTGAGATCATGACCTGAGCCAAATTTGGATGCTCAACCGACTGAGCCACCCAGACGTCCCAATATCTGTTCTTTAATAATAAGTTGTACCACTGGCAGATTTGAAATGTTTTGGTACAGAAAATTAGGTTTTCTAACTTTTAACTTCTGTCTGTTTTCTCACTTAAAGATGTGTGTGTATGTACGTATATGTACACATATATGCATACATATGCAATATGTAGCATATAATATAGACTTAGGTAAATACACATAAGGTCAGTCAGGAACAGCATTTGACCGAGTCTTCCTCCAGGCTGTCTGTGCGGAAACGTGCCACAGATTAGCATTTAGGTTTGGCATTTGCAGTTTTTCTGTTCATAGTGACACCGCGATAGCGTCTGTAGCTCTGGGCGATTTCCAAGAAACAACGTGTCAGGGTGACTCCGCGGAGGAGGGGTGCGCATGTGGACTTGAGCCTTGACAGAATTGTTCTCAGAAATGAACCGAGTATTCCAAGATCATGCTTTCCCTTTTATTTTACAAAAATATTTGTACACTCAGAACATGGAGTTGTCACACGCACACCTTTTCTTTTGTGGCTCCGTGTGTTTTGTCTCAGGGTCATTCCCACACATCTACCACTGTGTCCCAGGGGTCCGGCTTTCCTTCCGGATTCTTTAGATAATTACTTTCTGTAATTAATATTCTTGTAACTTTTCTTTGGCTAATGTTTCAGGGTATTTTAATAGTAGTGACAAAGCAATGGGAAACTGAGGCTGAGAGAGAGAGTAACGATTTCTTAAAACAACTTCAGTTACGAGTAACATGACAGGTGTTTCCCCTGTTGCTCACACTACCAGGCTGTTAATTCCTGTGCGCTTGATAATAAAAGTGCCTCAGTTTTATTTATTTATTTGATTGTTTCCAGTACTTAGAAAGCCAGGCAGAGAAGTATTGCTGCCGACACGGCTTGGGGGCCGTGTGACTCCTTAGGTCCCTGCCACTGGTGATCGAGGTAGAGTCTAAGTCAGACTGTCCTGCTGGCCGGTCAGCTCAGGTACTGTGTTCTCTGAAGGAAATTGACGACTTTGCATGTAGGTCAAGGGTCCTTCTGCATAAATGTATCTGAACTTCTAGACGGGAAAAGTGAAGAGGCCGACAGCGGCAAGGCCAGGAAAGCTTTGTAAGAATGTGGAGCTAATGCTGTGTGTAAAATCCTCTTCCAAATCAGAAGAAAGACTGTTCATGAGAAGCACAGGTAGAGGATGTCACTGTGGGAGAAACATGGACGTTAATCAATGTAATAAAAAGATAGCTTCACTACTGGTAGAGAAATACAGATGACAGCTGTCACTGTTCTGTCCCTGCCGTGTTGGTGGGATTTGGGACAGTGGAAGATAGTGACTGTAGGTAAGTGCGTAGGGACCAGAAACGGCCCTGAACGCTGTGGGGATGCTCATGGTCTGAAGGGCCATGTGGCTCCCATCTCGGGCTCCCGTAGGCCTACGTCTGTCGTCACCTCGCTGGGTCAGCTCGGTAGGGAAGAGGTGGCAAAGGGCTGCAGAGAAAGCTAATCCTGACTTGTGGAAATCCTTGGTCTTGTAGCTGCCGTGTGCTCCGGCTTCCTTTTCTCCTGCATTAATCGTGTCTCGAATGTTCCCCTTGTGCAAGTGTTTTACTCCTGAGCATTTTCGGTACATTATTTTTCACCAAGGCCTTCTAAGATAGGTGTTTTTATCCCCGTTTTGTAGATGTGGGAAATGAGGCCAGACAGGTTAAATAAGTTGATTAGCCAGTGAGTGAAAGAGTCTAAATTTAGCTTTAAAACTACGGCTGTAATCACCGTCTGGTTGGATAATGAATAAGAAATGGATGTGTGATGCCCTGCACACCTGGAGTCTTATCTTTATTAAAATAATTTGGTTCTCTAAGTTAACTAACATTAAACGTAATGCTTAATTCCATCATTAGACTGTAATATTATAAACGGGACGTGCTATTTCTTCCTTGGGTTGGATGTCAGCCTGTGGAGCGCGGCCCCTTTGTTAACGGACAGGCCTTTCCCTCCCCCAGAGGACCTGAAGAGGCAGAACGCGGTGCTGCAGGCGGCGCAGGATGACCTGGGGCAGCTCCGGACGCAGCTGTGGGAGGCCCAGGCAGAGGTGGAGAACATCAAGGCCATCGCCACGGTCTCGGAGAACACCAAGCAGGAGGCCATCGACGAAGTGAAGAGACAGTGGAGGGAGGAGGTCGCTTCCCTCCAGGCTGTTATGAAAGGTAAGGACAGAGCCCTCCGTCTGCTTTGTTGTTTCCCGACCACGCTGGTGCGGGTGACGGACGTTTTCGGAGGGTCGTAAACCATGTCTTGAGCTCTGCTCGTGGCCTTGTGTGTTCCCACCGTCACCCTGAGGACAGCAGGGCCGCCAGTGGTGCTGCGACAGCGGTGTCCTCCGTCCTCAGCAGGCGGGTTCTCTGCGGAGCCGGGCTCTGCATGGGTGCAGGGAGCGCGCCGCGCAGAGAACCTCCACGCGAGGCCTCCGGGCCCTGCTTCCCCTCGCGGCTCCCCGCGGATTACCCCCCACCCAGTCCATGTGGCCGGTTTCACGTCATCGGGAACGGCCTGGCTTTGGCTGGGACTCTTTGCGGCCGTCTCTGCAGCCGAGTGCCTTCATGGCCGTGACCCTCGCACCATAGAAGAGCAGCGGGCTTGCGTCTGTCTGCTGTCCA
Organism: Hyaena hyaena; assembly: GCF_003009895.1. Taxonomy (NCBI): domain Eukaryota; kingdom Metazoa; phylum Chordata; class Mammalia; order Carnivora; family Hyaenidae; genus Hyaena; species Hyaena hyaena. The sequence goes on from NW_024081124.1 coordinate 234,128, forward strand.
CACTAGTGCTTGGTCACGGCCTGCATTTCTCAGATGACAGTGACCCAAGCCAGGCCACCCCTGAACCCTCGAGTTCCTGCAGTCAGTTCAGTTACTGTCAGAGACGTGAACTACGACGACTTTCTCCCTGTGTTTGCGCTCGTGTCCTGTTTCCCTCGTGCCCCCGAGAGGTGGCAGGACCACCGCCCACTGCCTGTCTGGTGGCTGTCACCCAGGGGTGGGCCCCAGGGTGTCACCAGTGTCCTGGGCTCCTTTGGTCTTTCTCCTCCAGCCATAGCGTATGGTTTTCACCTCTGTTCTTCTCTGAACACCGGCTGCTCTCCCTCCCTGTGCCGCCAAGCAACAGACATTCTCGAGAAGTCTCGGCGGTGCCCCCTCACAGCCCCTGACGTGTGTGGTTACCCTCAATTACAGAGGCAGCCGGAAATCTTGTTCGTAAAGTGGGCCACAGACTTCCTGGACGGAGTTGGGGTTCTGTTGTTCGGGAAGCGGGGGCTGGAAGTTAACGGACACGGTGTCTGTCCTGTGATGTGTTGAGATCACATTAAAGTCATGTAATAAAGACCTTCAGAATTTGTCTCAGTTTAGGATCCTGAGTTACAGGGAAGTACCCCGAGCCGCACCCCTCCTCTCTCACGCCCCGGTAGCGGGGTGGGGTGACAGGCCGGGTCCCAGGAGCCGTAGTGCCGTGTGGGAGCAGAGGCCTGGCTGCCGGCGGCCTCCGTGCGGGACGCCGGCCCTGCGGCTCTCTGGCTGCGGAAGGGTCGCGGGCCGGAGGGTTTCTTCCTAGGTTTTCTTCATCCGCAAGTGAAGGGACGTCACAGGCCCGTCGTGAGGGGCAGACGTGGGTCACGGCCCTCACGAAACTTCTGCCCGTAATAACCAGAAACCTTGCTTGAGTTTTAGTTGTGGGTTTTTCTTTTTTTTTTTTTTTAATGAATTGGAAGATTTCCAGAAACCAGGCGTAAGGCGTTTCACGCAGCTCCCTCCACACCCTGGGTGTGCCGGCCCGCCCGGCGCTCAGGCCTGCGCTCCCCGCTGCTGTTTTCTAGAGACGGTGCGCGACTACGAGCACCAGTTCCACGTGCGGCTGGAGCAGGAGCGCAGCCAGTGGGCGCAGTACCGCGAGGCGGCCGACAGGGAGCTGGCCGACCTGAGGCGCCGGCTGTCCGAAGGCCAGGAGGAGGAGAACCTGGAAAACGAGATGAAGAAGGTACGACGGAGCGCCTCCCGTGTGCGGGGCTGTTTGGTCGCACGGCTGAACGTGGGGACGCGGGGCCAGACGGCCTGCGTCGCCGACCCCAGACGTGTGCGCGGCGCACCCCTCCCCCTTCGCCTCCTGAGCCGTGTCTCCGCGGCAGCAGGCCCGCCCTGACCTCCCGGTGCGCATGCGCGTGCGCGCGGCAGCGTGAGCTCCGTGCGCCCTTGTGGATTTGGGTGCCCTGCGGGCCCACGACAGCGCCTAGCACGCGCCTAGCACGCGGGGGTCACAGATAGTTACAGGAGCGTAGTCGCCAGGTGAGCGTGTCGAAGCTGGGCCTTCAGAGCGGGTGTTGCCTCTCCGCGTCCCTCCGTTCTCCCCCCCCCACCGTGTGCGGGCCGAGCGCATGCGCGGACGTGGCCCGCAGGAGGCCTGAGCAGAGCGCGATCCTTACGAATGTTGTGAAAGGTCTTTGAACTTTATTATAGTGTGTCCACACATATATTTTAAATCGCATATTACACATAAAATAATAACTAGAATTTGACTTTTTATTGCATTGGTATTAATCATCTTTGGTTCCTAACCCTTGGTCCATACAAGGACTGCTTTTGTGTGTTTAGAAGGTGATTTCGTTTTTTTTTTGTTTTTTTTAAATATTTTTTATTTATTTCTAGGAGAGAGAGAGAGACAGCGTGAGCAGGGGAGGGTCAGAGAGAGAGGGAGTCACAGACTGAAACAGGCTCCAGGCTCTGAGCTGGCAGTCAGCACAGAGCCCGACGCGGGGCTCGAACCCACGAACCGCGAGATCATGACCTAAGCGAAAGTCGGATGCTCAACCAACTAAGCCACCCAGGCGCCCCTGTGATTTCGTTTTTATAATAACATAAAAATCATCTGAGAACCCGATACCCAAAATAGAAGCTTTAAACACGGAGAATCGTTTTATCCATTCCATCTTCTTCCAGGAGAAGACTGTAACTCCGCCTCTTCTTGAGGGTCTGGCGCACCTTCCTCACCTCTAGAGCCACTGGGCCATCTAAGAGTTGTCCACAGCCCCTCCTGTGGGCTGTTCTAGATGGTTCCTATCCGATGCTGTCACTGGAAATTCCATTCCAGCCAGAACAGGAGATCCTTGTTTCCAGTCTTCTAATATGTCCACATGATTTTCAGTCTGCCGCTTTTTGTCACTTTTAAAATGTATTTTTATTTTTAAAATAAACCTGGGGTGCCTGGATGGCTCAGTCACTTAAGTGTCCAACTCATGATTTTGGCTCAGGTCTTGATCTCCTGGTCCCCATGGGCTCTCGCTGAGCCCCATGTCAGGCTCTGTTGACATCGTGGAGCCTGCTTGGCATTCTCTCTCTCTCTCTCTCTCTCTCTCTCTGCCCCTCTCCTGCTTGTGCCTGTGTGCGCACATTCTCTCTCAAAATAAATAAGCACTAAAAAAAAAGTAAAATAAACTTTTATTTTTTAGAGCAGTTTTTGGTTTACAGAAGGAGATTGTGAAGACAGTAAGGAGTCCCGCATACCCACACTCAGTTTGCTCTGCTCCCGGCTCTTGTGTTAGTGTGGTGCATCGTCACTAGTATCCAGCTTTGATTTTTGTTAACCAGTGTCCATTCATTTTCGTTCACGTTTCATTAGTTTTTACCCAATGTCCTGTCATCCAGTTTAAAGATCTCGCACACCGCACCACATTGCATGACACCATGTGTCCTTTAGGCCCCTCTCGGCCCACATTTTCCATGTTGTTTTAAAGAATAAACCTAAAAAGGTGACTAATAAAATGCAATACGTAGCCATAAAGACAGTTATAAGAACATTCATAGAAGAAGGCAGTTTCCTTATTTTTTTGTTTGTCAAAAATGAAAATATAATAAACACCGTAGTTGATACAGAATTCTTGAAAGCCATTTCTCTGGAAGATGAAGCACAAGCCTTTACATTTTCCACTTAGTGTGACCCTGAAGGTATGGCCTTGGCAGTTAAGCAATAGAAAAGAAGTAAGTCAAAAAAAAAAAAAAAAGAGAAAAGTCATAGGATCAACTTTTAATCCATAAAATCATTATATGTGGATGACACTTTCTTTTCGTTATTGTTATTCTTGTTTTTATTTTTTATTTTTTTTTAAGGTTTTTTAAATTTATTTCTAGAGAGAGAGAGTGAGCAGGGGAGGGCCAGAGAGAGAGGGAGTCACAGACTGAAACAGGCTCCAGGCTCTGAGCTGGCAGTCAGCACAGAGCCCGACGCGAGGCTCGAACCCACGAACCGCGAGATCATGACCTAAGCGAAAGTCGGACGCTCAACCGACTAAGCCACCCAGGCGCCCCTCGTTATTGTTATTCTTGATCTAATTTTTTAAACTTTAATTCCGGTACACGCGGCATTTTTGGGTGTGCTGTGCAGTGAACCCGCACTTCATACGTCACTTGGTGCTCGTCGTGACAGATGCACCCCCTAATACATTTTCCTTGATTTTTGTTTTTTATGTTGGTATTTTTCTTTTTGGAGAGAGTGTGTGTGCAGGTGCATGGGGGGGAGGGGCAGAGGGGGAGAGAGAGAATCTTAGGCAGGCTCCGTGCCCAGTGTGGGGGCTAATGCAGGGCTCGATTCCATGACTGTGAGATCATGACCTGAGCTGAAATCAAGAGTCCGATGCTCAACCGACTGAGCCACCCGGGCGCCCCATAGTTTATGTTTTTAATAACTTTTGTTTATAATGGTTGCAACACTTAATTGTGGGGTCATTGTTGCATCATTAAATAACGCAGTCTATGTTAAATTCTTTGCTTCTTCCCTCCTTTTTTCCCCCCTCTGCTGTTTATTATCAGCACAGCAGATCTGTAAGTATCCCAAGTTAGCCTAGGCAGAAGATGTTTTAAGCTCATATGTCTTTTCCAGACAGTACTTAGTTAAAAATAAAATAAATGGTTAAAAGACTTTGTAAGGACTGAAAAACAAAGTGAATCCCTTTTTTCTGAGAGCGATGTATTTTGGGGAAAAGCCCCATGCATATTTGGGCATATATGACATTTTTCCTATCACAAACATGGAGGATGAATTTGAGCTCTTCTAAATTTAGAGAATAAGGTCAATTTTTATTTTCACTAGAAGGGAAAAAGCTAAGTTTTAAGTCTGCCTTTGTTTCTGTGTATATATACACACATGCATACACACACACATATACCCCGTATATGCACATACATGCATACGTGCATATACACGTATACACGTACATGCATAAGTACATTTACGCACATACACACATATACACATATGCACATGTGCACACACAGACACAATATACATATATATGTTATACGATATACGCATAATAGTTTCTCACCAGTTTACTAATTTATGGATGTTATTTTCTTTTAATCCATGTTTTTGAGACTGAAGGGTAGAGAGCAATATAGTTTTAGGGGTCATTCTTTGGGTTTGTTTCATTTAGATATCAAAAGTAAAATAATATTTAATTTTTTTTAATGTTTTATTTCTGAGAGAGGGAGAGAGAGAGAGAGACAGCATGAGCAGGGGAGGGGCAGAGAGAAAGGGAGACACAGAATCTGAAACAGGCTCCAGGCTCTGAGCTGTCAGCACAGATCCCGACACCCCTATCTTAGTTATTTTAAGAGTTACTTAAATATTATTGGGGCACCTGGGTGGCTCAGTCAGTTAAGTCCAACTTTGGCTCAGGTCATGATTTCACGGTTCACAAGTTTGAGTCCCGAGTTGGGCTCTGTGCTGACAGCTCAGAGCCTGGAGCCTGGTTTGGATTCTGTGTCTCCTCACTCTCTGCCCCTTCCCCACTCATTCTCTGTCTCTCAAAAAATGAATAAATGTTAAAAAATTTTAAAAAAAAATAAGATGGAAGCTCTTTAATAGCAACATAATTTTGTAACATTTTAGAAAATCTGTTCTATTTTTTTTATGTTTCTAAACTAATCAGAGCTTTCATCCAACCATTTCGTAAGAAATTATGGCTTTGTGAATTTAGTTAACTAGAAGTATAAAAATTAAAGTGTTATATGTATTTCCTTTTGTATCTGGGGTGTTTTCCAGTTTAATGAATTGATATGAGAAATCAAAGTTGTCATAGTGAATCCATTTTCCTACCCAGTCCCAATTTCTAAGTGGAACATCTGGGAAAATTGGTGATGACTTGACCTTCAGAGTCTTAGAGCGCTGGAAATCAGACGTGGTCCGGTCTAATGCGCGCTCATACAGTACCTGGTGGGCTTCCTTGCGCTCAGTCTAATGACCTGTGAGTCGGTTTCTCAGAAAAGCAACGAACCAGTAAGTTGTAGCCCTTACTTCTTTTTTAACTGTAGGCGCAAGAGGATGCTGAGAAGCTTCGGTCTGTTGTGATGCCCATGGAGAAGGAGATCGCGGCTCTGAAAGAGAAGCTGACGGAGGCTGAAGACAAGGTTAAGGAGCTGGAAGCCTCAAAGGTTGTGAGATGTTGCAGCCCCTTCCTTGCGCCCAACCCCCTGGCCTAGCGCTGTGAGCCACGTTAGGGTCCCGGAGGAGCAAGCCTTGGCATTCACATTGGGCCTCCAGAGCATCTTGGTTTCTTTAAAATACAAAAGAAAAAGAAAAAAAAAGGTTGGAGACAATTCCGGATGGATGGTCTAATCCCAGTAGCGGTGCTCGCAGCTGCTACACTGCAGTGTTAGTGTTCACTCGCTTGTCAGAACGAGCCCTGGACTCCTCTGTTTCCTTGTTGAGGAAGATGAGTTGTTCCAAGTTGACTTTGTTCCCTGAAGCTGTCCCAGTACTGATGTCTGAAAGATGATGTGGTTAGAGTGTGGCTGGGTTTGCTGGCCGTAAAGACACAGCAAAGGGAATAGAGAGGGAATGTTGATAATTTTAACAATTAATTGAAAGTAGGAAAAGAAAAAAAATAATTTAAAAAAGGCAATAAACAAAAGCACAGCATAGGAATGTGGAAAGGGGAGTGTGTCCATGTTAATAAGTGTAAACAGATAATCACCTACTGAAAGATGGGATTTTATTTATCTTATTTAAAAAAAAATTTTTTTAATGTCTTTATTTTTAGAGACAGAGACAGAGAGCGAGCGCGGGAGGCTTAGAGAGAGAGGGAGACACAGGATCTGAAGCAGGCTCTAGGCTCTGAGCTGTCAGCACAGAGCCCGAATGGGGCTCAACCCCACAGACTGTGAGATCATGACCTGAGCCAAAGTTGGACGGTTAACCAACTGAGCTGCCCAGGTGCCCCTAAAAAAAGTGTTTCAATAGTTTGTTTATTTATTTACTTATTTATTTCTGAAAGAGAGAGAGAGAGAGACAGTATGAGCAGGGGAGGATCAGAGAGAGAGGGAGACACAGAATCTGAAACCGGCTCCAGCCTCTGAGCTGTCAGCATAGAGCCCGACACGGGGCTCGAACCCACGAACCGTGAGATCATGCCCTGAGCCGAAGTCGGACCGTTAACTGACTGAGCCGCCCAGGTGCCCCTGAAAGATGGGATTTTAAAAAACCTAAATTTATATTGCTTATAATAGATGCACCTAAAATAAAACTACAAGACCGAAAATAATGGGATATTTGAAGATACGCCATGTAAGTTCTGAGCAAAGGAACGTTGATACAGCAGTTGTGATATGAAGCCTTTAGGATGTAAAGGAAAGAAGAACAGAGAGAGGGACCCCATCCATCGGTAGGACAGGACAGTCATGATTGAATGCACCTTGCATACCTTGAAATATGTGAACTAAAAGGGACAATTAAGGGGAAACTAACACTCCCAGTTGTAGTAGGAGCTTGAAGCTGATGTTTAGCAAGTGACCGTGTAAGCAGGAAAAAATGTTAGGGATGTGGGGGCTTTGAGTAGCCAGATGACTGATTTAGATGCAACAGACACAGAGTCCTGGAGCCCAGGAAGCGGGACTGCGTCTCCTGCAGTCGGAGAGCGGAGGGGTTTGCAGCTCAGCGGTGCTCGGCGGGGGGCCTCTGGCAGAGCAGTCTGCCTGTGTTCGGTTGTCTCAGCTATAAAATTGACAACACGCCTCGGAAGGCTGTTGTCAGGATTACAGAGACCGCTTACGAGAGCGCCTGGGACAAAGTATTGTGACTTTTACGTACGTTGTATTTTTCATAGTGACACAAAGGAAGCGTCAGCACATTTTGAAGGATTGTTATGCAGACTGAACTCTCTGATGACGGGTTATTATTTACAGTAAAATGGTAACTAAGATAAAATCTCTGGAAATGGGGAAAATCATGGAAAAAGGAATTCTAAAATACTGATTTGAGTATTTTACTCAGGAATCTAAAAACTGAACACTAGTACAATGTGAATACTAGGAAGTAGATATTCCTAAGAGCAGATATTAGTGAAGGAGAAAAGCAGAAGGGAACTTGAGAATGTCAGCACAGTGCGGAAATGAGAAAGCTAGGAAGATAGATAAACGTCCGAAAAGACTGATCAGGAAGACGGAAAACAGACCGTCAGGAAGGAGGACGGGACCGAACTCTGGGTCAGTAGCTCTTCTCTGAACGGTGTCACATCAGTGCGTTTCAAAGGAAGGGAATTTGGTTAAATGAAGACCTTTCTTTTTTTCTTTTCTCTCCTTTTTTTTATGTTTATTTTGAAGGCGAGAGAGTGGAGGAGAGGCAGAGAGAGAGAGAATCCCAAGCAGGGTCTGTGCTGACAGTGCAGAGCCCGACACGCGGCTCGAAGTCACAAACGGTGAGATCCTGAGCTGAGCTGAAACTGGGAGTTGGACGCTCCGCCAGCAGAGCCCCCGGGCGCCCTGGAGCTAGTAACTGTTACAGAAGGTGCCTCTTAAGTTAGATTGATAGTCACGCTTCCTTTCTCCTGTTTCCGCTCCTCAGAAAGACATTAGGCTTTTGCAGGCAAGTTTTTCCAAACCTGGAAAGAGGCGATCCTTATATTTTACAAAGTGTGTGGAAAACCCTCCTGCAGATTTTTTGAGACCTGCATAATTTTGTCACAGACACACAGAGGGGTGGTAGAAGGAACGGCAATCTATATCCATCTCATTTAGGAACATAGAAACACAAACTCTCAACAGTGTAGTTAAAAAAAAAAAAAAAAGAAAAGCAGCATAACTAAATAGGACCTATTTCGAGGAATCTAAGGAGGGTGTGTCACCAGAAAACCGTTAGCAGCACACGAGAAGGTGGTAGGGAGCAGGCTAACCGTCCCCAGCTTGTGAGTCCACCACAGATGGGTCGCGTATACCCACTGTTGGAACCTACGACACCTCGCAGTTTCAGCGGCCACTGTCCGGTTGGAGCCCCAGTTGATGAATTTGGGGTCCCTGGGGTCGTCCCTGCCTGCTGTGGCCCCACACTCTCCAGCTCTCACTTCGTTTTGTGTGGATGTCTGTGTGATCTTGGCTTCGTTTCGTGTCAGGGCAGATGGAATTCATAGAAATTCACATAGTGTGGCACCTTTTACCCAGGGTTCTGCTTAGGAGCTTTCAGAGGTTAGAGACTCATTCATTACTAACTGAGTCAGATATTTGCGCTAAGTGGTAGTCGTAGGTGTTAGTGGTTGTAGAATTAGTAGTAGAATAATGAGTAGAATTAGTGGCTGTACACCACCATCGTGGGTCTGCACACTGACTCCTTGTCCCCAGCTGGAGTCCCCCTCTCCAGTGACAGGGACAGGCCTCACGGCACTTGGCAGTTTGTCACACCAGCTTCACATCTTTCATCGGTGGCAGCCACAACAGTCACTTCAGCCTGGGAACGAGCAGTGCTGATGTCAAGTTCACTGGAAACAGGTCAGCCAGCGTTTTGAAGTCTGAAGAAGCAGGAAGTAAACAGGCATGGAAGCGACCTTGAAAGTGAAGTTAGACATAACTGTCAGGAACAGCTGACACGACCAGCCAGAACTTACGATGACCGTTTATAAGACAGAGCACAAGGAGGGATTCCGTGCTCACTGTCTGGGGCAAGACTGTATTTTACTCTGGTCGTAATTGTTTCACACGTTAGAGTGTCTTGTTAATATTTGAGTATTATAGTTAATTGTTAAACAGAAACAAGGCATTTCTTAAAAGATATGATTTTAGGGGCACCTGGGTGGCCCAGTTGGTTAAGCGCCCCAACTCCTTGATTTCAGCTCAGGTCATGATCTCACAGTTTGGCGAGTTTGAGGCCCATATTGGGCTCTGTGCTGACAGTACAGAGCCTGCTTGGGACTCTGTGTTTCTCCCTCTCCCTGCCCCTCCCCCACTCATGCTCTCTCACCCTCTCAAAATAAACTTAAAAGATGTAATTTTAAGAAATATTCCACACTTGCCTCCAAGTTTGTTTATTACTGTGTGAGACTAGTTATTTTTTCCATCATCACTTTCTCTTTTTTCTTTCCAAAATATGTGCCTGTGAAAACATGTCCTTTTTATAATTTTAAGGCATTTGGAATTTCCTCCCCAGAAATCAAAGAACAGCAAATTTATAGGAGTGCAGTACTGTTTTTATCTTTACAAATTAACTACTGTTTGTCAGAGAGCCCACAGCAACTGGGTGTGACCGAGTGTCATGCAGGGAGCACATGCGCAGAGCCCGTGGGGGCACTGGTGACGCTGCCTTTATGCAGAGCGAGGCCCTGGAGGGTCCCGTGTAGCGTCGGTTCTGTGTTTGCCCTGGGGACACGATTATGAACAAGATCAGTTTTCTATAGCAAGTGTGCATGTGCTCTAATTAAAGGTTACCTTTAACCTTTTAAATTTACGTAAGTATACACACAAATTATTTTCAAGGCACATTCAGAACGCACTCACTTATTTCAGGTAGAAACTATCGTAAGTTTTAGTTCACTAGAATCGCATTGCGTTTCAGGTTAAGGAGCTGAATCACTATCTGGAAGCTGAGAAGTCCTGCAGAACGGACCTGGAGATGTACGTCGCCGTCCTGAACACTCAGAAATCTGTTCTCCAGGAAGATGCCGAGAAACTTCGGAAGGAGTTGCACGAAGGTACCTACGAATCCTGTGTGCTTTTAGTCTCAGTCTCTGAGAAGACGAGCAAATCGAGAGTCAGCATGTTCGGGGCTCACTTTACACTTGGCAGTTGGTTGAATGTGCTCCTGAGGAGCTGGAGCCCTGAGGGCTCCCGAGCATGCAAGCTGTTAACGGAACAGCTTCCCATAGCGTGAGCTGTGGGTGGAAAGACAGGAGGCCTGGGAATTTCTGCTTCACCTGCTTTTGCCCCCAGACCCGTTGGGATGGAGGTAGTTCAGCAAAAGTGAAAACGGGACGGGAGGGCAGGCAGCGTACTGCAGGGCCTCAAGAAGCATCCCTGTGTATAAGGGACAGTTTGGTTGCACTAGGCTGGCAGCAGAGACATACAGAAATTGGCTCTCTTTCCCCTGGCCTGGGGAGGAGGCTTCTCTTTTCCCCATTAAAATAAAGATTCACTTCTTTCTGTCTTTAACTCTGCTAGTGAGTCTTAATTACTGGGGTTCTTAACCTTTTGGTGTCGCGGACTTCCTCGGCAGTCTTGTGAGCCCCTCTTAGGATCATTTTTTTAATCCCTAAAATATAAAGAAGAAACCACTTACTATAAGACAGTTATCAAAATATAAATGGCTGCAGACTTATGGTACAGTCACAAGTGTGCTATTTTATTAACACATTATATACAAAGGTTTCGTGGCTGGTCTGGTAACTGTTGTAATTTTGAAGTGGTGCCGAGCTCAGAGATCTGTTAAGATCTGCAGGCGCTTACAGAGCCGTCACGTCCGCAGCTTGTGCTGGTGACTGCTGTGAGTGTCGTTACCCTTGCTGTGGTTGCTCGCCTGCATTTTATAATTAACGGAAATGATACATTTCAGCTAGAGGTTAGCGAACATGAAGGTCGAGCTTTCTTCCCTTGTAAACGCATGGGCCCCTTGAAATCTCGTCTGTGTTGAGGTGCTAGGAACGTATTTTTACTGGCAAGCGTAGGACTGTGTGGTCGAAGTCCCCTAGCAGGTACTTTTAAGTGTATCAAATGCTGCGGGAAGTACAGCTCTTCCATCGGTGATTTAAGTTTACACGTGAGTCTTCTTTCCCCCGGGATATAAAGGCCTGTATGGGATTCTCTCATAAAATGTCATGAAAATGACCCAAAGCTCGAGTGAGTCTCTGGCTCTCAGGAAGCACGTTTCAGGTCTGTTCCACTGTTGAAAAGACACGCAAACTCTGAAAAAGTCCAAAAAAATTGGAATTTCCATTTAAACGATGTGGCCCGGCCCTCCCAGAGGTGGCGTGAGTCGCCCGACCTCCCTGGCACATCTGGAAAAGGATCTGAGAAGTTTCATTAAAACGAGTAAGGGGACGATTTCCCCTCTGGGACACTCACACCACAAACCGGAGGTCAGTGAAAAGAAGGCCGGTAACAGTGGAGCGGCCGTGCGGCCTGCAGCCTGAACTGGGGACAGTCGCCGGGCCACCGAGTTCCCGCCGTGGCCGGTCACGGGCGCTGGGCTTGGAGGTGGCAGTGCCACCCATGCGCTTTCTTGGAAGAGGTGGGTGTTAGCCAGACGGGGGCCTGATGTCCCAGGACATCTGCACGTGGTGCGACGGGGCGAAGGAGGGGCTCCGGCCAGGCCAGGACGCGAGGGCAGCGGGGCCCGGTGTGATGATGGGAGAGGCCGACGGGACCTGGCTCGTGGGCGCCTCTGCTCTGGGGCTTGGATTTAGCCTGTGGGCAGGAAGGATCTTCTTTCAAATGTTTTTCTGAAATGGCAGCTTTCAGAGACATAGTTCCCACGCCACGGCGTTCACTCTTTTAAAGTCTGATCTCACGGAGGTGTGAGCCGTTACCACCGCTTCCACAGCACTTCGGCCACTGCCACGGGGGCTGCGTACTAGTCCCAGTCACTCCGTTGTCTCCTCCCTCCCAGCTCTGGCCGCCACCAGGCGCGCTCTACGGCTTTGCGTGTCCCGCACTTCCGTCTGAGTGGCGCTGGACAGAATGGGCCGTGGGTGTGGCCTCTCTGAAGGGTTTTAAACCGAGAGTGATAACAACCTAAGTTTTGCAACCTAGAAAGTTCAGTTCAGCGACAGTACGGAGGACAGGCTAGAGACGCGGGCCTCACGCGGGAAGCGTGCTGGTTGGCCGTGGGAGCTGGTCAGAGGCGGTGGCAGAGGCTGGCTGTCACTGGCACAGGAGGGGGCTGCCGGCCTCTGTCACAGACAGCTGTGATGGGGTGGCGGCGATGCCCCCCACTCGTTGGTCAGTACGAGGTGGCCGAGCCGCTGAGTAGCAGCAGGACCGGCCGTTCCACGGGACATTTGACTCTCCCGAAAGGCCAGAGCTTGCCCGGGCTCAGGGCGATCTCTGGGTGACAGATTTATCAGAATGTGTGTAGGGACACTGGGAAGTGGTGACTGTGCCCTTGGCTTTTGGAGCAGCATTTCCCACAGTGCGTCCCCGAGCACGTGTGTGAGGGGAGTGGTTGTGGGAGGGACCTTTGGTCACGTGACTGGGGACCGCCGCTAAGAGAACACAGGCGCACTGAAGACGCCGAGCTCCAAGCCCTGCAGGAAAGGAACCTTTAAAAATTCATTTAACCAGGGGCACCTGGGGGGCTTAGGCAGTTAAGCGTCTGACTTCGGCTAAGGTCATGATCTCAGGGTTTGAGCCCAGCGTCAGGCTCTGTGCTCACAGCTCAGCCTGTTTCAGATTCTGTGTCTCCCTCTCTCCCCGCCCCTCCCTCGCTCATGCCCTGTCTTTCTCAAAAATGTTAAAAAATAATCTTATAAAACAGATAAATAAAAATTCATTTAACCGGGGTTTCTAGCACTTCCTGAGCTGAGAGGCCCCTTGTCCATGTTGCTGTTCCTGGGGGCTCGGGGAGGGTCTGCCCTGGGAGGCGCCTGGGTCCGCATCCCAACCCCAGGCGGGACGGACCCCTGGCCAGAGCTGGTCTGGTGGCCGCTCATGCCCGGTGTTGGGTGGGGGGCCCGCAGTGTGCCGCCTCCTGGAGCAAGAGCGACAAGAGCACCACGAGCTGAAACACACGTGGCAGAGAGCCAATGACCAGTTCCTGGAGTCCCAGCGCCTGCTGATGCGGGACATGCAGCGCATGGAGGCGGTGCTCACATCCGAGCAGCTGCGGCGGGTGGAGGAGCTCAAGAAGAGGGACCAGGTGAGCCGCAGCTCGGGGGGGGGGGGGGGCGCGTCCCTGCTCCTCCCGCTCACGGCCCGGCCGCCCCCCCCCCGCAGGGGCCTTGGAGGGACCGGGACCTCTGGGCCCAGAGCGGCCTGAGCGACGCTCATCTCTGGGAAGCGCTCTGCGAAGACGGGTGTCTGCGACTCTGGCCGGGGCTCCCGGACCGGGTGTATCTGGGCCACGTGTGTGTGACGGCCTCGCTGGAAGGGGACGGGGTGGGGAGGGGGCGCTCAGTGATCTGAAAAGGCTGGAGTCCAGAGGGCCACACGCCCAACTTCCTGTTTTCTCCTTATCTTTTAGACGACATGAGTAATACACACATACAGCTCACGCCAGAGACATTTTGTGGCAAATACAAAGAGTGAGCCTGTCCCTGCTCACCTCCCTACTGGAATGGCCGTGTGCAGCCAGCCCCTGGGAGGCTGTCTCCCGGGTGTTCGTGGTTTTAGGGTGTCTTCGGGTCACGCAGGCAGCACAGCGTGAGCACCCCTCGGCCCCTGTCCTCCGCACGTGATCGGGGCACCACCTGCTCCCAGGAGACGGCTGTCGCTGTTGCTGACTGCCTGGACGGTGCCGGAGCGCACACGGCCCCTCCCTGGGTCGCTCGGGCGGCTCTGTCATCTTTGTTCCTTTGTCGTTTCCAGTGGTGGTGCGGCTGCTGCCCTGCACCACACTGTGCGTGGGCGCTCACGTGCCTCCCACCCCCGGGCAGCTGCGTAGGAGCCTTGCTAGGTGTTGGAAACAGGTTTAAACCACCCTGCATGACTTGGGTTGGATTTTGGTTTTCAGATGTTTCATCCTTTTTACGTTTCCTTTCATTCTGACTCAGCCCTCTGTTGTGTAGACCCGGCCCACCTGAGGGCTTAGATTCTGCAGACCTAACCGTGCCCTCCTGCCGCCCACTAAAACCGCCTGATGCCAAAACCGGCCCCTTAGGCCTTTACTAACACCTACGGAGGGTTTTCCGTGTGTCGGCGCTGCGCTCAGGCCGCATGTGGTGTCGCTAACAGAGCACACATACCCGGACTTTCTGATGGGGGGCGCTGATGGCAGGTCTCTAACTCCCTGCCTGGTCCGCACCCCTCTCATCCTGAGCTGTGTCTTCTCGGCCCCGGAGACTTCACGGCTGCCCTTCACGGCTGCCCGGTCCGCCTGTCTTCCCGGGACCCTTGCTGTCCGCTCTCACCCAGTCGGCAGGCTCCTGTCGCTGCTGCTTCTGTGGCCCAGTTCTGGGTCCTTCCGATGAGGTCGTTGTTTTGTGCCGTGGCACCTTGTCCGTCCTTGTCTGTGTTGTAATCGTGTGTCCCTCCCAAGAGGCCGCCTGGGGACACTGAGGTAGCCTGCTCGTGTTTGTGGAGCGCACGGTCACATCGGCTTCAGGCACTCCTGTGAGTTCTGCATAAATGTGTACGTGTTTCCGCCGGCCGTGTCCTGCCCTCAGTCTCCCTCACCTGTAGGTTTTCTCTCGAAGAAGAGAAAGGGCGGTTTGTTTCATGTTTCCCTGTTACTGTACACTCTTCTTGGAAGCTGTGTCCTGATTTGTCTTCATGACGGGCTTTCCCTCTCTGTGCCTAGAGTAGTGTAACATTTTGTTGTGACCTGATGTCCTTAAATGTGGTCACAAAACGCTTCAGTGTCCAGTTTCCCCATAAGGCTTTGCTCTTGTTCTGAGTGGTTCAAGAACTCAGTGGATCATGAGCTACAGGCCGCCTGGGTAACGGCTGTGTTTTCTCTCTACTTTCAGGAGGAAGATGAACAACAGAGATTTAGTAAGGGGAAGGACCATAAAAAAGCAGATGTCGAGGAGGAGGTGAAAGTGCCAGCGGCGTGCGCGTTAGCGCACGAGGAATCTGCAGCCCAGTTATCAAACGAAGAGGTACGGTGAGTCCTTCTGGTCACTGCGCACAGTGTGACCACGTGTACCCTCTCCCGGAGAGGATGTCCGCAGCTACTCTACTCGCAGGGCCTTCAGCAGGCGTTTGGGAGGTCATGGGCAGTGGCCCTGGAGATGGCTGGTGGCTTCTGCTGCCACCAGCTCTGAAGTGATCAGGCGTTTTCCCCGTGGTTCCAAAATGAACACAGTAGGAGAAAATCTTTAAATGATAAAACCTGTAAGATCTTTCCGAGTATGAATATGAAAAGTTGCTAATACTTTGAGCTTGTTCTTTAGAAGAGACGATGTGAGGCATTCCAACACTGAACCCCGTGCGAGCACATCCCAGGCCTTCGGTTGTGACAACAGCGGGGACGGGGGGAGGCTGGGGCCGGAGTCTGGAGGTGGGCGGGGCGTTCCCAGGGCCTCGGGGCCGTGCGCGCATGCGCAGCGATGCGCACGCACCCTTCCCCTCAGCGTGGCCTCCGGGCCGTGTCCGCCTACAGGCACCCACACGCGCACACATCCTTCCCTCGCGGTGTGGCCTCAGCTGTGGGCGCGCCTGCGGGCGCGTGCACACACACACACGCGCACACACACACACTCACACACTCCCACCCCTTGCCTACTCAGGTGGCCAGTTGGTGGTCTGTCCACCTGCTGCCGCCTCCACGCTCCTGGCGGATCCTGCTCGGCTGCCACAGCCCCTGGTCATCCACGCGGTCCCGGCCACAGTCGCCGTCCCGTCGTGTGCGCCTGGTGTTCAGGCTCCCTCTCCTGGGGTGCTGCCTGGCCCCCCCGACTCTCGGTCTCAGCAGGGCACAGGCTTCTGTTCCGCCCCAGGGTAAAAGTGAAGCCCCTGGCCGGGCCCGGAAGAGCAGTCACGGCCAGGTGACCTTGGTGCCCCCACGACCCGTGCCGCGTCCGTGCCCCCGGACCTTGTTCGTACTGCCCCCGTCCTTCCTTTCCAGCCTGTGACATGGGGACGGCGTGGGTCTCGTGTGGGTCGTGTGCAGCTTCATACGACCACGTGTCCTCGGCCTCCTCGTGGCTTCTGTCTCCCGTGTTTACAGATCGCTCATCGTTTTTTCAAGTGAAACGTCCTAAGGGACTCTGGGAAGTGTGACGTAATTGCTGTGTCACAGTCTTTGTTCCGGGATGTGCACGGAGACCCGACTGGCCCGATTCTGCTGAGCGCTTTGCACCAGCCGCCTCGCGGGAGACTGGTCGTTTTCGGGTCCTGCCGCGTGTTGCGTGGGTTCCGTGGCGGGGACGTGGGCAGGGTTTCGGGAAAATGGGAAAGGGAGATTGGCTCTCGT
The DNA here is from genome assembly GCF_003009895.1 of Hyaena hyaena. Lineage (NCBI taxonomy): Eukaryota > Metazoa > Chordata > Mammalia > Carnivora > Hyaenidae > Hyaena > Hyaena hyaena. The sequence continues at coordinate 250,680 of NW_024081124.1, forward strand.
TTTCAGGGAAGCGTTTTAAACGTTCTCTGAGTGCGTGTCTGCTGGTCTGTAATGTGTATTGTGCTTGGCGTTATTTCCTGACGTTTCCCGTACCTCAGACTTCAGGGGCTGAGGTTGTGCAGCTTGAGTGCTGAGTGCACCCGTGTTGAGTCGTGAAGGCTCCCATTCGCCTGATGACGTAAAGGTGGCAGGCGCCGCTTTGAGCGACAGCAGTTTCTAGCCGAGGACCGAGGACGGTCAGAGGTTGTAGCCCTCCGGTCGCAGTCGCGGGCTTAGAGCGTCCTGTTCCCCGAAGGCAGCGCGTGCTCCCCCGGAGGGACCAGAGGCGCCCGGGCGTGCTGCTGCGTGCCCCTCCCGTCCTTTCCAAAGTGAACGTGTTTCTGTTTTCACTTTTTTTTAATTTTTTAATTTTAATTTTTATTTTATTATTTTTTTTAATGTTTTATTTATTTCTAGGAGACAGAGACAGCGTGAGCAGGGGAGGGTCAGAGAGAGAGGGAGTCACAGACCGAAACAGGCTCCAGGCTCTGAGCTGGCAGTCAGCACAGAGCCCGACGCGGGGCTCGAACCCACGAACCGCGAGATCATGACCTAAGCGAAAGTCGGAAAGTCGGACGCTTAACCGACTAAGCCACCCAGGCACCTCTCTGTTTTCACTTTTAAAACGTGACCCATATTGCAACCAGACGTAACGTTCATGTAAAATTTTTCCACCTGAATCTGTCTGAAAGTCGCGGCGCGTCACACCGTGAATGTTTGCCCACAGCCGGCACTTCGCGGCGGGCACCGTGCCCGTGGTTTCTTATGACCCTGTTCATGGACTCGTGCCCAGGTTGGAGGGTCAGCGCCATGGAAAGGAAAGTTTACCGTGATGGTGTCTAGGGACTAACACGCACACTAGGTAGAGCCCCCGAGATGCACCCGAGTCGGTCGTGAGGCAGCAGGACGGGGGTGGCGTGGGCACAGTCCTGGGCCACCGCTGCCGACAGTCCTGAGGGCGGGAGGGCGGCTGGCGTGAACAGCCCAGCGGGTTGGGGTGGAGTGTGACCTCCGCCCGGGTACCTGGCCCTGTGCGGAGCCAGGGCGAGGGGGCAGCTCGGGCTCCGAGTGGCGAGGGGCGCGCGCACGGGCGTGGGAAGCGAAGCTGGACGCGGCCTGGGCGGGTGTATGTGAGAGCCGTGTGCGCAGGCGGGTGCGTATTGACCGGAGGGACCAGGGAGCCTGGAGGAGCTGGCTGGCCCTCACACGGCAAAGCGTCATGAAGTGTAGAGACTCAGAGGCAGGATCCACAACCCGATGGTCACAGTGGTTCTGTCTTTCACTCGCCTGGGAGCTTTGATCACTCCAAGTGACGCCCCTCTGCTGGTCATAGAATTCTTCCCTGGACACAAATCACTGCAGACTTACCCGATGCCCTCGGGGAAAGAGCGGCCGAGTTTAAGGGCACAAGCATTTGTAAAGTACCAGAACATGCTGAGTCAGCTTCCAGAAGTACCGTGCAGCCCATCCCCCCCCCCATATTGCTGTGTTGTCACCAGCACGGGGGCTGCCTTGGCTTAAATGGCCCTCACCTTGCCTGCGCGGTCCCTTGTCCTCCTCCGTGTCACAGCCGTGTCACAGTCGCACTGCATGTGGCCAGTGAGGTGCGAGGCTGCTTTATAAGGTAACAGACTGGACCCTGGGACCCTGACCAAAGCCACCTGAGGTGTGCTGTGTTCCTCCAGCAGCTGCTCTCATCCATGAAAAAAAATCTAAATTTAAAGAGAAAGCTCAGGTCAGATCTCACGGTTCATGGGTTCGAGCCCCGTGTCGGGCTCTGTGCTGACAGCTCAGAGCCTGGAGCCTGTTTCAGATTCTGTGTCTTCCTCTCTCTCTGCCCCTCCCCCGCTCATGCTGTGTCTGTCTCAAAAATAAACTATAAAAATTTTTTTTTTAAATAAAGAGAAAAAATGGAGAAATTAATAAAAATTTGTTAATTTTTTACCATGTAAGGATATTTTTAAAGTATTCAAAAGTTTTATATTTCACAGTTTTCACCAGTTCACAAAAGAAAGGGTACTTGGGGCACCTGGGTGGCTCAGTTGGTTGAGCATCCAATTTTGGCTCAGGTCATGATCTCAGAGTTCATGCATTTGAGCCCCGTGTCGGCCCTGCTGACAGCGCAGAGCCCGATTCAGATCCTCTGTTCTCCCCCACCCCGTCTCTTCCCCTATTCTCGTGCATTCTGTCTCAAAATAAGTAAATAAACTTAAAACAGGCATTTAACAACGAAAAGTAGACAGGATGTTATGTTAAAATAAAGGCTAGTCCTTAAAACCAAATACATTGAATATCAAGAAAAGCTTGCTATGTGTTCTTGTGTTCTGATCCCCAGTAACCGTGTGGCTGCATCTGGAACAGCACCTGGGGCCCAGGCAGTTTTTAATTGAGGTGGAATCTACACGTTGTAAAATTAGCCGTTTAAAGTGTGTGATTCAGTGGCACTTGAGTACACATACTGTGTCGTGCAAGCACCACCTTTGTCTGGTTTCAAAACATTGTCCTCCCCCAGAGGAGGCCCCGCGCCCACTAAGGAGCACTGCCCAGCATCCTTCCCCTCGGCCTTTGGCAACCTCTGATTGGCTTTTCCGTCTTTACGGAGTCACCGCTCTGGATGTTTCACGCCGATGGGGACACACAGCGTGGTACCTTTTGCGTCTTGGCTCCTTTCGCTCCGTGCACCCCATTTTACGTGTTGATCACACCTTCCAGCATGTGGAACTTTCCTCGTTTCCCTCCTACTTAGGCTCCTCCTTCCTCCTTCCATCCCCAAAATGGACAGATCTGGTGTTTCTCCGAGGGGTTCTGATTTGCTGCTGACACTTTATCATTATGTGGTGGTCACTGTCAGGCCTCTGTCTAAAAACTTGTCTACTGGTTGGTACCTCCGTGTGGATATACAGCAAGCACCTACGCTCAGCACGCCTGACACTGAACTTCAAGGAACCCTTCCCTGACCCCTTACGTCTGGGCCGAAGCCCACCCTTGAGCCCCCAGAACATTTCAGTACAGACTTCTAACCTGTTATTGAATTACGTAGGGCGTTCTAATAGCCTTGTTAATTTTTGTCATGAAACTGTAAACATCTTGAGGTGAGGGTTGCTCCGCACCCTGAGTGCCGGGCTTAGCGCCTGGCGTATACAGGACTCTCAGGAAACGTTCAGTGGGCATGTGAGGCGTGTGCCGACAGTCGCCCTACCTGGTGTGTGGCTGAACGCTTGTAAGATACGGTCGTTTTTCTCTTTGGAATCTAGAGAATCGTCTAACTCGGTGCCGTGCGTTCTCCCGTTTCAGGAGCACCGAGGTAGCACCCACGGCTCAGTGCACTCCCTGGACGCGGACCTGTTGTTGCCGTCCGGGGACCCGTTCGCCAGATCGGACAGTGACGTGTTCAAAGACGGACTCAGGAGAGCACAGTCCACGGACAGCCTTGGGCCCTCGGGCTCGCTGCAGTCCAAAGCTTTGGGCTACAACTGCAAGGCCAAGTCTGCCGGAAACCTGGACGAGTCGGATTTTGGGCCGTTGGTGGGAGCAGACTCGGTGTCTGAGAACTTCGACACCGCTTCCCTTGGGTCGCTGCAGATGCCAGGCGGGTTCATGTTAACCAAAGACCAGGAGAGAGCGATCAAGGCCATGACGCCAGAGCAAGAAGAGACGGCGTCTCTCCTGTCCAGCGTCACCCAGGGTGTGGAGACTGCGTACGTGTCCCCCAGCGGCTACCGCTTAGTCAGCGAGACGGAGTGGGACCTCCTGCAGAAGGAGGTGAGCCGCTCTCGGACTTCTGCCCTCTTACCCCCCTGGGGGCCGGCCGGTGGCTCCGGGGTTAGTGCTCACTCGAGAGACAGCCCGGGGCCGCTGCGCGTGCGTCCTCAGGCTGCCACGCCGAGCTCCTGCGCACCCGGTGACCATGGTGTCCCCGCTGAAGCGGGGGGCGCAGCCCGTTTGACGGTGGCACACCCTGGATTTGCTTTGCTTGGCGGCTGCTCTCCCCTCACGTGCCATCAGCAGTTGACGCTGCGCGTGCGCTTGTGGAGGGGGTGGCAGATAGGGGAGGGGTTAATATTCTTCCTGAGAGCTTTTGCCAACTTAGACGTCCGTTGGGAGATGGAACTGTCCCTGCGCATTTGCGCGCGGCCTTGCAGGTGACGGGGCCGTCCTGGACCCCATCAACTAGAGCTTCGGGTGGTGACGACCTTGTCCCAGTCTGCGGGCGAGGGTGGGTCTCAGGCACCAGATTCGCCTGGGTTTCTCCTCCGTGTAGAGACATGGGTCGGGGACCAGGTGTTCAGATTTCTAGCACTTTCTTTTCTCGGGGCCGTGTCTCTTTAAGCAGCTGTTGACCCGTGAGTGGGTCCGCTGACTAAGCCTGATGGAAAGTGTTCCCTACGGTCTCGTGCGGAACACGTGTGAGAGAGGGGGTGCAGGGGTGGTACGTGGCGGGGCTGCCTGTGCGAGGCAAGGCGGGTGGGAGCGAGGGGGTGCTGGTCCCTCCCCGCTCCCACCCCCCTGCGCCCCTGCTTAGACTGGGAGCCGCCGGGCCTGCCTCTTGCCTTTCGATCGCCTCAAACGCGGTGTTTGTGGCCCTCGGCCGCCCGGTGGTTAGGTGGGCCCCTTGTTGTCCCATCAAACCCATACTGGGGAGTCCGCCCTGTCCCGTCACTTCTCGTGGTCTCTGTGGAAGCCATACCCTCCCGCCCCCGTCCCGAACACGGGTCAGGCTGTGCACGCGGTCATGGTCATGCATGTGACGCGGAAGCATCTCGTTCTGCCTGGTAAGACGTCATTCTGGTGCCTGCAGGTACATAACGCCGGAAACAAACTCGGCAGACGCTGTGACATGTGTTCCAACTACGAGAAACAGCTGCAGGGGCTTCAGACTCAGGAGGCTGAGACGCGAGACCAGGTGAGTGCGCTCGGCCGGCCGCGAGCTGTAGTTTTCGCCGGAGGCGCAGAGGGGGTGCCTTTTCCCTTCCACTTGCTCTCTGAAGCGCATCCGCGTCACGTGTGCCGTGACCCCGTGCGTGCAGCGTCACTTAGTTTCCAGTGGAAGCACACTGGAGCCCAGCTGGCGCAGCCCGTGGTGGCAGGGGTGCCCGCGGCACATGCACGCCCGACGTGGCCGCTGTCGGTGTGCACACGAGCGTGCTTCCCGATGTGGGGGAGGAGGGAGGTGTAGCCGCTTCTAACGGGGTCTCATCCCTGCCGCCGTAGGGCGTCTTCATTGCCTACTGCCTGCCCCTCGTGAGAAATGTGTGAATTGGTTAAGGTTAGTTTATGGGGTGACAGAAAGAAAGACTCGGCCGACCTGGTGCAGGGATTGACGAGCGCCTGTCCGAATAAGGCGTCTCATCACGACTCGTCAGAACCATTCAGGAAGCAGGACCTGGGGACAGAAGGCTTGTCAGAGTCCACAGGAGGGGAAGAGGGGTCCTTCCAGTCCCTTCCACGGTCCCCTCAGTAGGCAGTGTGCCGGCGCTTTGTGCAGGTGCCTTGCCGGTTCTGGGTACTCCGGTCCCGGTGGGCACGGCAGAACTGGGGGGAGTGGAGGGGGCGTATGCCGTACAGGAAGGGGTGAGGTCCTGGAGGGACTGGGTAGGAGCGGAAGCGAGTTCAGGGGAACTGTACCTTGAACACTTTGGGCCGAGTTTGGAAATTCCAAGGAGGGAAGTGATGTGTTGACTTTTACTTTAGACAGAACTCGTAGCGTTCGTGCAGGTTGCAGAGGGAAGGCCGAGGATGGACCAGAGCGAGGGGCCGGGGCCCTGGCCTGAGGGACCCAGGAAGGGACCGCGCACGTGCAGAGTGACTCGTTAGCCGTACCTCACGTGGGGTCCTTCATTCTGAATTGACAAGCCTGTGCTGTTTCTCAGGAAGAAAAAAGAGATTTAAAAAATGTTCTGGAGCGAGGGATTGTTTTTACGTTGATGAAAGAATTCCATTGCTTGCTTCTGGCATTTGAAACGGCGCAGGTGAAGAAGCTGCAGGCGATGCTGAGACAGGCCAACGACCAGCTGGAGAGGACGCTGAGGGAGCGGCACGGGCTGGAGGCGGCGCTGAGGCGCAGCGCGGAGGACACCAGCCTGCAGGTGCGCGGCTCCCGTCCTGTCCCCGGGCCCGGAGGCTCCTCCCCCGCAGAGCGGGGGCTCTCGCTGACCCGTGTCTGCTGCCGCCCTACGGCTCTCTTGGGAAGGAGTGGATACGTACGGGGTCTTGGCAGTAGCTGCTTAACGGGCGTCGTCAGGCTCCCGTCCTCCTTCCCCTTTGATTTTTATTAGTTTTTTCTGCGGCGCAAAACTCCTTCCTGACGGGAATTGTGCTCTCGCTTCTGGAATGTGTACAAATAGAAAACTCAGACACAGATGCAGCACACACACCAGAGCTAGCTCCGTGTGAGCACTGCCCGGGTCACGGGCCGGAGCCTGAGCCAGGCCCCCCGGGTGAGAACCCCGGCCTAATCGGGGACGCCGTCGGCCTGGTGCTGTGCCCCCGTCCCTGCCCCTCCACGCGCATCCTGAGAGGCTGGCCCGGTGCCTGTAGCCGCACCTTGTGCGCCGTCCCCGTGCCCCTGTGCAGCTGCGGCCGTCTGTCCGTCCTGATGAGCGCCGGGGCAGGTTCCGGCCCTGGGCAGTTAGGAATGACTGTTCTCTGAATGTCTGCATAGGGCTTGTGGCGTGTGCTCCTGCGGCGTAGGCGCCAGGACGGGCGGCCAGGGTCCCTGTTGAGAATGTGTTCACCCCAGTAGGTGAAGACGCCAGGGCTCCCCAGCTGGCAGTGTCGCACGGGAGCCATTCTGGGCACAGACTTCATTCCGTTATTGTAACTGCAGCCGGTGTGTGGGGCGCCGGGGCTTAGTTTGTGTTTCTCCGATGAGCGCCGAGGTGACTTCGTGTTTCTCGTGTTTATCGGCCACGGAGGCGTCAGTGTGTGTGTGTGTGTGTGTGTGTGTGTGTGTGTGTGAGAGAGAGAGAGAGAGAGACAGGGAGAGAGAGAGGGAGAGTCCTTAAGACTTAGGCTGATTTTTCTATTGGATCGTCTAGTTTCTATTTATTTTTGCTTATTTGTTTTATTTTGCTTATTGTTAATTTTTATTTTTATTTTATTTTTCTGATTTGTTAGATGCGTAATCTTCGTAGAGCCTTTTGGTGATATGTGGGACAAATGTTTTCTTATCAGTACTTTATGTTCTCGTTATTTTAATGGTGTCTTTTTGAACAGAAGTTCTTAACTTTCACATAGTCAAATTTATTGATCTTTGTTTTAAAATTTCTTTTGAGAGAGACAGAGAGAGCATGAATAGGGGAGGGCCAGAGAGACAGAGAATCCGAAGCAGGCTCTGCCCTGTCAGTTCAGAGCCTGACATGGGGCCCAAACCCACGAACTGTGAGATCATGACCTGAGCCGAAATAAATCAAGAGTCGGACGCTTAACTGACTGAGCCACTCAGGTGCCCCCATTGATCTTTTCTTTATGATTGGTGATGTTTGTTCTGCGTGCGTGTGGTTTTTCTTAAAGAATGTCTTCTTGCTCTGGGATTAGAAACGTATTTTCATACCTATTCAGTATATAGTCATATTTATATCTAAAAATCCACCTAGAACTGACTTTGATGTATATACTGTAGATAAGGTAAAGTTTTCATTCTTTCACAGGGATCACCAGTTCCTGTATACTTAGGGAGAGAGTCACCTTTTTCCTGCTTCTCTCCAAGGTCACCTGTCATTTGTCAAGTGACTGCTTGTGGGGGGTCAGGGTCCAGACTCTGTTCTCTTCGATTGGTGCCAAGTTCTATGCTGTAATTTACAGTAAATTTTTCACGTGCTGCTTTTTAATAGGTTTTATTTTCCTGCTGAGAACTATGTTTTCATTCATTTCAAAGCATTTACGGTTTCCTCGCGCAGCAGTCCAGTACCCGCGCCACGGCCTCTGATGCCTCCCGCACGTCCTGGGGTTGCTGTCTGTGCGGCTCCTTCTCCCTGGAGAACAGGTCACATCTTCCTGACTCTGTGTCAGGTGCTTAGACTGTGTCCTGGGAACTGGGGAAATGATGTTCTGTTCATCTGCTTAAGTTCACTCAGCGGCTTGTGGCTTTGCCTCCCGTGAATGGTGCTTTAATACCAGTTTTTTTTTAGTCTTTGCAAAGCATTTGGACGTGTTCTTCTGAGTAGCGCAGGGGTGGGTGTGAGACCCGTGCCGAGCCCTTGCTTGCGTCCTCCTCCCCGAGAATGCATCCCTGCTCTTGGGCTAGACGTACAGTAAAGTATAGAGATTTCAAGTGTAAAATTTAGTGAATTTTAACGTGTGAAAAAATGTAACCAGGTGATCATCACCTGGATCAAGATGCAGAACCTTCTAACGATGCTCAGCATCCCTCCTCATCAGGGAAATACACATCAAAACCACACTGAGATACCACCTCACGCCGGTCAGAGTGGCTAAAATGAGCAAATCAGAGAACTCTAGATGCTGGTGAGGATGTGGAGAAACGGGCACCCTCCTACACTGTAAGTGGGAATGAAAACGGGTGCAGCCCCTCTGGAAAACAGTGTGGAGGTTCCTCAAAAAATTAATAGAACTCCCCTATGACCCAGCAATAGCACTGCTAGGGATTTACCCAAGAGACACAGGAGTGCTGATGCATAGGGGCACATGTACCCCAGTGTTCATAGCAGCACGCTCAACAATAGCCAAGTCACGGAAAGAGCCTGAGTGTCCATCAACTGATGAATGGATGAAGGTGTGGTTTATCTATACGATGGAATACTCCATGGCAATGAGAAAGAATGAAATCTGCCACGTGTAGCAACATGGATGGACCTTGAGGGTGTTATGCTGAGTGAAATAAGCCAGGCAGAGAAGGACAGATACCATATGTTTGCACGTGTAGGAGGATTAGGTGGAACTTAACGGAGGACCGTGGGGGAGAAGAAGGGGGAAA
>NW_024081124.1:259827-309899 GCF_003009895.1 Hyaena hyaena
GGGTGTTACATGGAAACCAACTTGACAATAAACTACTTAAAAAAAAAAGATTCAGAACCTTCTAGTACACCCATGTGCTTTCTACTGAATGAACACGTGGCCTGCACACAGAGGCGGGATTCTGACTTCTGACGCTGTTTAGTGGTGCCTGTCATCTGGAACCTTCCACACCTTGTCTTTGACGGTTCCGGGTGCACCAGCACCTGACATGCCACGTCAACGTGGCCACACCTCATGGCCCTTCTGCACTTGAGGGAAGCCTGGGTGGGTTTCGTTCTGGGCTCTTGTGAATGAATATGTTTCCTGACTTTGTTCTGTGGCTCTGGTGGGTGTGCGGCCTGTTTCTCTGGAGCACCTAGGAGTGAGGTCGCAGGGAAGTCAGTTTTCGCTCTCCTAGTCATTTTTCCGTTGGTCCTATTTCCTTAAAGGTTTATATGTGCGGGACCTTCATGTTTTATCTATGTGGCTTTCTACGCCTCTTCTGTATTTTCCAACTTTTTGTCTTTATTTTCTTCAGGTCTTACACTTCGCTAATTTTCTCTTCAGATGGGTCTAATCTGTTAAATTTAGCCATTGAATTTTTAATTTCGATAATTGATTTTTTTTCCTGTTTATCATTGCCATTTGGTTATTTTCCATTGTTTCCAGTTCTCTGCAGTTCTAAATTCTGTCTTTTAAATCTCTGAACATGTCAAATATAGTTATTTTAAAATGTCTGTCTCCAATAATTCTTGCATGCAGATTCATTTTAGATGTTTCTGTTATCTGTTTTGTTATTTTTGTTCTTATCTTGCCCTTTCTTTGCACATTTTTATTTGGGTGCTGGATACCCTGTGTGAAAATGTTAGAATATAAAGCCGTTTCCTGATGAGAGGCAATGAACTAGTGGTACTAACGATCCTGGCCACCCGAATCCAGTCATAGAAATGGAGACTTTATGAGCTTGTGACGGTTGGGTTATTTTAAATTCTTCCCTTACCCTAGGAAGCAGCCTTGTGGTGACCCAGTCCAAAGTGCAGCGTGTTTACCGGGGTCCCTTTGCATCATGGGTTCTGGACTCTTCTCTCTTGCCCTTTATTGTGGGGACTCAGCTGCTCGGCATCCCCCGTTTCTCTTGGGACTGGCATGTGCTTCTAGAGAGGACTGTCCCAGATGCTCTGCACCCCCCTCCCCTGCCCTGGGTGTCCTGATTCTGTCTGCAGCCCTGTGGTTCTTTCTGGCGTGTTTTCTGGTGCTCTCAGGTACCTTACCTTACATGGTTTTGTCTGGTTGGCTTCATTCTTAGTAGGAAGTTTGGTTTGTGTGACCCAATCTGCCACTGCTGGCAGCAGAATTCTGGCCATAATAATTCGTTTAATCAGGGCACTCCGGGGGCTCCGTTGGTTAAGCAACTGACTCTTGATTTTAGTTCAAGTCATGAACTCACAGTTTGTGGGATCCAGCCCCACAGTGGGCTCTGAACGGACATCGTGAAGCCTGTTTGGGATTCTCTTTCTCCATGTCTCTGCCCCTCCCCTGCTCTGTCTCTCTCTGTCTCTCAAAAGTAAAGTAAACATTTAAAAAATTGTTTTGAATTAACACCAGAGTTTAGAGTTTGGTGATGTTAGTCATGTGTTTCTCACTTTTAAGTAAATCATCTTGGAAGATTGAAGCTAGTTCTGAGAAGACTGGTTTACACTTTACACTCTGCTTTTTGTGTGTGAACACAGTTTCAGAATCTTTAGTCATTTTTTTTTAAGCTCCTTTAAGGATACTCTGAGTAGGCAGCATGTATTCACATCTGTGTCTGGAGGCCCATGTGTGTCATGCTTTCTGTCCGTGTGCGGCTGGTGATGGGAAGATCTAAGACACAGCAGATGTCACACACACCTTGTGACTGAGTGATGAGTGAGTTATGACAGTTGAATAAAGCATCAGCTCGGGGCAGCAAATGAGCAGGGGATGGGACGGGTAGTTTCAGAAGAACCAGTTTCCTAACTGTATTTTCTGTGTGCGTTGTTTTTAGATCTCTACGCTTGTCCAAAGGGCCCAAGCGTCTGAGCTCTTACTTGAAGACTTGCAGCAGGGCTTTTCCCAGGCAAAAAGGGATGTTCAGGAACAGATGGTAAGTGAATGTTTCAGTAAACGTTAACTGTGTGACGTATACTCCTTTTTGCTCTGTCTTAAAATCCGCTTTGCTACGATTTTATCTTCCCGGCCAAGTGGCTACACTGTTCTGTTGTCTCAGGCCGAAGCGACATCCAAACACACTCAGAAACAGACACGTAGCTCTTTTGGCAGATCTGCCTTCGTGACCAGACAACATTCTCACCTGGAACTTGCTTTACTTTTCTGCTTTGGGAACCTCAACGGAATGAACTTTGGACTAACGTGCAGTCGTGGGTTCTGCACACGAGCGGGACACCGAGGTCTCCCGCGGCCCTAGCAGGTGGAGCTTTTGAACGTACTATACTTTTCTCAACAGACCATTTCATTAAATCAGTCAGATTCATTTCACAGGCATCCTGACGGCACATGCACCGTAACTGCTATGCTGTGGGGAAGCGTCCAGAAGGCTGTCTGTCCTGAGGGGGTGGGGGGCTGAGAGCTTCTTGAAGAAGGGTTAGCTTGGACCTCTGCCGAGTGGCCCCCCAGATTTGGGCCTCCCTCCTCCCCAGACTGGTTCCAGCCGCTGGGTTCACCCTTTTCCTCCGAGTCAGAGCCTGTGTCTGAGGATGACTCTGGCCGCCTGGAAATGCCCGGTTTCTGATCAGCATTGGGTCAGCATCTGAATGGCCTTTGAGTCGATCCCCAAATTGTGGCCCTGGTCTCTTGAAGACTGTGTCATTCCAGTCACTGACGAGGGGGTTTGAGATCGTTTCCGGTATCGGAGAACCTGAGATCATAGTTGTCGGCCTAGAGATCGCTGGGGCACCAACAAGCGCCCTCCCACGCAGCCTCTGTGCCTCGCTCCTCTCTCAGCTCTTTCTGCCTGTCCTTTACACTCCGCTGCCTTCACAACCACTTTCTGAAAAGTGGGCGCCACATGACGTGAGTGTGTTGTGGGTGACGCTGGAGCAGTGTTCCAGGGTTACCCTCGAAGGTTCTAGTACTGAGAACAGGGTGCTCCATTTCCTGTGCGCCGTCCGAGAAGAGCAGCCACTGTGGCGGTTGGGATCTTGGGGTCCCCCTAACGCCGTGGAGGATTTCAAATTGGAGAGGCTTGCAGACTGAACCCTTCTTGAACCTTCAGTTAGATTTGCCAGTTGTTAATATTTTGCCACGTTTTCACAGTGTGGCAGTGGATGTTGGTCTCTCTCTCCCACACACGTGTCCGTGTTTCCTGAGCCACTAGAAGCGGCTGCCGGCATCATGGCGCTGCCAGACGCGTCCACACACTCTTCCCAGCACAGACAGAGCACGAGGTGGTTTTCCGCGGGGGCTCCAGTGTCTTTCTTGGCCTTTTCGATGGAGGAGGCAGTCCAGGGCGTCTTGTCACACTGTCCCCCTCGTCGTCGTCATTGTCTGGCGTTAATGGTTATTATTGCTTTTGAAGGATCCAGACCAGCTGTCTGGGAGAATCCTGTGTCCGGCTATTTCCATGTGTTTGGAGTCAGGTTAGATTCTGGCCAAAACAGCCCCTAGATGAACTGATTTGGTGGGAGCTCAGGGCCACGAGGCGCATGTTCGGACGGGTGTCCCATTATTGGCCCTGTTCGGACGGGTGTCCCATTATTGGTGATGTGAAGGTGACGACTTGGTCAGGGTGGGGACAGAATTGTTTCAGAAGGATCATTAACAGTGCCACCAACAGCAAAACTATTAAGTGAAATTCAGTTGCTTCATGGGATTTTTTGCTCTTAGACTGTATCCCAGCTAAGGATTTACAGTCTGAGCACTGCGTGTAAAAGTTACTTGTACTAATTTTTTCCTTGTGCTTATCAGTCTGATACTGGGTAGCTCCATTGGTTTCTGTTTGTATTACGTTTTTTGATTCACTTTTCTTGAACATCCAGCACAGCTCACGAGGCAGAACTATAACAAGTGTGTAAATTATTCCGATCTCTTCCATTCTCTAATCTTTTCATCCCGCTCTCACCCCCTCCCTTATAGGGCCATTTTAACTTAGTTTTGCCTTACCCTTCTGTTTTTCTCTCTACGAAAATAAGCAAATATATGCATTTGATTTTTTTTTTTTTTATTTCTCTGAGAGAGAGAGACAGCGTGAGCAGGGGAGGGTCAGAGAGAGAGGGAGACACAGAATTGGAAGCAGGCTCCAGGCTCTGAGCTGTCAGCACAGAGCCCAATGCAGGGCTCGAACCTACGAACTGTGATATCATGACCTGAGCCGAAATCGGACACTTAACCGACTAAGCCCCCCAGGCGCCCTCTATGCATTTGATTGCTTCCCTCCTTTCAAACCCCAGTGACAGGGGGACACAGGTGTTTTACTGTAAATTGGCTAAAAGAGTCTGGAGCACAATGGATTCTGGTCTGAAGTCGGAGCCAGGAAAGCCCCCAGGTTCTGCCAGACCTTGCCTGCCGCCGGCAGCCAGTCTGTGGGTGCAGCGCCCCCCCCCATCCTAGCATCCCTGCTGCTCCCCGACTCTGGCAGCACCTGTAGTTCGGCCGGGTCAGGGTCGGTTTACCGAGCTCTGCCTCCAGTGCACCGGGAGCTTCTCCAGGGCACAGTGTGTGTGTCCCCGTGCACAGCAAAACGCCTAGATGGAGGTGCAGCTGCTAGTCAGTGTTGGAGGAGTGAGTGCTCCCCATTTCTACAGCCATTTAAGTGCCTTAGTATTAACAATGAGCAGAAACTAAGTACTTTTCTGGATTTTATCATATACTCAAATGGAGTAACTTATGTTGAGACAAGTCCTCATCAAATACCTAAGATCGCACTACAGGCAGCCCCGGAGCAGTGCCCAGTGTCCCCCTGTCCTGTGCACAGAGCACCCCCCCCCCCCCCCCCCCCCCCCCCCCCCCCCCCCCCCCCCCCCCCCCCCCCCCAGCGCCTGGGCTCTACTAGACCTCCCTGCCCCTGACACATGTGCAGCAGAGGAGGAAGGCAGCGCTCCATCCCCGGGCATGTAGTGAGTATGAGCCGGGACAGTTGTGCTGTGGCCTGAGACCCTGGTCCTCCTTCGGGGCCCAGATGTGGGCAGGAGCCTCCCCCACTTTACGCCGCTGGTGGAGACCGTGGAGGGTGGGCCCAGAGGCTTCCCTCGCCGCCTGTGTACCCGTGTGGGGACTGCACGTCACACCCTGGGGTGCTTCTCGTCCGTCCCCAGAGCCTCGCCCTGCCCCCTCCCCCCTCGCCTGTGCACCCAGGCTCACCTGGTCCGTTTCTGTGCAGGCCGTGCTGACGCGGTCCCGGGAGCAGGTTTCCGAGGAGCTGCTGAGGCTGCAGAGGGACAACGACAGTCTGCAGGGGAAGCACAGCCTGCACGTGGCCCTGCAGCAGGCGGAGGACTTCATCCTCCCGGACTCCGTGGAGGTACGTGGCTGCCCGTCCCCTTGCACTTGTGACTTCTGAGTCCTCTCTACACCCACATGAGGCTGGAACCCACAAGCGACTGAGCCTGCCTGGCCCCCCACCGATTCCTTTTAAAAACGGGTTTTACCAAGATACAATTCACATACCAGATAAGTCACCCGTTTAAAGTGTAGTTCAGCAATTTTAGGGTCTCCTGAGGTGACCACAGTCCATTTCAAAACATTTTAACCACCTTCCCTTCATTCTCCCCACCCCTTCCCGTGGCCTTAAGCAGCCTCTAGCCTGTCATCTTCCTGTGACTGGACTCCTGCGGTCTGTGGGTTTGCATGTGGCTTGCACACCACGCTCGACGCCGTGGGGGCTGCAGTGCCGTTCCTCTGGGCGCCAGCGCTCCGCTGTAGGGACACCACGTCCCTGTCTGTGTCGGGCAGGCAGGGCGTTCCCGCACGCGGACGGCTGTGGTGACGGCGCTGTAACATTCGTGTGCACGTTGGGCGTGGATGGACGAGGTTGGGCCCCGGAGCCCATGGTGGCCGTGTGGGAGTGGTCACATCCTCACGGGGGCTCGTCGCCGGTTTTACTCCAGCCGCGCTGGGGGCACCCAGCGGCACCCGCTGTGGATGAGCCGCGCTCCTGTGACTCCTGCCGCCGAGCATCCTTCCTTGTGTTCTTGCCCGTTTGTGTCTCTTCCTTGGAGAAGTGTCTGTTCAGACCTTGGGTTTTACTTTTTTTTTTTTTAAAGTAGGCTCCACGCTGGTGGAGCCCGATGTTGGGCCTGAACTCCCCACCCGGGGATCAAGGCCTGAGCTGAGATCAAGAGTCAGGTGCTTACCTGACTGAGCCCCCCAGGCGCCCCCACTTTTGTTCATTTTTCAATCGGGTTATCTGCTGTTACTGCTGAGCGAGACGGGCTCTACCGAGTCCCGATGCAGGTGCCGCACAGGGCGAATGACACAGAGTCCCGTGCACGCCCCGCTGTTGGCTGAGCCCAACTCGGAGCTGGATACCACGCACTCTGAGATCATGACGGAGCTGAAATCCAGAGTCAGACGTTAGCTGACTGAGCTGCCCAGGTGCCCCCTTGTAACAATAAGTATTTAAAAATCAACTTTATAGAAATTCATAGTTTTGCAAGTTTTCCCTAATCCTGCCCTCCTGATCCAGCCTCTACAGTTTGGACCTCGTTCTTTTTTCATGTTGATCTTAAGATTACTGTTGGGTTTTGTTTTTATTTACTCACCAGGCACCCTGCCCTGTGCCCTCCTGACCCGGTGTCTGTGCAGGGCACTGGTGCGCCTGGGGGCTCATCTGGGCAGAGAAGGTCTGGAGACCTGTGTGCTTGTGCTCACAGCTGCGTCCCCCCTCTGTGGGCAGGGGACCCCCCTTGAATGCCTAGATTTAGGACAGTTTCCAGGAATGGTCCAAGGATGTCACCAGCATGTAAGGATGTGCAGCGTGTAAGGCCTGGTTCTTAGAGCTGCTCCAGGAATAACTCATTGGATGTTTTTCTTACCCTGGTCTTTTCTTTTTTTTTTTTCACTGCTGTTATGAATTTATGTACATCTGGTAGGTACCTTAAAAATCCGAGTGTTTACGTTAGAGTTAGGAAATACTTGGGCTTTTTTAAAGGAGGAAACTAAGTTTAGGGAAACAAAATAAGATTTAAACTGGAAAAATAGCTGGTTGTCTTAGAAAGCTGCTCTTTGCCGTCCGTGCCCCTGGCCTAACGTAGGCTCACGTGAGCACACAAGCAAGTTAACAGACTCGGTCCGCTCTGAGTCCACGGAGCCTGACTGGTTCTCACCCCCCACCTCCCCTCAGACTCGCCCAGCTGACTGTGGAAGCCCTGGCCCTTCAGAGTGACCCCCACACCGTATTACTTTTCCGTGTAGACCGTTTGGAGGGCGAGCCGTGTGGTCTACAGGCATTTTTGGCTGGAAGGGTCTTATTTCTTCACTGTGCTCAATGTGAGCACATGGGACCCCCACCCAAGGGAGCTGGCACCTCGTGCCGGTGGGCGAGCTGTGCGAAACACCTCAGCTTCCAGTCACAGGAAACGTGTAGCCGCCTTCGCCCTCCCATGTCCCCACTAACACAGTGGCACGTGTCCCCGGACGCAGGCGCTGCGGGAGCTGGCCCTCGGCTACCGCGAGAGCATCATCCACGTGCGCACCGCAGCAGAGCACACGGAGGAGAAGCTGAAGGCAGAGATCCTGTTCCTGAAGGAGCAGATCCAGGCGGAGCAGTGTCTGAAGGAGAATCTGGAGGAGACTCTGCAGCTGGAGATCGAAAACTGCAAGGAGGAGCTGGGTGCGGGGACACGGCTCCTGGGGACAGGGCATTGGGGCGGCTCTCAGAATGCAGATGACGGGAAACGCAGAGGGAAGGTGTCGGGCGGGGTTCTCATTCGTCCGGGGCACACCCAGATGTAACCGGGCCTCCCCTGATTTGGGGCGCAGGTGCTGCTCGCTCACAGAGCCCCCACCCTGCACCACACCGTGCACGACACGCTGGGCTCTGCCTGAACTTGAGCTCGAGGGCGTTGAGGGGCGCTAGTGTCCCCGCGATTGGTGTCTGGCTCCTTTCGTGGTCTGGCAGGCAGCTTACGGAGGAAGGGGTGCAGACAAGAAAAACCCGAGCGCAGAACACTCTTAAGTGCTGACGCTTCCCCTCTTCCTTCTAGCTTCCGTTTCCAGCCTAAAAGCTGAACTAGAAAGAATAAAAGTAGAAAAAGGGCAGGTGAGTTTCACGAACTTCAAATCCATCCCGTGGGCAGCCAGCGGGTGGGGGGGGGGATCCACCTTCCTGCCGTGCGGGGCGCCAGCGACAAGCCCCAGTTGGGCAGTGTCTCCGGGTCCCCAGCTCCCGGCGTCCGTGCTTCTGCCGCAGGTGGAGTCGTCGCTGAGGGAGAAGGCGCAGCAGCTGGAGAGCGTCCAGGACACGAGGAGCGCGCTGGAGGAGCAGTTGAGGAGGGAGACGGCTGCTAAGGTGACCCTGCCCTTGACGGCGGAGGGGCGGTCGTGCTAAGAACGTGGAGTCCCATCTCGCTTGGGTGGGAAGAACGTGGCAGCTTAGCGCAGGGCCCCCCGCGAGCCTCCACGGCTCCCCGCTCGCGGAAGGGAGACGAGATGACCTTGCCGGAGGTGGGCCCTGCGCAGCCAGAGGCCCTGCCGTCAGAGCCCTTCCGTGCGCCCGGGTGTCTGCTGCCCACGGGCGTCCAGAGGGAACCGCAGTGCGTGGGGCTGAGCGTGGGGCAGGCTTCTGAGGACGGTCCCCGGAGCCGCGTGGCCGCGCCCCGCGACGCTGCCTCCTGGCAGATGCTGGGCTGTCGTGGTTGATCCCAAAGTTTCTGCCCGTGTTGCTGGGAAAGCTCTAGATCTTAGCAGCAGCTTTTTGCTGATTGATCGGGGTCCCCAGACCGCGAGGGGTGAGGGGGAACCAGAGGGTGGCCATCCTGGGACGCCCGACGGCAAGTGCGTAAGCAGCCGCGCCCGGTGACAGAGCCTGACGGACTCGGGTGGGGTGTGTCCCGCCCCTCCCGCGGGACCCTGCTGTCCCGGGGGCCGCGGGCCTGTGGCTCCTTGGCGCTGATCCTCGCCCCACGCTCGTGTCTGTAGGGCACAGCCGAGCAGCTCCTGTTTGAAGAGAAGAACAAAGCTCAGCGGCTGCAGACGGAACTAGACGTCAGTGAGCAGGTGCAGAGGGACTTTGTGAAGCTGTCTCAGACCCTGCAGGTGAGGCGCTGGCGCCCGTGGGAGGAGGGGTGTGAGCGGACGCAGGCGGAGGACCGGACGCTCCGCTCGCAGACGGGCCTCCCGCGTCGTACCGCTGAGACCCCTCCTGCCGGGCGCGTCCCTACGTTTGGTTTCTCTCTGAGGGCTGTTTCCGTGTCGTGGGCCGAGGTCCCTGACCTATGTGGCTACGTGTCCGCTTCCCTAGTCCCCCGACAGACACCCATAGTGACAGCGTGTTGTCCTGGACTCTAACTGGGTTTTTGTGTTTTCCGCACAGTAACTCGGCTGTGCGGTGTCGGAGCTCGGGGCCCAGCACCTCACGGGGCCTGTTGCTTTGGGGTTTTTGTTTTCTGTTTTATTTTGAGAGACAGCGGGGGAGGGGCAGAGAGAGAATCCCCAGCTGGCTCCACGCTGTCCGCACCGAGCCCAGTGTGGGGCTTGAACCAACAAAGCTGAGAGAGCAAGACCTGAGCAGAGATGGAGTCAGACACTTACGCCGCTGAGTCCCCGGGTGCCCCGAGGGGGTGGTCTTTCGCATGTTCTTGTCCCTGCTGCGCCCTTTCCTCGGGGTGACGGGTCGCAACGAGCTGAGGGCCCGGCCCTGCCAGGCAAGAGGCACGTGCCCTTGACTCGCTGTCGCCCCCAGGTGCAGCTGGAGCGGATCCGGCAAGCCGGCTCCCTGGAGAGGATCCGGGCCATTCTCAACGACACCAAGCTGACGGACATCAACCAGCTCCCGGAGACATGACACCCGCCGCAGGACGTGGCCTGCACCCTGGGTTTTTAACTCCTCTTTAGAGCAACATTAATTATTCTTTAACTCTTAACTGAACAAGTGACAGAACAGGAGGCCAGGAGCGAGGCTCACGCGTGGCGAGGGAAGACTGTGGCGCGGGAGCTGCGAGCAGGCCTTCCAGACGGGGCGACGGACGGGAACGGGATTCCGGGGGTGACAGAGGAAGTGCTGCTGTGGCCCACACGTCCCTGCCTTTAAAGCAACAGCCCAGTTGCGTTTGGAATGAGCTTTGCTGGTCGTAGATCCGGGGATGGGGTGTTTCCCGCTGCGCAGAGCTCGTCAGCCGCCCCGGCCAGCGCACAGGCGTGGCGTTCGCTGTATGAATATTTTATATTAAAATATGAAGGTTGAGAGCAGGCCGTTGGCTCGTGACGGAATCTCCGGGCTCCGGGCGTTTCTTTCCTACCGTCTTCTCTCGCGTCGGAGGGCCGCAAACGCACTGAGGCTCGCGGAGTATGTCCGACGGCGGCGGGCGAGACCCGTTCTCGGGCTGAATCAATCGTGAGAACTCGAACTCAAGGCTGGGCTCTCTCTCTATTGGAAGCTGAGGTTCAAGGAAAAGCAAGCACAAGAGACTGGAAGCACTTTCTCTGCCGCCCGGCTGCATCTCGTGGGCCCGCGGTACCAGGGTTCAGCACGTCTACTCTTGAAAACTGTTTTAGTTTAGTTGTTGGATCAGTGGAAAAATAATATTAATAAAACAAGCTCTGTCTGACATCTAGTATAAACTTACACATGTGCTGGCTTATTTGCAACTCCTGTCGGCGGGCGCACGTAGCTTCCGAAGCGTCCGTACAAACACGGGGACGGCCGGGGTCGACAGACACCTAGTTTGTTTCCCCCCCTCAGTGTAGATCGCGCGCACCCCGGGGGGGCCCGTCCGTGTGGCCGCCGTCACCTGTGTCAGCTTAGATTCCCTTCCTTTGTGGGGAGGGCGTGCACGGCCTCACGAGGGCTGCAGAAAATCTGCCGGCCGCCTGTGGAGCGCCGTGTGGACCGCGGATGGGGTGCCGCGTGAGGCCACCCAGACAGCTCCGTCCACGTGGTTTCGGGGGGGGGGTCGCAGAACCCCAGGGCCCTTGAAGGAATCTTACGGGCATGAAGTGGAGGCGTCTGGCTCAAGGCCACCACCGACTCCTGGCGTAGCGACAACGCTCCTTGACGCGCCAGCCCTGAGCCTCGGGACGTCTGTCTTCCACAGGACGAGATCCGGACTACGCACGTCATCCCGGGGCCACCGCAGTAGTTCCCATCCGTGGACATGCCTTTGAATACGAACTATGCAAACGGTGCCTCGGGCTTGCCACGCGTGAAACAATTAGTTTAAAATCCTCTGTACTTGGTTTAAAGAAAACCTATATCCTCCTTGAACTATAGGGGATTTTAATTCCAAAATGCACGCGCTTTCAGCCCCGGGCTAATTTCAAAGCGTCACAACAGGCACCATCAAGGTGGGTGATTTGTAACCTCCCTGAAGGCAGGCTCGCAGGGAAGTGCTCCGCCCAGAGGCGCCCTGCACACCTGCTGCTGCAGCAGGTGCTGGGCCAGGGACTCCCGGCGCGGCCACGGCCACGGCCACGGCCACGCTGGGAAGGCACAGGCGGACGGTTGGGACTCGCCTGAGGAAAACCTCCTATAAAACCCAAACCGACACTGAAGGTTTTGTTGCACAATCTCTCCCGTAGGACACCGTGACACAGTCCCCGCGGGAAACCCCACTGGGAAACACTGGGTTTCGGGTCTGGTGGGAAAGCGACGGTGACGGTGGGACCAGCCGTGCGGAAGGAGGGAAGGGGAGCCCACGCGTTCCCGCATGGCTCACGTGACCTACCTCCTGTGACCCACCTCACCACGTGGCTGTCACTCGGGCTCAGTCGGTGTGTCTGGGCAGGTCCGGCGTCACCTCTCAGGGCTCCACGTGTCTACCCGAGGACAGAGCTGCGGGGGACGCGCAGGGACTGGGCGCAGACCGGTGTGGCTCCCAAAGGTCATCCCGCAGGCGGAGGCGCTGAGCCGGCCGCGGCCTGTCCACCAGGGCTCCAGGCGGGCTCTCAGTGCACCACGCGTGCAACCGTTCGTACCGAAGGCGCGTCCCGAAGAAAGTATTCAGATTAAGCAGCTGCCGCCTAGTTCACTGCGTGGCCCTTTCCTTTCCTTTCTGCGCTCGCGTTCCTGGCGTCCCCACGTTCAAACACGGCTCTAGTTTTTGCTCAGGTTCGGAGCCGACTCTGCGTGGCCCATGGCGACCAGGTGAGAGCAGCTCAAAGTCTCCGTGCAGTTTTACCGAATCCCAGGCCCTCACGGAACACAATCATGAACTTGGCCTTACGTATAAAGCACGTGCCAGGTTTTAAATAAAAGCATTTATTCAATATTTATAAAACAAGTATGAAAGATCTGGATCACCAAAGTTCATCTAAAACGTCTCTTTATAAATTAGATGCTACCTGTTCGTTTTACAAATGCCCCTGGGCCTTGACCCGTGCCAGCCTCGCTGTGAATGTGCCCGCGGCAGGTCAGAAGGCGACGTGGTGCCGGATGTCGTTAATCTGCTTCACCATCTCTCTGATGTGCTCGCCCCTGCAAGACCGTACAGTCCCTCACTTCCGGGGCCGGGAGCCGCGCACGGGGACTCGATTTCAGCTAGTGACGGGCACATGCGCCGGAAACGCTCCGCCGATCCCCAGCGTGAGGCTTCCGACGCGAGCGCACCCGCCACCCGCCGCCGCACGCTCCCGCTCTGGGCCCGTCCCGAGCTGCTCCCCCCCCAACGCCCTGCGCTCCAGGGCCGTGTGGCCCCGGCTCCTGGCCCGGCCCGTCCAGGAGGAGAGGCAGGCCCGGCGTCCCGCGGAGGGCAGGTACTCACTCCTCCCGCAGGACAGACTGGATGCACTTGCGCTGGTGGGCGCTCAGGGTGATGGTGGCTCGTTGAGGACTCAGCACCTTTTCCATCTTCCGCTGCTGATAGTCCTTTTTCATGGTCACCTTGAGGACCAAACCCACAGGTGTATCAGGCTGCGGTCTGCGCACGCGCTCACGGGCGTGGTGGTCCGTGCGGAGCACCCCGGCCACCGCACGCCCTCGCCCACCGCACGCCCTCGCCCACCTGTTTAATGGCGTTGCCCAGGTGGCGGAGCTGCTCGGGGATCAGCTGCAGCTCTTTCTTCATGTCCCTCTCGCTGTCGGACAGGACGGGGAGCTGGGCGCGGAAGCTGTGCAGGACCGCCTTCATCCTGGGGGGGGGCAGGCGAGCGGCTCAACCCCCACTCCCAGCCGGGGGGCCGACCTGCGCCTCCGAGGCCCAGCGCACCCGCCGCGGCCCGTCTTCGTGAGGCCGTGCGCCCCGGGCGCGGAGCAGCCACAGCGGGGCCCGGGCGCCCCAGCCCGCTGACCTGTTCGTGAGGTCTTCCTGTTTCTCCCTGGCCTCCTCGTACTTGTCGGCCAAGCGCTCTGCCATCTCCCGCAGGCTTTTCCTAACAGCAGAAAACCAAGGGGTTCTGGGGTCCGCCCGACGGGGAAGCCAGGCACACAGCCGTGCGTCTGAGCCCGAACTGTGGCTCCCGCGTTCACGGGGGACTCACCTCTCCTCCCGGCAGTAACTGAGGTCTTCCAGTTGCTTCTTCTTCTGGTCACATAACAACTTGACCCTTTGGGAACAGAAACGCAATGTGACCCGAGGCCGCTGCACGGCGCCGGCTACCGGCCAGGGGCCACGGCCAGGGGCCCGGGCCGCCCCACCTGCGCTGGATCTCCTCCTTGGCCAGGTCTTGCTTGAGGATGTACTGCTCCCGGAACACCTGGGTGGCCCGGCTGAGGAGCTGCAGGCTCTCTTCGGGCGGAGGGGCCGCGTCTTTGTCAGATGACCTGTAAGCAGTTTCAACCGCACGCGGGTTCAGGCCACGGGCCCGGCGTCCCTCCTTTCCGTCCCTCCCGTTCATCCTTCTCCAGCCCCCCCCGCCCCCCTCCGCCCCCCCCTCCCCCCGACAGTCGCACACACTGAAAGGTATGGAACAAAACAGCGGACGACAGGATGAACGGCGATGATGAAAACCGACGGGACCTGTTCTTAAGCCCACACGCCCCGGATCCCGTACTTCAGAAACGCCGGGTTTGCGACACTGCGTTGCAAAATGCTTCTAATGTGCTTTTCAAAGGAATCCGGGGTTTCGGCCAGAATGCGGAGGGGCGACTCTTCCACCACCTTGTCCTCCTGGGTACACAGCAGGGGAGGGGACACCGGATGGACCGTGCTTCTGCAAAACAGAAGCGAGTCAAACACCATCTACCGCAGAGCCCTCTACCGTGAGGACCCCGGCAAAGCACGAGCCACGTTCACCTGCGCCCTGAGAAGGCGAAAAACTAGAGCAGGACCAGACCGCCTCGTGCCGGCCCTGAGATCACCCGGGGAAGGCTGTCCCCGCGCCACAAGGGCTGCCAGCTATCGAAGCCTTTTCAGACTCGACCTTTTCAAAAAAGAATTTGAATTGACAAACGCCACACACAAATACGAATTCATCAGGGACTCTTTCCGCAGAGGACTGGAGAGCCGTTTGTAAGCCGGAGCTGCAAACGTACGTAAATAACTCCCTTCCGAGGTGTAATTTCAGATTTGGCCAGAAAGCCACTGTATGTACTGTATTTGCTCTGATGACCTTGATCCTAAAAATCAGATTCACTTGAATAGTACAGATCCTCACAGCGGCCATTTCGGAGCAGCTGCGCCCTGGACGCCGGAGAGCACGGGACGGGAGCACTATGGACACAACGTGGTCCCGGGGGGCCTGGCACGCTGTGGTTTTCCCCTCAGGCTTCGTGGTCTCTTCTGAAGGGGCCCAGCGTGACCGGCTATCACTGGATTAGCAAACGTGCCAAGGTAACAGACGAAAAGGTGAATTTTTCCCCACTTTGGACTTGCTAGTTTTTAGTCCTGGTACACAAACAAAATCGATAATGAATTCTTTTCCTTTCCTGATGGCCTGACTGGTCAGTATCCAGAGACTGTGGAAATTCCTCCCAGGACGTCAAGTGATGCCGGTGTTCTCAACCAGGTCCGCGCGCGGAAGCCCGTGCTCTGCGCCAACACCGGGCAACCGGGGGAGCCAAGTAGCCGACACTCCGGTGGCCCCGCCGGACTCCTGCTCCCGCACTTATGACCCCTGGGTGACCGTCAGGGCCACCCAGCAGAAAATGGCGCCTGTAGCTTCGCGGAAGCTCCTCGAGGGGAAGGATTAGTAGCCCCCTCCCGCCCCCTCCCGGGTTTACTGCTCCCTGCTGTTGCTCCGAGCCTGGCAGGGATGGGCAACTAGGGTGACTGTGGACTCTGGGCTCAGAAGGCCACAGTCCTGTGGCCCCGGTGGTGACCCGAGCACGCCTCCCAGGCTGGCTTCCCCTTCTACCGGACGGAGGACGGTGCCGTCCTTACGCGGTGGCTCAGGCCACCCCGGAGCCGGGCGCAGGGCCGGCGTGGATGTCGTTTCCACTAAGTCGCGGGAACTGCGGAGCTCGCTACTTTACTGCTCTTTTCCACTTGGAACTAAAGCTCCTGACTCTAGTGCCTAAAATGAGTCCTTCGACAAGTGGCAGCGACAACAAAAACCTCCACCCCTTGCCTGCAGAGCGTGAGCCACGCGCGTGGGCCGCGAGGACAGACTCACAACAAAGGCCGGATGAGGCATTCGTAGCCGCCGGTGATGCAGATCATCGTGGGCCCCAGGATGTCCGGGACGATCCAGAACCCTCGGACCGGTGCCGGCCGCCTGGAACGACACAGCCGCGGCTGCCTTACTAGGACGCAGGGACCCGGAAACAGGGTTAAAGGCCCAGAGGCTGCCAACCCCCCGACAGTTCTCACCCATCAACAGGCAGCTCCCTGCCCGCTGCCCAGGCCCAGCCGTCTGCCCCGCACAGCCGCGGCCCTGCACTCGGGTCCCACGCTTCACCTACCGTCTCCAGCGCTGTCCCTGCCTCGTGGAGGAGGGCAGACCTGGGACTCGCAGGGACAGACTGCGGCCCAGCCCCAAAGATCTCCCCGCTCCCCTGCCCCAGGTGGCAGTGTTTGCACAGCACCCCTCCACCTTTCTGGGGAGGGGAAGTGGGGAGGGGTCTCGAGTTAACAGTGTTTTCGGCGTTAGATCCGCAGAAGCAGGAGTGCAGACCGCTCCCGGCCACAGCGGCCCCCATGTGACCTCCCTGCTCACAAGGCGACCCCCCCCCCCCAAACTGCGGCAATGGCCATTCCAGCCCTGACGGCGCGCACGGATTTCCTGTCTAGGGACTCGCTCCGAAGCAGCTGTTACTCTCACCCGTTTGAGGACCGCGCACGGATGGGGTTCTGTCATCCACTTCACCCGTCTGCCTTCCAACCCAGTGCCGCCCTCCCCGTCCCCAAAGGTGCCCCCGGGAGTCCCCGTGCTGCCATCCGGGCTCTCCGACGCCCTCCTCCCGGGTCAGCCCCAGTCCCCTCTGCACCCGGCTCCTGCAGACTGTCGGCCCTGCTCTCCTCCCCTGCGCCCTCCCCCGGGCTGGCCACGCGGACGCCCTGCAGGAACGGACCCTCCACGTGCTCCTGTCCACGTCTCTCCAGGTCCACCCTTCCCCACGGGGCCCAGCCGTCACAGGGCACCATGTGGATGCAGGTATCCCACACAGGCACGTGGCCGTCACTGTAGTCTTCCTTTTCCTCTGCTCACTGAACGTGTGGCCGTCAGTCTGTCACCGTGACGCATGCAGACTCGGGCTCTGCCCTGACCGACCTCACATTCCCCAGACGCGGACTGGGACCTCAATACGCACGGCACAGAAAAGCTGCCTCTGAAGACGGGACGTGAAGTCAGGGTCACAGCCCGCCCGGCAACGGCAGCAAGCCTGGGTGGCAGCGGGGGCGAGCGGCGGGGGGGGGGGGGGGGGGGGGGGGGGGGGGGGGGGGGGGGGCAGGTCCTCACCTGCAGGGCAGCGGCTTCGTGCACAGGATGTGCTCCACGAAGCACCTCTGTTCGGCAGCGAGCTCCTGGAGGCCGTCCTTGTCCTCTTCGTCTGCAAGGACGCACACACAGGTGACTGACGCGCGGACACACGTCTGCAGGTTAAATGCAGCAAAGGCCTCGTCCCAGCCCCCGTCCCGCACCGCCGCTCCCACAGCACTGCACCTTCCTGCCACACACACCTCCTTCCCACGGCTGGGGGGCTAGGGGGTGGGGG
The DNA here is from genome assembly GCF_003009895.1 of Hyaena hyaena. Lineage (NCBI taxonomy): Eukaryota > Metazoa > Chordata > Mammalia > Carnivora > Hyaenidae > Hyaena > Hyaena hyaena. The sequence goes on from NW_024081124.1 coordinate 277,031, forward strand.
ACTTGGCTTCGGCCGAGGCGGGGAGTGCATTTTCCTCGTCAGCCAGGCGCCCCGAGGGGAGCACTCCCGTCCAGTCCTCGCCCACACCCGTGGGCCGTTTGAAATGTACTTCACAATACATAGAACCCATCCATTTAAAGGGTGTGATTCCACGGGTTTGTAGTGTATTATAAGTGTACAGCCACGGCCATGGAAATTTCAGAATCTCTCGCTACCCAGAAGGGCTGGCCCGGCAGCCACCACCAATCTGCTTTCTGGCTCTGCGGACCCGCCCACCCTGCACATGTCATGCGTCACATGTGTCCTTGTTTGGGCCTGGCTGCCTCCACTCAACATTTTCGGGCTCATCTGTGCCACACGTCCCGCCTTCCTAGTGTTAAACGATGCGCCGTTGGACGGATAGATTTGTGTCCTCACGGGGTAATGGGTACTTGGCCATCTGGCCCCTATGAGTAGTGCTGCTGTGAACATTGTCTACAAGTGTGTGCATGGACATACATGCCCACTTCTCATGGGTGTGCACAGGGCAGAGGTCCGGCTGTAACCAAAGGTCTGACCATCTGAGGAATCGCCAGACCATTTTCCCAAAGGGCTGCACCACCTTACATTTCCATAAACGCTGCACTGACAACACTGGTTACTGTCATTTTTTATTTTAGCCATTTTAATGGGTGAAGTGGTTTTGTGGTATCTCACTTCACGACCAATGACAGCGAACACATTTTCGTGGGCTTAATGATCTGTACCTCATCAAAGGAACAGGATCTATTCAAATCCTTTGTCCGTTTTTCAAATTGGGCTCTCTATCTTATTAAGTTCTAAGAGTTCTTCTGTATTCTAGATCAGGTCCATTTGCAATACTCACTCCTGTTCCACTTTGTACTTTTGTAAGCACGCTTTCTTCTGAGAGCTCTACAGGTTTAGGCCTTGTGTTTTAGGTCTCTGATCCATTTTGAGTCATTTTTGTGTTATGGTGTGAGGCAGGGCTCCAATTTCATTCCTGTGCATGTACATGTACCCTGGTATACCGCTTAAGACTTCTTTTCCCGCTGATCTGTCCTGGTGCTTGTGTGGACACCAACTGGACTCCCGGTTTGAAACATGGAAGTGTGGGTCCCAACTTTGTTCCTGTTTATCCAGACTGTTTTGGGCACTCCAGATCTGTAGAATCCCAAGCGAATTTTAGGATTGGCTTGTCGATCTGTGCAAAGCCAGCTGGAATTCTGACACGGATGGTACTGGAATCTGCACATCGATTTGGGGGGGTGGAGGGGTGGATTGCCCTTTCACAGTATTAAGTTTTCTGATCCATGAACATGGGATGTTTTTTATCTAGTTAGGCCTCTTATTTCTTTCAGTAACATTTTGCGGTTTTAAAAGTGTATGTTTCACAGTTTTGTCAAAGTATGTTCTGTGTTTTGATGCTATTACAAATGGGATTGTTTCCTTAATTTTACCTTTTGGATTAGTTATTGCTAGTGCACAGACACAGAACAGACAGTTGTATATGGCTCCTGGGTTCTGCAAGCTCTATGGAATCATTTATTAGTATAAATACTTTCCTAATAGACGTCCTATGATTTACTACGCAAAAGATCATGTTTTCAGAAAAGAGAGTTTTAGCTCTTCCTAATCTTGATGCCTTTTTCCTCACCTCCATCACAACACTGGACACAAGCAGCAAGAGTGATGTCCTCTCGCCTCAGATCTTTGGGGAACGTGTGGAAAGCAGATGTGTAAACAATTCAACTGGACATTCAGCTGAGATTTCCAAGCAAAACCCTGGCTATGTAACTTGGTTCCTTTGTGCTAATTACAGTAAAATCTAAGAAAAAACAGAACTGGGTTTTTACAAACACCCCAAAGATTTAATGATTTAGGAAATTCTCAACCTATCTAGCAAAAACCTATTTAGCAAGAAATGCTAAAATTAATAGATTATTCATTAGGAAATCATGTGGTAGAGGAAAAAGCCATTGGTGCATTTCATACCTCAGAAGGACCAAACGGTCAGAATGTCCAGTCACACAAGGGCTCTCTGGAGAGATCAGGAGTGTGACTTTGATCCTGTGGCCACGTGAGCAGAACCCAAATAGAGACAGGATCCCCCAGGAAAGGCCTATGGGTGAACTGACTTCTTCCGATATACACAGGAGACCAGAAAGTTCTTGAGAACTTGTAGCCATGGAAACACTGCTGCCTTGGACTGAAAGGGTCATGATGATGAGGAGAAAAGGCTGTTCCACCCCCAGTTCCGAAGGCAGAAAACTGGTGATGAACCTCTCAGCTATAGCTAAGTGCTACCTTTCTGGAAAAGATAAAGGTTTACACACAGGGCAGCACTGCAAGCGCAGGGATCATCCCTAGGCTTCAAAACCTACCAGAATTTAGTTGTGAAACTGCTTAGGATGCATGGTTGCGGTCTCCCATTTTCTCCCTTTCTGACCTGCAGTGTGGAAACGATACGTACGCCCATCCCACCACTGCGGTCTGGGAACAGAGGATCTGTTTTCTAATTTCAAGGTCTGGGGAAAGGAATTCCGCCCAAGAGAGAATCTACTCAGAGTCTTTACAGATCCGAGTTGGATGATGTATGAGATTCAGGTGGGACTGGGGACCTGCGAGCTCCTGAGATGGAGAGGGGATGCTGACGTCTCCGTTGATACAACAATGCTACAGTCCATATATTTGGCACGTGGGTCAGATGTAAATCTTTGGAGGCCACAGGGTGCAACAAACTAGTATCCAAACCCCAGAACCTGTAACTTGTCAGGCTGCAGGCAGAGGAAGAGGTTGCAGATGGACTGAGAGATGCTCGTTGAGGTCTCGGAGATAGAATATTCTGGATTATGTGGGTGGGCCCCATGCTGTGACAAAGGTTCCTTAGAAGGGAAAGAGGGAAGCAGAAAAGGAGAGGACAACTCAACTGCCACCACTCTGAAGCCACAGGAAGGGGGCTCCGAGTAAGGGGAGGCTGGGGAGGCCAGGATGTGTAGAACCTCCAGAAAGGGAGGTCAGCCCAGCACTTGTGACCTGAGAGCTCTACCATACGCACCTGCGTCGTTGTGACCCCTAGGTTTGTGGGGATTTATTACACCAGCAAATGCCAGCCACGGAAAACACCTGGGCCCTTTCCCAGTGAACATGGTGCTGGCAGTGGCTCTTCCTAGACGCCCCCGAGCAGTTGGGGAACTTTCCATTCCTTGTTTGCTGAGTGCCGGAAACAGGAAAGGCCGCATCTTCTTAGAGCCCTTTTCCGTCTGCTGAGACGACAATGCGGGCTAGGTCCTTAGCGGGCGCGGCGTGCTGCGTCGCTGGGGTTCTGGATGCTCCCCCCGCCTCCTGTCCCTGGGAGAGACCCCACCTGGCCCTGGGCTACCTTCCTTTTCATAGGTTACTGGGTTCGGTTTGCAAGTATCTTGTTGAGGATTTTTTGCATCTCTACTTGTGACAGGTGTGTGTCTGTGGTTTCCTGTCCTTTCACCTGTCTGGTGTTGGTGTCCGGGGAGCAGTGATCTCAACGAGCGGGTTGAGGGGGTGCTTCCCCTTCCTTCCGTTTTTGGAAGGGTTCGTGAAGAACTGGCTTCTTTAAATGCGACACTTGGAAAGCTTGTTGTTCCCAGGCTTTCTCCTCGGGCAGCTGGTTGCTACTTCAGCCTCTTCCCTAGTTACAGGTCTGTTCTAACGTCCCGGGTTTTGAGCCCATCTCCATAGTCTGTGTCCTTCTAGGAACGTGTCCGTCTCGTCTTGGGGACCTGGGTGGCACGGAGCGGCTCACGGTTCCCTGTCACAACCCTGAACCACCTCCGTGAGGTCAGCGGTAGCGTCTCCTCTCTCGTTCTCAGCAGGACTGAGTCTTCTCTCAGGGTTGCTCTCGCCAAAGGTCTGTCCATCTTGATGTTTTCGAAGGACAATCTTTTAGTTTCATCGACTTTCTCTATTATTTTTCTATTCCAAACTCCTTCTTGACAAAATCTATGAAACGCACCAAAAAACCCAGAGAACTCACCTGACCCAAGAAATTTGTGCAGTTTATGAATCCAAGTTAGCCCAACACTGTGCACACCGGCTTCATGAGTACAGTGGTATCTTGAGGGACACTTGGGATCTGCAAATGGAATCGTGAACGGTATACAGGTCATCGTTAAAAACTGGCCTCCACCCCAGCAGGCCACAAACGCACCTGTCCACGGAAGTGACAGGTGACGGGGCCTTCACACTGTGGGACTACATCAGGGATTTGAAATTTTAAAACTGGAATCAACTTTCAAATATATTTAAAGTATTTTTCAAAGTAACGAACACAACCCAAACGTTACTTCTAACCCTCCCCAGAGGAGGTCAGAACACGAACACTGTGGCCTGTCCGTCCCCTCTGCACGCGTGTTTACAGCTCTCATTCTTCCAGATAAAATGGAGCCTGAGAAAGGTCACAGCATCACTGACCCACGTGGACTGCGCAGGCCAGCTCATGAGCGAGTCAGAGGACCAGCCACAGCGGCAGGCGAAATGTCCCGTCACAGCGTGTCCAGACAGCCAGGAAACGCCAAATCCTACTTGTCCTGATAACGTGGACTTAGAGTCTTTACGTTTAAGTTTGGATAGGATTCTATTTTTCCCCCCTTCAATAAGCTTTCCTGCCAATGTGGGGCTCGAACTCACAACCCTGAAGTCACATGCTCTTCTGACTGAGTCAGCCGGGGTCCCAAGTAATTTATTTCTTTGATAGAATTCTTATTTGGCATTCATTTTTTCATTCATTTCATTCATTCACGAGAGAGAGCGAGCGCGCACGCGTGCACTGGAGGGGGGCAGTGTGGGAAGAGGGAGAGGAGAATCCCAAGCAGGCTCCATGCTCGGCAGAGATCCCAACATGGGGCTCTATCCCACGACCCTGGGATCATGACCTGAGCCAAAATCAAGAGTTAAATACTTAACTGAGCCACTCAGGTGCCCCAACAACCCTGTATATTTATATTAAGAGATATGAGAAACCATTATGGTATTTTAATGAAAATTTCTATACCTTGTTTGAGACTACATGAGACTAAAAGATGAGTTCTGGACACTTAGGAATATTTCTCTCTAGGACTCAGTTCTTTTAAAACGTTACACAACTAAAACAAGATATGGAAATAATTTACACGAGAAAGCTAATTTAAGATGCAACTGTCATCCATAAATCCCTAAATGAAATCTTCCATCTAAGGGCCTCACTTTCTTACTGTTGACTTCATGGTTCGTAAATGTCATAAAGCAGATATTAATACTTCTTTTCTGTTTTATGTGCTGGGGTTCTGTATAAGTAGGCTCTGAAAACAGCATTATGCCATAAAGTTTTGAAACTCCTGGTCTACGGCTTCCTCTCTGAACAATAAAATACTAAAAAGTTTTGTCTGCCCACACTTTAGACTTTCAGGTTCAAATCCTCTCATTAGGTCTACAACTGTTTCAGACGACTTGTCAAAATGTGCCTGAGGTGCTGACAGTAATAGAAAAATCTCAATACTGGGAAGTTAAGAGATATCTGTTATAAAAAGAGGCAACGTTAGCAACTGAAGATAGAATTTGCTAGGCACCCCGTCACATAGTCATTCACTAGTGTTGATAAAAATCTGGGTATGTTTCAATGATCGGAATGTATCCTAAGTACAAATATGAACAGGTCCATTTATTAGTTGCATATATGTGAGAATATTAACTCTCACTGGAAGATAAAAATGCCTACACTTAAGATTTCCCAAAGAGTGGTGCCAAAGGGGTTCAGTAGGTTAAGTGTCTGACTTCGTCTCAGGTCACGATCTCATTTGTGAGTTGGAGCCCCACACCCGGCTCTGTGCTGACAGTGCGAAGCCTGTCTGGGACTCTCTCTCTGCCCCTCCCCAGCTTGCGCACGTATAATGCTCTCTCTCTCTCAAAAAAAAAAAAAAAAAAAAAAGATTGCCCAAAGTCATGTACTTTTATAAGGAAACCAATGAGTTTACATCACTTGCGTCCCTGGGCTCAGGCTCATCTCTAAAGCAGAGTTCTGCGACCACGTGGACTTCATGTCTCTGGACCCAGCGTCATCAGCCGCGCTGGGGGAGCCCGTACGCTGGTCTCCTGCACAGAACTACTGCCTCCGAGCCTACGCTGTACTTGACGAAGCAGAGACGTCAGGCTGCTGCAGACAGAGCCCCTCTCTCCGCCCTGGGCCCAGAGAACCTACAGGAGGTGCCGAGACGCGGTGAGAGGGCAGCAGGGTCACAAGGTCTTGTGTCAGAGGGACCCCAGAGGTCATCTGATGTCACCCCACCCCTTCCGGATGAGGAAACGGACAGCAGAGGGGCCAACCGAGCACCTGCTAACGTCAAAACTACAATCAAAGCCCAGGACGCACCAGGCTCGTTCCGTGTAGCGTCTCAACGACACAAGCTTCGGCCAACACAGCAGCTGCTCAAAAGCTGCCCAGACAGACTGAGATAAGTTGCTGGAAAGATCTGGTACCAACCCACATAAGTTAAAGCAAAAGGAAAAGATAAAGAGGACAACGTTCAAACTGGGTCTGGGCCTAAGACACTGTAACGTGCCCTAAAACAAAGAAAGAGGCTTTATAGAGATATCTTAATATCGGTGAGTTATAATTTGAGTTTTAAAGTACGTTTTAAAGTTTATCAGGGGCGCCTGGGGGGCTCAGTCGGTTAAGCGTCCAACTTCAGCTCAGGTCATGATCTCACGGTTCTTGCGTTCGAGCCCCGCGTCGGGCTCTGTGCTGACAGCTCAAAGCCTGAAGCCTGTTTCAGATTCTGTGTCTCCCTCTCTTCTCTGACCCTCCCCTGCTCATGCTGTCTCTTTCTCTCTCAGAAATAAGTAAAAACTAAACAAACTAATTTTATTTGCACATGCATAGTTGAATCGTGAAGTCAACTTTTGCGTGGACCGGGAAAAATTCACTATTCTGACTCCAGAGGGATGCAGACTGTAGACTACGATCTTAAAAACATGGGAAACGCACCCTGGACCTGAAGCACAGCACAGTGACGAAGCCACGGAGGCCAGCTGGCTTCCCACAGCTGGGCCACCCACCCAGGTGCCTGGGGATGGCCTGTGACCGTCTCCGTGTAAACCGGACGGGACAGGAGTAAATCGGCCAATATGTTACCTCTGTGAAGTTTGATGGGACAAGAGAAGTCAGAATCCAAGGGGTCCTCCTCTCCGGACGCCAGCTTCAGGGCGAGCTCCAGCTCCACACACTCGAACACGTACAGGGAGGGGACGAAGTCGGCCCTGGAGTCCCAGGGCGTCTCGGACTGTAAGAGAACCCGGTAATCTCAGTCTCCATGCTCGTCTGAAAACAATACAACTCAAAACCGAAGAAATTCTCCTTACTCCCACCCCCATTTTACCAGTGCTTTAATATTCTATTTTTTTTTTTTTTTTAAATGTTTTATTTATTTCTACGAGAGAGAGAGAGAGACAGCATGAGCAGGGGAGGGTCAGAGAGAGAGGGAGTCACAGACCGAAACAGGCTCCAGGCTCCGAGCTGGCAGTCAGCACAGAGCCCGACGCGGGGCTCGAACCCACGAACCGCGAGATCGTGACCTAAGCGAAAGTCGGACGCCCAACCGACTAAGCCACCCAGGCGCCCCAAGTGCTTTAATATTCTTAAAAGAGGGAAAAAAGGCTCCCTCTTTTTAGTAAGTCGTAAATCAGGTGTAGGAGAGCCAGTTCAGCGCCTCACAGGCCCTCTGTACCCGCCACTGGAGGCCGCCACCCCAAGCGTGGTGAGCGCGTGGCGAGCGCGTGGGCGCCGGAGCCTCCTACCGTCTTACTACGTGGACTTGCAAGTGGGCCGCACTTACCACTGAGCGTCTGACTCCCCAAGTGCACAGAGTGCAGACGGAGAGACACTCCCTGGCGTCCCGAGCATTCTCACCGGCCCAGGAACCACACGCGGGGATGGGAATGCGGGCGCGGACGCGGCGGGAACCACACGCGGGGACGGGGACGCGGCGGGAACCACACGGGGCCCGACTCACCGTCTGCTCCTCCTCCTCCTCCCCCTCCAGCACGACGCAGTGGTACAGCACGCCCGACTCCGTGGCGATCACCAGGATGTTGGGGACACAGGGCAGGCAGAGCACGGCACACGCGTCGTAGCCGTAGTTGTCCTCTGCCGCGGGGTGCATGGGCAGCGGGCCCAGCAGCTTTCCGACGGTGCCGGGGCTAAGGGAGGACGGAAAACGTATGCAGACACGTGGACGGAAGAGTCCACGCCCCCACTCACGCCCCCACTCACGCAGCTTTTCTGTAGCTGCCGGACCCCCATCAAAAGCACAGCGCCGCGGGGGCGCCTGGGGGGCTCAGTCAGTTGAGTGTCAGACTCTTGATTTCAGCTCCGGTCATGATCTCCAAGTTCATGGGATCGAGCCCCACATCGGGCTCCGCACGGACTGTGCAAAGCCTACTTAGGATTCTCACTCCCCGTCCCACTACCCCACTTTCTCAAAAATAAACATTAAGAGAGAAAAAAAGAAACCCTAAGCTTTAAGAAAAAACAAATAAAAAACCCCATGGTGCCGTGTGCTCCCGATTCTCCACGCGCCCGCTTTCCCTGGACTTTGCCTCTGCAAGGCGTCCCGCGTGGAGAGACTGTGCGCTGGGAGACACTGACAACGTCCGAGGACATGTCTGGTTGTCACGACCAGGGGCACGTGGAGGGAGGGAGCTTACTGGCGTCTAGAACAGAGATGCGGCTCGACACTCCCCCCAGGACGGCCGGGCAGGAGTGAAGAGCAGAACATCACCGTCACCTGCGCAGGGGCTGAGAAGTCCCCCACTCCCACTCTGGCTCGCACTTCTCCCCCGGTGAAGCTGGTCCCTGACAAAGGCCAGCTGCTAAGTCCACAGGCCACGAACATGACGCACTGTGGCCTTCTCTGTGGGCTCACGGCACCTGCAACCCTGCAACATCCCTAACACGTACAACTCTTTCTCCCGGGTTCCTTCGGCCCCTCTCAACAGCCCTCTCGTTTCTGTCTCGTAAACACTGGTGCCCCCAGCGTTTTGTTACAAGCCCTCTTCGCTTCGAAGCGCACACTCACATGAGGGCATGGTGAGCCATGCCTGGCTTTAACGACCACGTACTGCCTGTATTTTCTTCCAAAACAGAGCTGCCTCTCAGGTGCTTGGACACGGTCTTTAGCTGGATTAAAGCAATAGTGACCGAGCGCTGGGTTACCCCCAGGGAGCCGGCATGGTCGGGTAAGCACACGTTACCCAGAAATACCAAGGCATGTGCCGAGTTTGACAATGCAGGGATTTACCAGGTACAAAGAACGAGACATAAGAAAAGTCTCAAAAGTAAGAAAGATCAGGGGCGCCCGGGTGGCTTAGAAGGTTGAACCTGTGACTTTTGATTTTGGCTCACGTCACAATCTAGAGGTCCATCAGGCTCTGTGCTGATAGTGTGGACCCTACTTAGGATTATATCGTCTCTCTCTAACCTCCTCTGCTTGCTCTCTCTCAAAATAAATGAGTAAACATAAAAAAAGAAAAAAAAAGATCAACGTGAAAGCATATCCGGGGAAGGGGTGCTGAACTTTCCAAGCCGAGGAGCAGCTCTGGAAGCACGGAAGACGAGCAGCAGGAAGGACACAGCTTTGCTAAGACAACAGAGGAGTAGCCGGCAGCCCTCAGGACAGGCTGAGGGAGCGGGGGCTGAGTCTTCCTGCCAGGCGACAGCGTCATCAGAGGCGCACGTGAAGGGTGACGGAGCTTCACTTTCCTAAGATCAATCTGACAGCAGCTGGGGGGTGACACGGAGGGGACCGAAACGGCGTTCAGGACAACGACTAAGGAGGACAGGGACCTGGGCAGGGGATGAGGGTCTGGAAGCAAGGACAAGGAGGTGGGGAGAAGGGGGTCTGCGCTCAGGGCGTCCTCACGGCGAGAGCCACGGAACGCGGGGCGGGACTGGGCCGGAGAGGCCGTGGAAGGCGACCCGCCGGATGCGGTGCCGACATGGGGGCCGGCGTGGGCGGAGGGAGGCGGCAGCATTACCATGACAGCCGCCTGGAGCGCCGCAAGTTCGGGTGGAGGGGATGCGGCTGAGAGGGAGTCCCCGGGTGCCAGGGCCCCCCCAGCCCCGCACTCACCCTGCCCTCCCGCGCGCCCGAGGCCCCAGACTCACGCCTGCCACTCGCAGGGCCCTGATGTCACGTGGGTCCAGACAGTTCAGAAGTGAATCAAGTACATTAGCCTCTGGCCTGACACCTTTCTGGTTACCAACGTGCCCAGGATCCCCAAACTCTCCTGCCTGTGACCGTCACCAGGACAGGCCATCCTCCTCTGTCCGGTCCCCTATTTCCAACTGTCCACAGACCACTTCCCCTTCATGAGCCCAGTGCTGGGTCACACTGACCATCTATAGTAACAGCCCCCCATTAGCTGGCCTGACCCCCGTGTCTGTCTTCACCGCTCACCCCTCCCCAACCAGGAACGGGGTCTGACCGGCTCTTCCTCCGCGGGAGCGTGTCCACTTCTGCCCTGCTCCAGAACGGCCCCGGTGCCGACCTTGTAGACGGTAGACGGTCAACTAATGTCTCTCGGCTGCAGGCCGTCCCGAACCAACTGCTTTATCCTACAGATTAGGAGCCACCACTGCCCCCCATTCCTACAGGAAAGCCCCCACGTTCCGCACCGTGGGGTTTACCTCCCCCACTTCCCCGGGCAGATGCCTCCAGCTTTCCTGACACCGCTGCTCCAGCCACAAGCGCCGTGCCCGAGCCGGAGATGCGCCCTGGGGCTCAAGTGGTCGCGTCCTTCCCTGACCCTCCGTTAACCGTCACCAGACGGCAGTCCCTGCCCACCAAAGTCTCCCTGACGTCCTCGGCCACACCGCACTCTGCTTGCTCTGAGGTCTCTGGTCTGGGAACCGCGAGCGGTTCGGGACGCTGACGCCCGGTCCCCACCGCTAGCCACCCTCCCAGTGCTCGGCCCGCACGAGACGCACAACACTGCTGTGCTCTCGGCTTCCTGAAGACAAACCCAGTCTCCGGCGATTACCCAAGTGCATTACAGAACTGATCCGAATAACACGAGGAAATCAAAGCCAAACGACTGTACCCGTCTTTCCCCAAAATGCGCAAACCAAGAGTCAAGAGGCTGCCACGCGTCCACAAACAGAACCCACGGGCCACAGCCTGGCTGGGACAGTCCGGGCGGGGCACCTGCAGGCTCCACACGCAGCTGGCCTCCCACCCCCACTCACCTGTGCACCAGACTGACGTATGTGAGGAAGGTCTCCCCGTTCTCGTACAAGATGTACAGCGGGTACCCCACTATGTCACCTTTGCCCTTCTGTCCAAACATGGTCTTGGGGACCGCTGACAATGGCCCGAAGTCAAACGCCACTGCTGTCTCGCCCAGAGATGCGGTGTACGCTCTCCTGAAAAGACATTTATTTAAAAAAACATTGTTTTTAACATTTTATTTCTGAGAGAGAGAGAGAGAGAGAGAGACAGTGTGAGCCGGGGAGGGTCAGAGAGAGAGGGAGACACGGAATCCGAAACAGGCTCCAGGCTCCCAGCTGTCAGCACAGAGCCCGACGTGGGGCTCGAACCCACAAACCGTGAGATCATGACCTGAGCCGAAGTCGGACGCTTAACCGACTGAGCCAACCAGGCGCCCCTGAAAATACATTTAAAAATCAACGTGTTGAAACCAAGAATGAGAACAGAATGTCTGATAACAGGAGGTGGGGATGCAGTTAGTATTCGATGGAGAACGCAAAACAGAGCACAATTAAATGACAGAAACATAAAATTACACCACGCTCCCTCGCTCTCAACAGTTTAAACGTACACATGCAGACAGGACAAATATACACAGACACACGAACGCAAAGAGAAACAGGAAGCAAACGCTGCGCAGAGGGACACATCTGCCCCACACGTTATTTCTTACACACTGGTCCTGTGCCCCGCGCTGTGCACTATCGTAGGTGCAAGGGACACGCCAGTGACTTCAACCAAGGCCCCGCCCTCCAGTCAGACGCGCAGGGCACAGAAAGGAACGTGTGGCACACAGTCAGAAAATGACGTCATCAGGAAGAGAGACGTCAGGAGGCGCTGCTGTAGGTGCTGCCTCGGGCTGGGCTGTCCGGTAAGGACCCTGACGCGGTGACATCAGAGCACGGATTCGAAGGAAGGAGGGGAGTGAGTCGGCAGCCACATAGGAAAGGGGTGGATGTTGTCTGAGGAACAAATGGTGAAGAGGCCGAGCTCACAGCCAGGGCGCAGAAGAAGGAAGAAGCTGGAGGGGGCAGCCTGTGGGCCGCGGTCAAGAATAAAGCAAAATGAGGGGCGCGGTCGGGTGTCCAACTTCGGCTCAGTCATGATCTCATAGTTTGAGCCCCGCGTCGGGCTCTGTGCTGACAGCTCGGAGCCTGGAGCCCCTTCAGATTCTGTGTCTCCTCTCTCCGCCCCTCCCCTGCTAATATTGTGTCTCTCTCTCAAAACTAATTAAACATTAAAAACATTTATTTTTTTAATGTTTATTATTGATACAGAGAGAAACAGAGCATATATGAGGGGCAGAGAGAGAAAGGGAGACACAGAATCTGAAGCAGCTCCAGGCTCTGAGCTGTCAGCACAGAGCCCAATGTGGGGCTTGAACCCACAAACTGTGAGATCATGACCTGAGCTGAAGTCGGACGCTTAACTGACTGGGCCAACCAAGCGCCCCTAAGAAATTTTTTTAAAAAGTAAAAAAAATAAAAAGAATAGAACAGAACGACCTACTTTATACCCAGAGTGTCGCTCTAGTGTCACATTAAGGAGAAACTATAGGAATTCACAAAAGATTTTCTCTTCTTAATATTTTTCAGTAGGTTTTCCCAATTTTCTAAAATACATATTACCGTTGGAACCAGGAAAAACAAGTGATGAAATGTGCGTCTCTGTAAAGTTCAGCATAACGGGTTACCCGGGAAGCCTCCGGTTCAACACGGGGTTAACCCACACAGGGAGAAGAACACAGCGTTAGTTCACACAGGGTCGGGGGGGCACAGGTCCACACAGTTTGAGGAGCCACACCCCTCCGCTCTGCTGCAAACGTTGTGTGTTAGTTTCTTTATCACACGGAAAGGTATATGGTGTCAGGAGGCAGAAAAAAAATGAGGAAGCCCAAAATCAGAATAAAAGCATAGCCTGCGTTCACCTAAATGATCAAGACAATGAAGGGACAAAAGACACGGAAATCAGAGAGACAGTGACCCCTGATGGTCAAAAGTTACCCGGAGCCTAATAAACGAGGCGTTATTTCCCATGGGGACAGTAGGAGCGATTAGCGAGTCCCGACTCCGGGCCAGGACCCACGCTGTGCACTTCTATGCGCCTCCCTGTCCATCCCGTACAGACTCCCAACAGAAAAGCACCACAATTCTTATGGTCACAGAATACAGTCACAGAAAAGCGCTCGGTGCCGCTGAACGGCTGGCGTGCGCCACAGCGATCACACCGCCCGCGTGCGTGGCCCCACTGCCTCCTGCCCATGCAGCAGGTCTGCACTGGGTCTGGGAACAGAGACTGAGAAGCTGGGGAAGGTGCCCCGGGGCCTCCGGGGGAGGGAGGGGAACCTGTCGACCCCCAGAGGCTGGTGATTGCCCCGCAGGGACGGACACACTGGAATTTAAGAAGCGGGTGCCCGGCACGGACATCACTGAGCTGAAACGCTCATTCTGAGACTCTCCCAGGAGCTAAACTGGGACACCCAGGAGGCGCGGGGGAGAGTCCTCCCGGGATGAGCACACCACTCGGGCTCTCCGTGTTCCCAAACCCGAGGATCAAATAAACTCGGGCTCACAGTCCAAGATCAGCGACCGCAGGAGAAAGCCGGGCTGGCGGGCCGGGAGCAAGGGCCATCCAGACTCGGCGCCCCCACCCCGTCCCACCGCGCTGCTCAAATACCCAACAGCTACAGGCAGAGGAAGAAGGGTTAGAGAGACAGGAACAGACACGACTAGTAGCGGCGACCACCACGGAGATGTGAGAAGAACCAAATGGAACTTCTAAAAATACAGCCACTAAAGCTTCACCCCACATGCATGTGCCGCGGGTGTCCCGCGCAGTCATCACCGGAAGGACTGGTCCGGAGGCCAGAGGAATGGGGTTTGTGAGTTCCAGGGGTGACTGTTCACAGTCGGAGGGCCTGGACCATGTGGCCCTGCAGGGCGAGGAAACCTAAGAGCCACGGTCACCGGAGTCTGAAGGGCTCCCTCCTCCTGGCAGCTTCTGGGTGTGGACAGTCTGGGAGGCGGGCAGGTGACGCTGTCACCTTGAACCCCTGTCGTGGCATAGCTTTCGGGCTCCTTCAGGATACGGGAGGGAACCCACTCCAGGCGCTGTCGTTTTAGAACTTTCTTGAGAAGGGAGCAGCTAGTAGCTGTAGTGACGTTCAGCTTCGTGAAGCTTTGCTACCTCGTCCCGCCGCCCACCGTGCTCACCCCTCAGGTCCCCAGCAGTGTGGTTACCACCGGAAAACATTGCAATCTGTTAAAACTGCACTTATGAGCCCAATAAATGAACTAAAGAAATATTTCATGACACAAATAACTTACCCTTTATTGAGTATCAGACTGTCTTCTTCTGCTTCTGAGAGTACAATGACCTTGGTGGGTGTCTGAGGCTCACGTAGAGAGTAAATCCTGGAGAACAGAAGAGCACAGAGCCCACACTTAAAAGTCTTTCATTTCTTTTTTTAAAAATGCTTAAATTTTTGAGAGAGAGAGAGAGGGAGAGAGAGAGAATCCCAAACAGGCTCCACACTCATCACAGAACCCGATGCAGGGCTTGATCCCCTACCTATGAGATCCTGACCTGAGCCAAAATCAAGAGTCAGATGCTCAATCGACTGAGCCCCTCGGTGCCCTGACAATTCTTTCATCTCACAACTGCCCTTCCCTCCCACCAATCCCTCTGCTGCAGAATCTTCCTACCGGTTTTTATAACCAATTCTCTGCCAAAGGGCTTTCGCATACTGACAAAGTCGCCCACCTCCCCTGTGCCCAGGAGGCCCATGGAAACGCCCTCTCGCCTCAGAACCCTCACGAGCCTGCCGCACACGGCTGTGGGTCTGCAACTCCCCTGGCGTCCTGAGGCTCACTCGCCTCCACCCAGCGCCCCACCCGCCCCAAGCGCGCCAGCACCCCTGCACACACACCACCCGCGTCTGCCCGCCACTCCTCGCCAGACAGCAGCCACATCTCACTCTCCCCTGTACGCCCACCGGCCGCAGAGGGAGGGACGTCTGGACCCAGTGAATACTTGTTGTTATACAAGACCCGGTATCGCGTCATCCCTACCTTCATCAGGGAAAGTATAAAACTAAAAGTGCTTTTTAAAAAGTGTTTTTGCCAAAATCATTTTAATTTAAGGTGACAAAGTCAAAAACACATGTGGCTAGAGTTAAAAGAAGAATTTTCAAAAGGCCGATAACATTATCAGAAGTCCAACACCGCTTGTAAAACGGGTTAATAAGCACTTACCTCCACTGACACCCCCAAGAAGGTTTAAACCCAGTTCGCTCCATTACCATTTAAAATATCATTAAATACCATTTAATAGATGGTCTTAACGAAAATCTGATGCAACCGACCACACATGCGCAGTGGTCTTCCCAGCTGCCCACACGCATCTGACCTCAAAACGCACGCTAACACGAGACGGGACGCACGAGACGGGGAGGCAGCAAAAGGAAGAGCAAGTGCAAGACAGCGTCAAGGGTGCCCTGCGGCCCCGAAACCGTTCACAGGCCCCAGAGCTCAGGGGCAGGGATGTGATCGGTACCCTGTATTCATGTACTTTTTTACAAGTTTATTACGAGGGAGAGTGTGTGCATTAGCAGGGGGAACACAGACTGACTGACTGACAGACCGAAGCAGACTCCATGCTCCATGCAGAGTACGACACGGGGCTCAAATTCACGGACCGTCAGATCATGACCTGAGCCGAAATCAAGAGTCAGACACTTGACCCACTGGGCCGCCCAGGTGCCCAAATACCCCATATTTTAAAAAGAACCTTCCCTACTTGGGGCCAGATACCTCCTTCTGGGCATCACACGAGGAAGGTCGCGCCACCCTCCCGTCCCCAGCCGGTTTCCCAGGAGAGGGGGTCAGGAGCCCTTCCGCGTTCTAGACCAGCTCCGTGAGGGGAGGGAACCCCTCCTTGTCAAGTGAGACAGGCAGGCAGGGAGACACTCGGCCACACTTAGAGGTGCCCTTATGTAGGAAGGGGAGATGCGGGTCTCACTTCCCAGCCGGAGCCGATGAACCACAGGAAGTAAGGCCAGATCGGGGAGTTCTCACGCGAACCTGACACGTCATACCTTAGGGCTGGGACGTGGGCATACCGTATGGTACCTGCTTCCTATACGGAAATTTCTGGAGCTGGGCTGGAACAGCAGGAGGACTGTGGCGCAGATGCCCAGTTCCCTGTGGCCCTTGGAGGGCGGAGGAAAGGACCCTGGCAGGTCCCATGACCCCACAGGAAAGACCCCAATGGTTATACTGAGGGTGCAGGAGACAGCAAGCGTGCAGACAGCCACCGGGAGGGAGGGCCCGGGGACGATCGCTGACAGAGCAACGTGTGCAGAGCCTACCACGTCAACGGAGGTCCCTAGCAGCAGATGGGACTTAACGGGGACGGGGTCAGAGCCACCCCCCTTACAGACAGCCATGTCCCGCAGCTGCCACATTCTTCCTACGCCCTCTACCACGGAGCTGAACCCTGAGGAAGTAGCCCGTCCTTACACGTCACCCCCACCTCAAGGTGCAGGGACAGGACCAAGAGCCACAGCAGACCAGGCCACACCCCCACTCGTTTCAGGTGCCCCAGCCTGGGCCTGTGAGACGCGGATCTGGCATCAGAGTTTCCCGCCGGACAGTCCAATTTTTAGTATCTAAAAGTAACCGGAAAGCTCTGAGATCTAAGAGGCCAGTAAGGGATCAAGCGCTCAGCAGGAAAGGAGGGGCGGTAAGGCCCAGCTGAACACGTGATCAGGAAAAATAAAACCGGAAGGATCTGTACCTCAGCTGGGTCTCCCCAGCAAATGTTCCACATGAGGCAGATCCAGAAAGTTAACTGGTAACATTACGGAAATCTCTGGAGGATCAGAGCATGTGCTCCTAGAGTTCAAAACCTGGAAGGGCATTTAGAAACTGTCATTTTACAAACGAACCTGCTCATCTTACAAAACTGGAATCTGAGGTTCCCCTAAAACCAAGCTTTGGATTTCCAAGACAGAGGCAGCACTGGGACAAGAATTCAAATCCCTCAACTCCCGCTTATATTCTTTTCCCGATGGAACAGGGCCTCCAAGAGTGACAGATGGGAGGGGACACACCAGCAGACCAGGACAGGAGACAAGACGGGCTGGGAGAGCGGTCAGAACACCTGCCCGACAGACAGCTTAAGAGGGCTGTCCCGGGACCCAACTGGCGGCGCCAGAGCCGTCAGCGGATGAGCAGAAACAGAATCTGCGCTCACAAAGCTCCGAGAGAACCAGAGCTTACCTGATGACGTTGTCTGAGGTCAGCAGCACGACGTGGGGGTCCAGCAGCTCACTCGGGTACCAGGCGGCGTGCTTCAGAGTCAGGGAGGCAGAGCTGGTGAAGAAGCGCTCGGCCACGGGCGTGGTGCTGAAACGAGGACAACGGCTCTCTGAGCCACGTCGCAGCTGGATGGAGGCCTCCTACACGGAAATGCCCTCGTAGCACCTGGATGGAAACCTTCTATGGCCTTCTACAGGGAAATCTACTTTACTGCCCGCTAATTTAATATCCGTCAGATTTCTTTCTCTCACATCTTGCTGGCAGAGCAAAGCCTCTGTTCAGTCAATACCAGTAAGACACAAAGTAAGAGGACTTTCTAAGTTACAGAGTATCTTCTACTGTACTTTGTACGGGATCTTAGGCGCCCCATCTTACTCGATCCCTTCAGTAGCCCCGTAAGTACTGGGGAAATACTATCACTCCTGTTGCAGAAATGAGGAAACCCATTTAGAAAGAGAAAGTGTTAAGAGGCCCCAGTCTCTACGCTGTGGAGCTAAAGGTGGGTTTCCAGCTTGTGTTCTGTTCAACAGATCGGAGTCTGACTCTCACTTTTCTGGATTTGTTGAAAAAGATAAGACACAAAAACTAAACTCAGTTAAACTAAGAGCAAACGGTCCGACTCCCAAATACTAAGTGCTTCCCACAGGTGGTCCATTTCTACACCTGAGAACGGAACTCCGAGAAGACAGCAATTCGACAATTCAGCCGGAAGAAACGTGGAATCACACGGAGCACAAAGCGTGGCAGCAGGCAGCCGGCGCGCACACCAGCTGGAACGCCCCTGAAGAACCCCGGGTCTGGAACTACTGCCCGCGTGGACGACAGACCACAGACACGTTCCACGGACGCACGACTTACCTACAATTCACTGTTAATTTTCCGCCTTCGAATTCAGAGTTCTTCCCCCACCGTTTGGGCAGCTCTAACACCGTGAGTCCTTTCATTGCTATGAGCGCTATGTGCTGCTGCGCTGGACTCAACAGGACTTGGTAGATTTCAAACAGGGGCGGATTTATGCAAAGCAGCCTCTGGAAATTAAAAACAAACTGGTCAAAGCAGCTCCCGTGTAAACACGCAGCAGGTGCACTTAACGCTGTAGTTCAACCAGGTGGCCTCAATGAGGGCTCACACTTGGGCCCTTAACTGATGGAAAATCTTCAACCGCTGAGACCGGAATGTTCCCTAACACGCTCCAGATTTCCCTACCTTGCAAAGTAACTACTCCGCATCATTTCCCTTAAAAAAAAATTTTTTTAATGTTCATTTTTGGAGAGACAGAATGCAAGTGGGGGAGGGGCAGAGAGAGAGAGGGAGACACCGAATCCGAAGCAGCTCCAGGCTCCGAGCTGTCAGCACAGAGCCCGACGCGGGGCTCGAACCCACGAACCGTGAGATCATGACCTGAGCCGAAGTCGGACGCTTAACCAACTGAGCACCCCCCCCCCAGGCGCCCCTGTTTTTTAATCTTTAAAAGAAGGGAATCCGTTGATTACCAGCAAACACTGCCTCAAAAGCAACGACCGACCGCAGCGTGTCTGGACCCCTCCCGTCCAGCCCGTGTCACAGGCGGTCCGCTACAAGCAGACACGAGCAAAACCCCCTCCCTTCCGACTTGGGGAATGAATGAGCTCATCTTCTAGAAGCGAAAGGAAGGGATTAACGCGGGCTTCCTCCTGCGTGCCGGGCACAAAACCCCCAAACCCCGGTGCTTTCAAGTCGCAACCCCAGCAGGGAGTCGGACTCATTACCCGCCGGGCGCCCCGTCGCGGAGCCGGCTTCTCAGAGCCAGCCCGCCGCCCCGCGCCCTCCGCTCAGCCGCGTCGCGGGGGCCCCCGGCGGCCGCACGCCGCTCCCCTCCGCCCGGGCCCCGGGGGCCGGAGTTGCTCCGACGGCGTCGGCGTCCGCAAGCCTCTGCCGAGGGAACGGATCCGAAAAGGGAGGCCGCCAGAGGCCAAAACCAGGAGAGGACTCAGGACCCGCGCCCGGGCAGCCGCCGCTGAGGGCCGCACCTGGTACTGGGAGAGGGAGGGCTCCTCGCCCGCGCCGCCGAGGCCCCGCAGCCGCACCACCAGGAACGAGCTGTCGTCCGCGTCCCACAGGAAGAGCTCTCCGCCCAGGCCCAACACCAGGTTCCTCGTGAGCGGCGGCGGCGAGGGCGACGGCGAGCACGCCGGCTTCTCCGCTTCGGCCGGGCTCTGGCTCTTCAGCCCCTCGCGGAGCCGCAGGAACACGGCGTGGTTGGGAAGCCAGGACTGCCACGGCTCGCCGTCGCCCGCGGGCCCCTCGGCGGCCGCCATCTTGGCCCAACCGCGCTCGTCGCCCGAGTCGCTCCGCGCGCCGCCGAGCGCAGCCAATCCGCGGGCGGCCCGTCGCGCGTCGGCCAATCACCGAGCAGGCAGCCCGGAAGCACGCGGCCTGCGGGGGCTCGGCGGCTGAGGGAAGGCTGCCCCCGCGCCACAGCCGCGTACTGCGTCCCTGACTGCTGGCCGGACACGTCCTCCTGGCCAAGCCGGCCATCCCTCGGGATGGATCTCCCTCAGCCCACGTAGGGCTGACCTCACAAATGCCACCACTCAGGGACGCCCCAACTGCGTCTCCGGGAGGGGCGGGCCGCGGAGTCGGCCCTTCCCGGAAATCCCCGCGAGCGCGCGCCGCGAGCGCCCGGAAGCTACAAGTCCCCGGCCTCGGCGCGCTCCCGGGGGCGGGACTTCCCGGCGGCGACGCGCGCGGAGACGAGATGGACGAGGCGCGGGGTCACCGGCGCCGCTCGCTCTACCAGGCGGCGGGTTCGCCGTCCTGGAAGGAGGCTTTCCGGCAGGTGGGCGTGGGGCCTAGGGAGCCTCGGCCGTGCTGCCGTCACCCCTACCCCGTCCGGGGAGCCGCCCTCCCGCGTGCCGGGCGGTGGCGGGGGACCTGGAGCGGGGCGGGGCCGGGCCGGGCGCTCCCGGGGCTCCGGACCCTGCGCGCGGGGTCGTGGCGAGCCGGCCGGGTGCCAGCACCCCCTGCCGGCGGTGGTGGGTAGGCGCCAGGGAGGCGCCTGGCTTCTGCCTTCCAGTCCAGACAGGAGTCGAGCAATTCTTGGAAAAGATGCCTAGTTCTGCCCCAGACTCTTCCTTCGGCGCCTCCGTGACGGTCTCAGCAGGGACGTGCCCCTGCCGCACTGTGACCTCTTCTGACGTCAGTGTGGTTCCTATCATGTGACCCGGCTTTCCAGAAAGGGGCAGAGGTCCTGTAGTCTAGGAAAATCACGGGTGCTGGAAATAAGGCTGACAGCGGGGGCTTGTCAACCTGGGCTGTGGACCTTTTGAGGAAGACCGGTCTCTACCGCTGGGGGCGCTGTTGTCCGCACGGTAGAGTGTCGCCCAGCTCCCTGGCCTGCACCTGCTAGATGCGGGTAGCCCCACAATTCAAGCGACAGCAAAAAGTGTCTCCAGGCATTGCCAGATGTGCCACGGGGGCTAAAAATCGTCCTGGGCTGAGACACCGTGTCCAGAAAGGCGGCTGTCGTCGCCATGCCTGGAGCGGCTGGGATGCGGAAGTAACCCTGCGTCCAGTGGTGACACCGTGGGGGCTGAGCTGTTGTGACCCAACCATTAAGGACGCCGGCATTGAAGACAGGCTGCGAAATACTCCAGTCTGGGATAGTAAACAAAACATTGTGATTTCACCTGTCTGCGTGTGGGTAAGGACTGGAGAGGAATACTCAGAAATAACAATAATTCAGGTGATAGCTGAAAGTTCCTGTCTGTACATTTCCTTTAATGTCTTAACACCTAGCCTAAGAATTTTTTAAAAAGTTTATTTTTGAGAGAGCGGGAGTGGAGGAGAGTGAGACAGAGAGAAAAGGAGACACATACTCGGAAGCAGGCTCCAGGCTCCGAGCTGTCAGCACAGAGCCCCATGCGGGCCTTGAACCCACCAACTGGGAGATCATGACCTGAGCTGAAGTCGGACGCTTAACCGACTGAGCCACACAAGTGCCCCCCAAAGTTTTTAATGGACTTGCTCCCCGTCTTTTTCCTTCCAAGGGATGCCTGGAGAGAATGAGGAACAGCCGGGACAGGCTTCTGAAAAGATACCGCCAGGCGGGAGGCAGTGTGCCAGGGAGCGCCCCGAGCACCCTTCTGGTGCAAGAAGTGATGGAAGAAGAGTGGAGCGCGTTGCAGTCGGTGGAGGGCTGTCCAGAGGGCTTGGCTCAGGTCAGGCTGGGGTGTGTGTTTTGGGGGAGGGGCTACAGCACAGGACTGCCCGGTGTCCTCTCTCCCTGTTTGCCCAAGTCCTCTAACCCCACCACCCTCCAGCCCCCACTCAGGGTTCCAACCACCCTTAACCCAGGCTCTTTCGCCTTTAACGTTAGACTCTTCTGGATTCCTGGTTCGCACGTCCCAGACTGCCGGTGTGCTATATCACTGCATCTCAGGAAACTGAACAGAAATTTCACTCCTCAGCTTCCCTCCCTGGAAATTTTGATTCGGCACCACGGGCTAGGATGCTCTCTCCTGGAGAAGGTCCCAGAGCTTTCTGATTTTTTTTTTTTTAAATATTTTATTTCTAGGAGAGAGAGAGAGAGAGAGAGAGAGAGAGCGCGCGTGAGCAGGGGAGGGTCAGAGAGAGAGGGAGTCACAGACTGAAACAGGCTCCAGGCTCTGAGCTGGCAGTCAGCACAGAGCCCGACGAGGGGCTCGAACCCACGAACCGAGAGATCATGACCCAAGTGAAAGTCGGACGCTTAACCGACTAAGCCACCCAGGCGCCCCCAGAGCTTTCTAATCCTAACCTTGGCCAGAGTTGGGGCCTGGGTCCAGATAGGAAGCGGGTTACCATGTGCAGGAAGAGTCCGTAGTTCTGGAACTCTGGCCCTGGTTTTGCTCTCGACTCTTACCCCTCCTGCGCCTCTGAGCTTTGCTTCACCTTCATACCACGAAGAAGGTAGCGTCGTGCAAACAACGTAAGAAAACGTTGGCAAACTGCCCCGGGAACATGCGGGCTGTCTGCAGAGATGGTGCGCTATGGGGCTCCCGGGAGCTCTCAAGCAGCTTTATTCCCGCTTCACAGAGGCCTGAGATGAGGTTTACAGAGGTCAGGAACTTTCCGGCACTTACATGCTTTTGGCAGAACAAATACGTCGTTGCTGCCCTAGAGTGTCTCCCCCCGCATTTGGGGCCATTATTTTGTTCCCGGTGGTTCAGTCATTGACGACTCCTCAGCGTGACCACACTCCCACGTCGTTTCCTCGGTTCCGTGTGGCTTCGAGCCAGCCTCCAAGTAGGAGTCCCGCTGGGACCTGCTGGCCGCTTGGGACCTGAAGCCTCGCACGAGCCCACTTTGTCTTGCAGCTGGAGGAGCCCGTGGACCTGGCCGTGCTCGAGGAGATCCAGCAGGAGCTGGCTGAGCAAGGTGCGTTCTGGGGCCGCCTCCCACCCGCTGCCCTGATGCTGACCGCTTTTCTTTTGGTATTAACGTTTATTTTTGAGAGAAAGAGGAGGGGCAGAGAGAGGGAGACAGAGGAGCTGAAGCGGGCTCCACTCTGATAGCACAAAGCCTGACGCGGGGCTCAAACTGACGAACCATGAGATCGTGACCTGATCCAAAGTTGGATGCTTGGCCGACAGAGCCACCCGGGCGCCCCGCTGACCGCTTTTCAGGGAGAAATCTTGGTTCTTAGCCACCCCGCTCCGCTTCAGGCGGTCTCTGGTCAGAAGGCCCATTTTTAATCAAGTCTCGGCTGCGTGTCCACCCTTCCTCTTGGAAGAGTCTCCCGTGCGCTGAGCCTTGTGCTCAGACCCCACGTTCCATTGCTCTCTCCTGGTGGCCAGCAGACAAGGTAGCCTGGGACGGAGGATAGCGGACAGGGACGCGGCTGGTGGTGCGACCAGAAGCAACATCCGTTGTGTGCGTCGTGGCCCGCGCGACGGTTCCTGTCTGTTAACGGTTCCTGTCTGTTAACCGCGGGCCCTGAGCACAGCTCCGCCCCGAGGGAACTGCATTGGAAAAGGCGGAGGTGGAGGTGGGCTGCGGTTTGCTGACGCCCTGCTCTGCAGCCTGGGCTGTGAGCTCATCGAGAGCAGGGACCAGCTCCGTCCCCTCTGTCCCTCCTCCTACCATGTACCGGGCGGCGTGGCGCGCATGCCACACGGAACGCAGGCCGTGCACGGCACAGACCGGGTGTCCAGACACGAGAACAGCGCGCGCCACACTGAGCAGGGCGGGCCGGGCCCTGTAAGCGTCCGCCCTCTCCAGCTGCCCCGGGGCCCTGACCCCCTACACGCTGCTCCCCGAGCCTCCGGAGGGGCGTCACGTCCTTGTCCCTTGTCCTCCCCACTTCCCCGCTGGTGGTCACGGAGGAGAGTCAGACAGGAGGGGAGGGCCAGCGGGATGGAGACTGACCACGCGGTAAATGTCTTGGGATTGTGATCGGTAGTCTGATTTGGCCTGAATTACTCCCTGGGGGATGAAGCCTTCAGCGCTGACCCTAGCGTGGAGGCGTGGCCGGCGGGGAGGGGTGGGGGAGCTGGGGCGGGGCTGGACGGGAGGGGGCGGGGCGAGCATCCCAGGGGCCCCTTGCCTTGCAGAGCGGAGCATCATCAGCGAGTATGAGAAGAGCTTGCAGTTCGATGAGCGGTGTCTCAGCATCATGCTGGCCGAATGGGAAGCAAACCCCCTCATCTGTCCTGTGTGCACAAAGTAAGAGTTTTCAAAACCTTCCCAGCGTTATCGGTCCCCACCCCCTGCTCAGAGGTGAGTAGTGCTTCCCCCGCCCCAGACGCTGCTTGTCTGGAGGGGTCTGGGGACCCAGGTCTGCTGGCCGCCGACCTCTCTGACCCCAACTCTGCTTCCAGGTCCAACCTGAGGGTATCGAGCGGCGTGGTCACATGTCCGTGTGGCTTGTACCTCTCCTCTCAGGTAAGTTGCACATGCAGATGACATGTGTCCTCTTCCCGCGTGGGCCTGCTTTCTTGAACACTAGAATTCAGAATTTCAGCTTCCATAGCCTTAAAATACGGGAGGAGCCCTCTTACCGGACATGATGGGGACCGATTTTCAAGCTGTTGACTCCGGGGCAGCTGGGATGAGGTCGTAGTTTAACGGTCTTACTTCCTAGGCCCCGGAGTTGACGGAGCAAAAGCTCCGTGCCTGCATCGAGGACAGCGTGAGCGAGCACAGCGCGCACTGTCCCCACACGCCTGAGTTTTCGGCCACCGGGGGGATGGGAGAAAAGCCCGCTCTTCTCATGAGCTGCCCGGTAAGCCTGCTGCGGCCGCCGGCGAGAGCGGCCCGGTCGAGGGTCTCTTCCCTCGCTGGTGGACGTCCGGCTCAGAGACACGCAGATGTTTAGGCTTTTGTTCCTTTTAAATTCTTCTTTGTTCCTTTTAAATTCTTGTTGTTTTGAACCGGCCGGGTGTTGAAAAGTGGTTTGTTCCGTGAGGAAGGTACTTGTCCAGGAAGATGAAACTACCAGAAAGGAGGGGGCGGAGGCCGCGGGAGGGGGCGCCTGGCTCCGGCAGCGGATTACGTCCCACTCACGGGACCCAGAGAGGCCGGCGCGTGCCCGCCGTGCAGGAGGGGGCAGGACGGCGTCGGGTCGCCGAGGAGACAGGGCCTGTGAGGGGGCTGCGCGGTGGGGAGGGAGGCGGCAGTGCCAAGGGCTCTGTCTGGCCGGGTGGGCGTGTCCCCACTGCTGGGGACCGGACGCAGACTCCCGTCAGTTAGCGGTCCAGCCAGCTGCCCCACCAGGGAGCAGGGACACCGGCGCTGGGGTCCCGGGGGCCGTGGCTCCAGCGTCCCGGCTGGGGGGGGGGGTGCCTTCCCGCAGGCGGTGTGGGGAGGACTGGGGTGAGTGGGAGGCCCGCGCCGGGTGTCTCCAGGGCTCCTGTGCCCGCTGTGTCCCACGTGCCCGTGGCTCCGCCCAGTGACTCGAGGCAGGTTTGCCCGCGACCACAGGGCACCGCAGGGCCGTTGTCCCCACAGCAAGTCCCGCTGTCCTGGGGCCCCGCTGCGCCGGATGCCGCGCCCCTGCCACGGCGCCGCTCGTCGGTCCCGGAAGGTGACATCACAGCCTTCCTGCCCTCCCGGCCCCCGCACGCAGGCAGGGGCCTCATGTGTCCGGAGAAAGTAGAGGCTGAGGTGGGTGAGGGAGTTGAACGGTGCAGGTGCGGCGGATTCGGCTCCTGCCTCCTCGTGAGAGGGATGAGTGTGAGCCCGGGCCGTGGGGCGTGGGGGCGTGAGCCCGGGGCCGTGGGGCATGGGGGCGTGAGCCCGGGGCCGTGGGGCGTGGGAGCGTGAGCCCAGGGCGTGGGCCGTGGGAGCGTGAGCCCGGGGCCATGGGCCGAGGGAGTGGCAGGCGATGGGTTGCCCGGGTGCTGAGCGCCTAGCGGCACCACAGCACATGGCCCTTGTGGGCCCCAGTCCATGGGGTCCACTCCTCTGACTGACGGGGCCCCAAAACTGGGCAGAGTGAAGCCGGGGGCGGGGGGGGCACAGCTGGCTCCCTGTGGGCAGAGACCACGGCAGGCCCAGGGCGGGGGGACGGAAGCACAATCAAGTTCAAGTCCCTGGAGCGCGGGAGCTCCGGTCACCAGGCCTCTGGCTTCACATAAGGGGGAGTCCAGGACCGTGGGGGCTGGCTGCAGGGGTTCTCTGCCCAGGCAGGGGGCGCGATACAGCTGCAGGTGTGGGCTACGGAACGTCACGTGCGGCCACGAGGATGTGGGAGGCTGGAGACGTGCGAGCGGTCCAGGCCGGTCACGGGCTAGAGGGTGCCAGACCCCAGGAAGCCAGGCGTATCCCCTGGGGAAGCCGTCGGGGACTCCGTGGCATGGTGGCCAGTGAGCCATCAGGGAGCTAGGGGCCTGTTCCCGCTCCAGTACTGACTGGGCCTCAAGTTGGGGTTCTGCCTGGGTGGGGGGACATGCGGGGGCTGTACCCCCCTGCGGCACATGCCTGTTTCAGGCCTGGGGTCAGTGGAAGGAGCCTCCTCTCTCTGCTCAGCCACAAAAGATACCAGCCATCAGAAGCTTGAATACCGTCTCTGGTGGCCCCGTCCGAAGGGGGAGGGTGTGAGTCTGTCTCTAGGGTCTGATCTGAGCCCGAGGCGTCCACACTGTGGCTTGTGGCCAAGGCAGTCTTCCTGGGGCTGTGGGAGGGGGTCCCTGGTACAGCCCCAGAGCCAGCTCTCCATGCTGGCCCCCAACCCCCACGCAGCAGAGGTCACTACAATTAGTCCTGAACCACGTCCTGAGATGATGTTCGTGACTCTGCCTTTCTGTTGAAATTCCAGGCTTGTGACACTTGGACGGTGATCGTCTAGAACCTGCCTGGGCACCTCGTTCTGGGGTGGAGCCTGCTCACTCCGTGTGACAAAGGGACTTGTAAATACAGACCTTTAATTTATAACTTATTTTGTATTAAAAACTTTCAAACGTCTCTGCTCTTGGGTGTTCTGTGATGCAGGCTAAGGAAGGAACAGAAAAGACGGAGCACCTTGGAGGAATTAAACCAATTTTATTGTCCGTCATTACGTTATACAAAATTCCGGGAGCGACAGTCTACTGAAGAAATAAACAAATAGTAAACGAGAGGCCAACAGAAATAATTTAAATCTGAATTATCTTCCATGATCTCAGGAGGAAAACCACCGGCGAGCGCGCGTGTCCGGCTGCAGCGCGGGCTCGTCCCTGGCCGAAGCCGGCCGTAAAGTAACGTGCTCACCGTCCCGTCCCGTCTACTGGCTCTTGACAAAACCCTTCAGGTCCTCGAGAAACGTGATGTACTCCTGGTGCTCCAGGGCCGTGCTGAGCTCCACCAGCTCGTCGGCGAAGGTGTTGTCCACGCCCCGGTCGGCCAGGAAGTCCATCAGGTGGTCGTACAAGGCCTGGAGGGAGAAACCCCACTCGCTGCGGCCCCGGGACCCGGGCACGCCCACCGCCCCGAGCACTCACCCAGTCCAGGGAGCACTCACCCAGTCCAGGGAGTCCGTGTTGAGCGTGTAATTCGTGTCCTTCCACTCAGCCTCGCCAACCGACTGAAAGCTCACTTCTCTGATGGCGAAGATGTCACTCTCGTCTTCCTCTTCCTGTCCCACCTGAGAGGAGACGGGGTTTGGGCAACAGAAGGGGTTCGCGAGACAAACCAGACTATTAGCTTGAAAGTCACCAGATTTTACCCCCCCCCCCGCCCCCCCCCCCCCCCGCCTCCTCCCCTGCCCGCGGGCCTCTGAATGGGCCCTCCTCGTCCCCTACGCACCTCATCTTCCGGGTAGTGACAGTCCAGAACCAGGGCCTTCTTGCCGCCGTTCTTTATAACTTCCACCACGAAGTTGGGAGTGGACGTCAGTTCAGGCTGGGGAAGCGAGAACGAGTCAGGGCGCGCCCTGCCAGCAGGGGGTGCGTGCCTGGACCCCAGAGCTCACCGCAGGGCCCTGATGGCCACGGCTGGGTGGGCCGTCAGCCGCTTCTAAACACTACGCGCCCGTGCTCGTGCAGAAGAGCCTGGAATCTTTAGCAGCACAGAGGCCCCGCACCAGCTTGTTCAGCTGCGCTAACCAGTCCCGGGCCGATCTTTCTAGAGTCACACGCGAGGTCTTCGAGGGCAGAGGATCACATGGCTAACGGGGCCTCACGCTGTGCGCGGAACTTACCAGGCTTAGAATTAAATCTGAATTCCGGTGCCAGCTAAGTTAGCGCGCCTCGTCTCCCTGGACAGGTTTTCCACCCACAGGCTGCGAAGCCGCCCCGTCCCCCCAACCTCCCTCCCTCCCTCCCGCTGACCGTTTGGGGATCTTCCTGTTTGGGCCCAGAACCGAGGCCGGTGCATCCGGCTAACTGGCCGTCCAGAAGGCTGAAGCACCGGCCCGGACAGGAGCCGTCCAGGATCGGGGGACCGTGGCCGGGGTGGCGGAGACAGACACACACCAGGGGGGCTGTAATCTGCGTCGGGAACCTGGGGGACCCTGTGGCACACACAGCCTCCTGAGAGGTCTGAGGACTGGGGTGCCAAGGTGTCAGGCGCCCAAATCTCTCATGTCCCAGCTTTGCTACCTGGTTCAGTGGCTTGTGTCTACTGCCAGCCTGGGACGCGACCCCCGATCATGGGAAGGAGGCTTCAGACCAGTTCGTTTCCTTCCCGTTAAGAGAACACAGGCCGAACTGTAAGCCTGGGGGCCGGGGGGGCTCACGGCGCTGCTACGCTGGCCAGAGACCGCTGCTCGGGGAGCAGAGCTCCGAGGACGGGGCCCCTGCGTCCCCCCACGTCCCTTCCCGGGCAGCGCGCTGGGAAGGGCCCTGGAATGGCTGTCGGCGCTCAGACCGCGGCTGAGACCCTGCTCACCTCCTGCTCTTCCACCTTCTGTCCCTGCGGGGGGGGCTCCTCCTCGTTCTCAAACGTGGGTGGGATGCTGTTGTTGATGTTGAACGTCACCGTGATCCTACCGGGGCGAGAGAAAACCCGAAGCGCTGTGGTTTTCTCTCAGTATTCAATGCATAAAGAAGTTCCCAGAAGTTCTCGAGGTTCCAAAAGAGGCTACAGTTGAAAATGCTGATTGAAACAATGTCTCTAACGCGACTGACTTGACAGAATTACCTGCGGCAGGAGTATCCGAGGCCCCAAGACGGACTTAGCGGGTGTGACTGAGCCCACCACGCACGGCAGCTGGAAGTCAACTGATGCGCCCCGACTGGCCCCACTTTATCTCCACCAGATCTGGTCCTGGGTGGGAGGCAAGGCCGGCGCCCGGGGCTCCCTGCCAACCGCGCCCACCGGTCATCTCCGTGCCTATCTAGCCCACCCTGGCCTTGCCCGGGGCGCCCTCCAGTGGCCGAGAGGGAGTAAGTGCTGGGAGGGCAGAGAAGCCACGGGTTGGGGGGGTGAGGAGGGACGGGGCAGCCTCAGGCTAAGGGAAGAGAGGCCTCAGGATGAACTGGAACAAAGATCAACTCTTCAAAACAGCTGTGGGGCCGCCTGGGGGGCTCCGCGGGTTAAGCGTCTGACTATTTCAGCTCCGGTCACGTTCTCCGGTGTCCCTGAGTTGAGACTTCCCCCACTGCCCGTCGGGCTCCGTGCTGACAGCTCGAGCCTGGAGCCTGCTCCAAAGTCTGTCTCCCTCTCTCTGCCCCTCCCCTGTCTAAAGGCTCAGTTCTCTCTCTTTCTCAAGATAAATAAACTTTAAAAAAAAAAAAAAAAAGTAGTGGAAGTTTCACTATCAGAAAGCAGGCCTGAGACACCCAGACAACTTCAAGGTGCGAGAATCCTCGCCTGACAGACCACACCCGAGCCGCACCAGGAAGCCCCTTCCCTGCGGCCCGGCCGGGCAGACGGTCAGCCCCAGGACCTGCCTAACCTGCAGCGGCGCTGACCGAGCCGGGCTCCCGGCACAGAAACGCCTTCATTCACGAGGACTTGACGCAGAACAACCCAGAATTGCCTACGACTCGCCCCGGGAAAACGGTTTCCTCAGCGAAGTCGCAGAGCACACCCCACTGCGGGGACAGGACGCCCTCTAGGCAAAAACCCCGAGAATGAGAACCTTCCTTTACAGCACACAGAGTGGACTCACGACAGGGGGGTCGTAACAGCAGAACCAGGTGAGAGCCCCCACCGCCCTGGTGGCCACACTCTCTACGCGGTACCCCGTCCTACACGCAGGCCACAAAGTTCACGTTTAGGGAGTGGGTCCTGGTTCCGCAGCCAGAGCCGGCGGTGGAGCCGGTCAGCACGCTCCGCGGGGGGGCGGCAGTCTGTGCACCCAGCCTCAGCCGGAGGGACAGCCGGCCTCCCGAGCCTCCACCAGCCTTCCGCTGCGCACACCGTGCTGCTCCCTTACTGTCTCATGAACACAGCAGATCTGCGTGCAGGGACCGTGTCGCCGGGAGGGCACACGTGCGACCCCGGGTTCACTCAGGGACACCCCCCCCCCCGGCCCGCAGGCCGCCTGCACTTACCTCTCTCCAGCCACCTTCCGCACTAATTTGGCTTCTGTCCCGTTCACTTCGAGCTCCCAGCCCCCAGACATCTTGGGGAGGGACCCATGCTTCTGGATCTTCTTTTCTTCCTTAATCTCATCGTTCAGGAACTCGACGAACGCTTTGTCTCCTAAAATAACAATCTGTTAAGACGCAGCAAAAGACCCAGTCCGGCTAAAACCTATCCGCCACCTGGGGTTACTGCAGCCTGAAGCCTGGACCTGGGACCGTTTGATGCGTGTGCCATCAACCAGGCTCTACCAACAGGGTCCAATTCCCACCCACGATGCCTCAGTTTCTCCATCTGTAAAAATGCTGGAAACACTAAATCAGGAAGCTGAGCTCACCTCTGGGAAAACGGTTTCCAACAGTGACCTCATACCCACGCTTGACCACGCCTGGAACCCCCCACACCCGGGATTCCCAAGGGTCCTCTGAGACTCAGATAAAGCCCCTCCCAGAGCTTAGTCGCATCTTTCAACAAAGGGAAACACCCGCGGGCGGAGGAACACGGGTGAGGGCGGTGGACCGGGTGCCCGGGGCTCCCAGCCAGCCTACGGGAACCTGCCACCGCCCCGAGCCAGACCACCCCCCCCCCGCCGTCCTGACCCCAGACCTTGCCCCTTGCCCCCCGCCAACGACGGCCCTAGGATCCCCGACTCCCCGCCCCGGTCCTTNCGACGGCCCTAGGATCCCCGACTCCCCGCCCCGGTCCTTGACCCTTGACCCCTTAGCCCCGCCCATGGACCCCTCGAACCCCACCCCCTTGTCACTGGTCCCCGGCGTCGACCCCCCGACCCTCTCCGACTGACCCCCCCAGCCCTGACCCCCGACCCCGAGGCCCGACTCCTCCACCCGATTCCCGACCCCCTAATCCCCGACCCCGAGCCCCCTGACCCACCCAGCCCTGACCCTCGACCCGAGCCCCGACGCCGAGCCTCACCCTGGGTGTGCAGCGCGCCGCAGCCGCAGCTGCAGGGCACGCGGGGGAGCAGGAGGCCGGCGCGCACTCGGAACAGCCCGAAGGACCGCACGCACGGCCGCGGCGCGGGCTGCAGCAGAGGCCGGGCCGGCGGGGCGGGCGCGGCGCGGAGCCCGGCGACGGCGGAGCCCAGCGCGCGGGGCACGCGACGCAGCAGAGGCAGCATCGCGGCGGCGGACACGTGCGGCGGCGAAGGACGACCCGGGCCGAGATCCCCTAACACTCTCCGCCGGAAGTCCCGCCCCCGCCGGGAGCGCTTCCGCGCCGGCGCATTGCGGGCCCCGGCGCAGGGCTGCGCGGCGCCCCCTGCTGGGGGCCTCCGGTGCGGCCCGCGGGCCTGGGGCCTCGAGCTGCGCGCGCTCTGGCCGGCGGGGGCGCCGCTCGGGGTCGCCTGCTCTGTGCGCCCGACCTCCAGCCGCCGGGGCTCCGAGGTCAGCGCGGCCGCGCGGACTTCATCTTCCCGCGGGACCCGCAGCTCCGCTCAGCCCGGCGGGCGGCTCAGCTCCAGGGCGCGCCCTCTGAATTCCTGCGACACCCCCCAGAGCCTGCACCCCCTCCCCAGCGTACAGCACCCCCCGGGGGCCCCCTTCCCCAGCGCGCACCTCCCTCCTCCGAGTGCACCCCCTTCGCGCCCTCCCCTCCCCCCGAGTGAACCTCCCTCGGCGAGCGCCACCCCCTCAGCGTGTTTCCTCTCGGCCCACACCCCTTCCCCGGCATCGCCCCTGCGGGCAGCCCCCTCCTCGGGCACGCACAGCCCTGTCGGCCTGCACCTCCGGCGAGCGCGCTACCCTGGCCGCGCGCCCCACGCCACCCCACCCCGCCCCGCGCGCGCCCCGTTCCGAGGAGCGGGAGCGGGGGGCTCAGAAAACGGGGGCTCTCAAGACCTGAGAGGGCACCTCAGCCCCGACCACGCTCGTGATCCGGGACCCACGTGCCCAAGCCCCTGCTAGCGGGGCTTCCTAGGCGGCGTCAGAACCGCGAAGACCTGCAGACCCTCCGTGGATCAGCTACGTGTGCAGCCTGGCTCGTCAGAGATGATGGGCGGCCCCGCCCCCGGCCCCGGGTGCCGCCTTGTCCCCCACGGGAAAGTGTCCTCTGCTGCAGTGTCACCGCAGAGTGCCCGCCGGGGAGGAGCTCGGGCTTTTCAACCCCGTGCCCACACCTCGTGCCCACACCCCGTGCCCACACCTCGTGCCCACACCCCCGGTGCCCACACCTCATGCCCACACCCCCTGTGCCCACACCTCGTGCCCACACACCCCGTGCCCACACCCCCGTGCCCACACCCCGTGCCCACACCTCATGCCCACACCTCATGCCCACACCCCCCGTGCCCAC